>NC_089810.1:7305775-7634525 GCF_029633855.1 Hoplias malabaricus
AGACAGTCACCCGGAGGAAACCCACGCAGACACAGGGAGAACACAGCACACTCCTTACAGACAGTAACCTGGAGGAAACCCACACAGACACAGAGAGAACACACCACGCCCCACACAGACAGTCACCCAGAGGAAACCCACGCAGACACAGAGAGAACACACCACAATCCTCACAGACAGTCACCCGGAGGAAACCCACGCAGACACAGAGAGAACACACCACAATCCTCAGACAGTCACCCAGAGGAAACACACGCAGACACAGGGAGAACACACCACACTCCTCACAGACAGTCACCCGGAGGAAACCCACACAGACTCCGAGAGAACACACCACAATCCTCACAGACAGTCACCCGGAGGAAACCCACGCAGACACAGAGAGAACACACCACAATCCTCAGACAGTCACCCGGAGGAAACACATGCAGACACAGGGAGAACACACCACACTCCTCACAGACAGTCACCCGGAGGAAACCCACACAGACTCCGAGAGAACACACCACAATCCTCACAGACAGTCACCCGGAGGAAACCCACGCAGACACAGGGAGAACACACCACACTCCTCACAGACAGTCACCCGGAGGAAACCCACACAGACTCCGAGAGAACACACCACACTCCTCACAGACAGTCACCCGGAGAAAACCTACGCAGACACAGGGAGAACACACCACAATCCTCACAGACAGTCACCCGGAGGAAAACCACGCAGACACAGGGAGAACACACCTCACTCCTCACAGACAGTCACCCGGAGGAAACCCACACAGACACAGGGAGAACACACCACACTCCTCACAGACAGTCACCCAGAGGAAACCCACGCAGACACAGAGGCACAGACAAATGATTTACTTATGATTTCATGGTGTTTCCAACCCAATTAATAACCGTGTGATGAACAGATTTTAAACCTTCTGTAAGGTTTAATTGGTGCAGTCTTATTTTAAAGTGGTAGCGATGTGACCGTCTCCTGACATACCCATGTGCTGCTATGAGAGGTCATGGACACTTAAAGCAGGACCAGGTATCAACAATAGGTGCCATGAGGTTAAATACAGCACAGTTATAATATGGGAGCACTACAGTGAATGGCAGCATGAACAGGGGCTGTGTGACACCTGCTTTCATGACAGTCATTCATGACCAAACCTGACTCTCAGAGTCCTTAACTTTGAGAGCACATTAATGTGGTAAAGGTTTTGAAGGGCAAAGCGACAGAGCTCATTTATCTTACAGAGCCCTGGGTTGAATGTTGATGATGATTTATATTTTAAACTGTGTGCTGAATAAATGATAAAGGGGGTTCTGCTCCAGGATTAGCTCTTGTTTGACTCAACAGGCAAGAAATAAAATAGTTTAATCTAGTTTTTTACCGGTATTGTATCATTCATTCATATATTCATTTATTAAGCCATTCATTCACCTTCTGTAATTATTTCACACTAATCAATGTGCACAAGCCAGAAACACATCCAGGACAGTTTCACTCACTCACCCAGTCACTCACCCACCCACCCAGTCACTCACATATTCACCCAGTCACTCACCCACCCACCCAGTCAGTCACACACCCACCCAGTCGCTCACACCTGTGGACAGTGTCACACATTCACCCAGTGACCCATACACTCACACATTCACCCAGTCACTCACACATTCACCCAGTCACTCACATATTCACCCAGTCACTCACATATTCACCCAGTCACTCACACACCCACCCAGTCACTCACACACTCACACAGTCACTCACACACTCACCCAGATGCTCACACCTGTGGACAATGTCACACATTCACCCAGTGACCCATATACTCACCCAGTCACTCACACACTCACCCAGTTGCTCACACACTCACCTACTTAGTCACTCACACACTGACCCAGTCACTCACACACCCACCCAGTCACTCATACACTCACCCTGTCACTCACATATTCACCCAGTCACTCACACACCCACCCAGTCACTCACACACTCACCCAGTCACTCACACACTCACCCAGTCACTCACAAACTCACACCTGTGGATAGTGTCACACACTCACCCAGTCATTCACACACTCACCCCGTCACTCACACATTCACCCAGTCACTCACACACTCACCCAGTGATCCATACACTCACCCAGTCACTCACACATTCACCCAGTCATGCACACACAGTCACTTATACACTCAACCAGTCACTCGCATATTCACCCAGTCACTCACACACTCATCCAGTCACTCACACACATAAATCATTCACCCAGTCACTCACAAACTCACAGAAGTGTATTGTTTCATACACTCACCCAGTCATTCACACACTCACCCAGTCACTTACACACACACTCATTCACCCAGTCACTCACAAACTCACACAAGTGTATAGTTTCATACAGTCACCCAGTCATTCACACACTCACCCAGTCACTCACACATTCACCCAGTCACTCACACATTCACCCAGTCGCTCACACACTCACCCAGTCGCTCACACACTCACCCAGTCACTCACACACACACACACACACACCTGTGTACAGTGTCACACACTCACCCGGTCACTCACACTCTCACCCAGTCACTAACACGCTCACCCAGTCATTCACACCTCTGGACAGTTTCACACACTCACCCTGTCACTCACACACTCACCCAGTCACTCACACACTCACCCAGTCACTCACACTCACACCTGTGGACAGTTTCACACACTCACCCTGTCACACACACACTCACCCAGTCACTCACACACTCATATGTCAGTGTTGCAGGTTTGAAGTGTCTCCAAATGGATTTTCTAAATAAAACAAGAGCGTGAGAAGATTTTTAAAGCCCCTCCTCACAATGTAAAGTGCTGTATCTCAGCCTCGTGCAGCTGTAACTCCAACACAAGAACTGATTCTCAAAGCACTAGGTGTCAGCAGCCTGGGAAAGTCCTCCTTCAGAAATGTGAATGGAACACATTGGCTCTCCGTCATTCCAAACCCGGACGTGTCCTGGGCATTTACCCTCCATAATGAAGTAAGTTCTCAGTCAGGCCTAACAAAACCAGCTGTCTCCCATTCAGAACCCTGTGCCTCGCTCAAACAGCCCCCTCGCTGGAGTCACTGGAGGTCCTTTGTCTCATTTTTCTATTTGCTGTCCTTTTTCTCTTGTCTGAATATGATATTTGTGACACTCTCTGTGTGTATGAGGCGAGGAACTGGCTGGGGACATGAAACGCTGTGAGAAGGCTCAGATCGGATGCTTTCTCGAAGGCTCTGAGGACGCTTAGCTACTGCTCTGTGGAAATGAAAGGAGCAGAGGCCCATCACACAATGAGACCCAGCAGTTTTATTCATTTCTAGCCTCATTTGGATTTTGAACAAGGCCCGGGACATCAAAGTCAAGGCCGCGTTAGAGCGCGAGGGCACAAAGCAGAGTAAAGTCATGGTTTTTTCTCTCGTTCTGGAACTCAGTCCAGAGTGGCCTTTAATAGGGGCCAACACAACTGTCCTCGAGATGAATAATTCATTCCGGACCTCACTAACCAAGTCAATTTGTTCTTAGGTTTTTCCGTGTGATTATTCATGAGAAACATTTGCATTTCAAATGCAAACCTTCCTGGTGCCTTTATGTCAAGCCTTAAAATTGCACTCTGAGTGCTCTTGAAATTACGCTATTGTTTTCAAGCTTGTGTTGAGTTCAGCCTCAGCAACAAACTCCCACTTTTGACCGTGAGAATCAAACCAGTCATTGGTGTTTGGGGCTGATGAACTGCAAGCCTTTCTCTTTCGGATGCTCCGGCATTTACACCAAGGACACCATCACTGCCTTATATCAAGGCTGGACCCACTGCTGAATGTGCTTGACCTTCGAGCCCTCAGACAGCAGTGCATGATGTCATGTTACTTTTACAAATAATGCCACATGGGTTCAGGACTATTTCACAAAACTCTTTTCACTCATCAGCATCACGAAATGTGACCTGAAACTCTATCACACCGGAGAAAGCCATACGTCAATTTTATTCCATGAAAAACAGATGTAGCCTCCATAGTGCCACACTCAAATGAGATTTCACTCAAAAGTGCAAAAGCCAACATCTGTCATGGGATGGACTGGGGCTTCAGTGCCCAAGGCCTGTGTGTGTTTGAAGGTGCCACTGATGTGGACGGGTATATTGGGTTTTTAGAGACACATGCTGCCATCAAGGTGGTTCTTTTTCTGGGAAGTCCATGGTTATTTCAGCAGGACTGCGCCAGACCTCATTGTGAACAAGCTACTACAGTGTGTTTTTGATCAGCCTTCAGTCCATATCTGTCTCCTGCTTTCATCATAAAGAGGAGAATCAGGTGACTGCTGAGCAGCTGAAGTCTTGAATCGAGCGATAATGGGCAAAAATTTCTCTCTCAAACTTGTAGTGATTGATTTCCTCAGGTCCCAAATGCTTCATCGGTGTCATTAAAGGGAACGTCTACAACTGTGATGAAACGCAGTTCTACACTCCCCATCTTTTAAGGTGGAATGGTGTGAAAGTTTTTATTCACTGCTTGAATTCCCACAACAGCTCGTGTAACTCAAGGTGTTTAGTTTTGTAGCACTGTCGCTAATGCAGTTAGCCATGTCCTGAGTTTGGAGACATTTCCACCTTAAGTAATGTAACTGTAACAGCAAAAATAAGTCAGTGTTACCCCCCTATGGAGCAGGAATAGAGCAACATCCTCATCTCGGTTGGTGCTTTTCAGCGTTTGGAGTCTCTCCGTTGTCTAAAAACCTTCAGATGGCGTTTCTCTGCCGTGAGCAGAGAGAGAGAAAGACTAGCACCGGACCCAGACACTTTGTTTTTTTACCCATTTACAGACACTGGGGCTTCGTAAACACATTAGACTTGTGTAAAGGTGATGAAACACGGCAGGAAACTCATCTCTGTCCTTGGAACGAGTTGTAGGCGCCGAATTCTGAATGTGTTAATATTTACAAAATACAGTCGAGTTGTTCAGAGACAACTTTAGACAGCTTTTCTTTGTGCTTTTGTTAAATAAACCTTCAAGAGAACTACACAGCACAGATTCCTGTGGACATTTGCTGTTTTTTTCTTATGGTGGAAGTTCAATACATTTACTACATCATTATTTCACTCTGTAAATTGAATAAATGAAGACGGGGACTTCTGCACAGCATTGTACATCAATTCTATAATTCAGTACGTACACTGCTCTGCTTCCCAGACCCTGAAGGTCACTGCTTGAAGCTGCGTGTGTTCTCGTTCTGAAAGCAGTGTTTTAAACCAAGCAGTGGCTGAGTAATGACGCCCCAATCAGGAAAACAGGGCTGTGACTGTGAGACTGGATTTGAACACTCACGCTAACCCAGGATATGACTTCCTCCATTGATAATCCAATGGGAGCCAATGATATTCTTCTGCCTCGTGGCCATGATTCATCTCCCAGCTTTCTATGTGGACGGGCATTGTCCAGGCCCCCGCACATAAGGACCCTGTTGTGCAGGGAGCAGTGCCCTGCCAAGGTAGGTTTAATGAAATTTATTAAAACTGACATGACATTAATCCTCTCAGCAATGCACCATCACTGCATTCCCTCCGTTTTCGTCTTCCTCTGTATTTCACCTCATGAAATGTGCACTGACATGCAGCTCGGATGCTAGGCTCCTCGCAAATGTGGAAAGGCAACTCCCTCACGCACTGCCCCACTTCTCTCTGCTTACTTTCTATCCATCATTAAACATTTCATGGCTGACAGACACTGAGGCAGGCTTTTCTTCCGTCCCTGGCATATAGTGGGAGCAGAGTGTTAGAGGAAACACTGCAATGGATATACATCTTTAAATATATTTAAATAATATCTACATTGTGGGCTTTGTCCAGGATTTGTACACAGCTTCTGTAAACACAGATCCAGTCCCGGTCTGAACACCTGGAGAGTGTAGAGAAACATAAAATGGTATGAGATTCTCTGAATCAGGTGTGTATGAGCATATAGCACCACCCCCTCCCCCCTCCCCCCTCCCATTATAGCTGACACTAGAGGGGTATAAAGCCCCCAGAATTGGGCCGTGGGGCAATTCTCTAGAGTGAGAGGTTAATAGGATAAGTTAAGCTTCATTTAATACCTTGGGTCACGTTGGAATATCATTTGTTTCCCTGAGCTGATCATCCATCATCAGCGCCTGACCTCACTAATATTTTTGTGGCTGAACGTCATCAAATCCTCACAGATATGTTGGGACATGTAGAGAAACAGTAGACACTGCTACTACAGCAAAGAGGAAACACTCCCAACGAATACCATTGGTGTCAGAGAGATTTTGGGCCGTGTGCTGTGTTTTCAGTGGCCTTCATGTGCTTAGTTAGAGGTGAGGTAGCATTTGTAGAAAACTCCGAGGTGACCTCATTATTCCCCATAATGAGTATATAGCTTTCACTGATGAGTAGAAGCATGGGATTGCTAGTAATGTGAAAGGAAATGGACCACAAAACTCACTCACCCCTTCATAGTCACTCACTCACTCACACCTGGGGAGAGTGTCACACACTCACCCTGTCACACGAAACAAAGGCCAACAAAAAAATACAGAACGCAAGCCAGGGACAGCTGTTATCAGGATCGTCCCCGTTCTGTATTGTTTTGGTCCCTCATGTTACCCTTAATTATGCCCCTCCACCTGTGGCCTGTTAAGGTCATGTGGCCGGTACTTGGTGATCCTTATTGTGCTTGTCTGTTTAAGGTTTGTCCAGGTGTAAGTCGCAGTAAATTGTAATTCCTGTTTTGTGTTTGTTATCTTCTTCTTTGTTTTGCATTTATTTTTACAGATCTTTTTTATTAAAATAACTAACCTCAGCAGTTGCCTCCTATTCTCCATTTCTCCTGCACTTGCTGAGACAGCTGTGAGTTCAGCCACATGACCACTGAGGACTCACAGGTGTGGAGAGTGGCTGGAGAAACAGATGGAACACAGCAGCTGTCCTTCACACTGTGGAATGGACCAATAGAAATGCTCCAAAATTTATTCATTCATTCATTCTCTGTAACCCTTATCCAGTTCAGGGCGACAGCAGGTCTGGAGCCTACCTGGAATCACTGGGCACAAGGCGGGAACACACCATAGAGGGGGCACCATTTCTTCACAGGGCTACACACACACTCACATTCACTCATTTACTCACACCTACGGACACTTTTGAGTCTCCAATCAACCTACCAACGTGTGTTTTTGGAGCGTGGGATGAAACCAGAGCACCTGGAGGAAACCCACGCAGACACAGGGAGAACACATCACACTCCTCACAGACAGTCACCCGGAGGAAACCCACGCAGACACAGGGAGAACACATCACACTCCTCACAGACAGTCACCCGGAGGAAACCCACGCAGACACAGGGAGAACACATCACACTCCTCACAGACAGTCACCCGGAGGAAACCCACGCAGACACAGGGAGAACACACCACACTCCTCACAGACAGTCACCCGGAGGAAACCCACGCAGACACAGGGAGAACACACCACACTCCTCACAGACAGTCACCCGGAGGAAACCCACACAGACAGAGGGAGAACACACCACACTCCTCACAGACAGTCACCCGGAGGAAACCCACGCAGACACAGGGAGAACACATCACACTCCTCACAGACAGTCACCCGGAGGAAACCCACGCAGACACAGGGAGAACACACCACACTCCTCACAGACAGTCACCCGGAGGAAACCCATGCAGACACAGGGAGAACACACCACACTCCTCATAGACAGTCACCCGGAGGAAACCCACGCAGACACAGGGAGAAAACACCACACTCCTCAAAGACAGTCACCTGGAGGAAACCCACGCAGACACAGGGAGAACACACCACACTCCTCACAGACAGTCACCCGGAGGAAACCCATGCAGACACAGGGAGAACACACCACACTCCTCATAGACAGTCACCCGGAGGAAACCCACGCAGACACAGGGAGAAAACACCACACTCCTCAAAGACAGTCACCTGGAGGAAACCCACGCAGACACAGGGAGAACACACCACACTCCTCACAGACAGTCACCCGGAGGAAGCCCACGCAGACACAGGGAGAACACACCAAACCACTAACGGAGCGGCACCCGAACCCACAACATCCAGGTCCCTTTGACAGACACACTTGCTCCAAAATTACTCTGAATAAAATCTTTTTAAATTGACTCACATTGAAATTTATAAAGTATATTTCCTTCATTTCCGTCTCCTGTAAAGTTACTAATTTAGAGAAACTTGTTTTTTTTCTTTGGAGAGTGATGATATATATATAACTATAGTTACAAGACTAGCAGTCAGTGTGATACAAAAGGGATTCTCAGTGGTCGTATGACACATTTGCATAATGCATGCTGGGTACTGGAGTGAGAGGAGTTCTGTTCATCCTGTGAAGCAGAGGGACTGATGATTCTCAGTGAATATTGAAGAACGCAACAAACAACATTTTCATTTCTAAGTTTAAGCCTGAATGATTCTTTAAATGAAATAACATAAAGCAGTAATGGAATACCTCCCGCTTGAAGGTCAGTCCCTTTGCTCTTTTCAAAGCACTGACAGACCAGATCATAAATGATGCAGATGCTGAAATACATGGAGTTGAGCTCCATAAATATTGCATAAGAGCACAGACAGTGCCGGAGTAATTATGATTATATTTTTGTCTCACAGAAAATCATGACTTCTTCAGAGTGTCCATGGCATTACAGTTATTAGGACACTCCTATTCCGCCCCGTTACAGACCACAAACTCATGACATCATCAGACCAATCTATATACAAAAGACAAGAAAAAACTAAATTTAATTTAGTTAAAAAAACATTTATAGTTACATAAAAAAACATTATAGTACATAATAGTGCACGAGGAAGGAACACACTCTGAACAGGGCAACACTCCATTACAGGGCATCACACACTCACCCAGTCACTCACTCACACACTCACACCTCTGGACAGTTTCACACACTCACCCAGTCATTCTCTCTGTCACACACACACACACCTCTGGACAGTTTCACACACTCACCCAGTCATTCTCTCTGTCACACACACACACACCTCTGGACAGTTTCACACACTCACCCAGTCATTCTCTCTGTCACACACACACACACCTCTGGACAGTTTCACACACTCACCCAGTCACTCACACACAAACACACACACCTCTGGACAGTTTCACACACTCACCCAGTCACTCACAAACACTCACACCTCTGGACAGTTTCACACACTCACCCAGTCACTCACACACACACACACCTCTGGACAGTTTCACACACTCCCCCAGTCACTCACACACACCTCTGGACAGTTTCACACACTCACCCAGTCACTCACAAACACTCACACCTCTGGACAGTTTCACACACTCACCCAGTCACTCACAAACACTCACACCTCTGGACAGTTTCACACACTCACCCAGTCACTCACACACACACACACCTCTGGACAGTTCCACACACTCACCCAGTCACTCACACACACACACCTCTGGACAGTTTCACACACTCACCCAGTCATTCTCTCTGTCACACACACACACACCTCTGGACAGTTTCACACACTCACCCAGTCACTCACAAACACTCACACCTCTGGACAGTTTCACACACTCACCCAGTCACTCACAAACACTCACACCTCTGGACAGTTTCACACACTCACCCAGTCACTCACAAACACTCACACCTCTGGACAGTTTCACACACTCACCCAGTCACTCACACACACACACACCTCTGGACAGTTCCACACACTCACCCAGTCACTCACACACACACACCTCTGGACAGTTTCACACACTCACCCAGTCATTCTCTCTGTCACAAACACTCACACCTCTGGACAGTTCCACACACTCACCCAGTCACTCACACACACACACCTGTGGACAGTTTCACACACTCACCCAGTCACTCACAAACACACACCTCTGGACAGTTTCACACACTCACACAGTCATTCTCTCTGTCACACACACACACACCTCTGGACAGTTTCACACACTCACCCAGTCACTCACACACACACACACACCTCTGGACAGTTTCACACACTCACACAGTCACACACACACACACCTCTGGACAGTTTCACACACTCACCCAGTCATTCACACACACACACCTCTGGACAGTTTCACACACTCACCCAGTCACTCACACACACACACACACACACACACACACACACACACACACACACACACACACACACACACACACACACACACACACACCTCTGGACAGTTTCACACACTCACCCAGTCACTCACACACAAACACACACACATCTCTGGACAGTTTCACACACTCACCCAGTCACTCTCTCTCTCACACACACACACCTCTGGACAGTTTCACACACTCACCCAGTCACTCACAGATTCACACCTAACATCATGAGTGTTTGGACTGGGGGAGGAAACCCACAGAGACACCGTGGGAACACACCACACTCCTCACAGACAGTGACCCAAGGAGAGGAGCCCATCCAGGACCCGAGACCCTGCAGCTGTGTGACCGTGATATCACCTGCCGCTCCACTGTGTCGCCCACATTTAGACTAAAAGGGTACATTTGCATAACGGAAAACCAGTTCCTTACGTCTAAACACTGTCTGTTGTTTTGTTGTTTGATTGTTGTGGGGTTGCAGATGTGATGTGGGCTTTAAGATGAAGGGCTTACTTCCAATGGCACCAGCTCATCTTAAATGTGAACACATGAGTTATGCTTACATGGAGATGTTTATGTTTGGATCCATAAGACTTCATCCTCCCACGCCCTTCCAGATAATGAGTAATGAGTAGCAAGGACTTACTAAGAAACATGTCCATCATTTAATAACACAACAAAGACCACGGCGGTGCCTGGGAAAAACGGAAACTGTAATCTGGCTTTGGCTGCTCTTTGTGGCTTTAGCGTATCTGCTCCCCTAATCCCAAACACAAAGCCCAGATGAGCGCGGCCTTTTGTATGTGTCAGGATCTCAGGCTTGGACAACAAGCCTCGGCACGCCGGCCTCTCCGAGTTAGCGGCGGTAACACTGTGGCAGGTACGTGTCTTCGGTTACAGCAGGAATATCTCCACCAGCGGCATGGGGGCAATGCTGGTACTAATAAGGGCGTTAGGAGGGGGGCAAAGAGGGTCAAATCAGAATCAGAACGGGTGCACACATATACAGCCTATCTAACAGAACAAAGAACACACGAGCACAAGCTATTTAACACAGCACTCGAGATCAAGAGGTGTTAATTACAACAAAATAAATAAAAACGTTAGCCATGAAGAGAGGTTAGTCAGGTTTGTGTTAGGGATCTACTAAGGTTCAGCGTTCACTTCTTTGCCGCTAAAAACCTCAACAAATAATTATATTGTGGCTAACATGAATGAGAGCTAACCATCAATTAGCAATGTGCTATCTGTGTAATACTAATTAGCACCTTTCAGTCATGGTTAGCAGAATCTAAACAGTAAGCAATGACTGATTTAAAGGATTACCCTCAGCCGCGTACAGAGAAAGTCCCAGAACGTGTTATAAAAATTGTGGCTAAGATGCTAATTAGACTTACTGCCTCATTGATTATGGTTACAGTTAGCCACGCTAGATAAATCTTCCAATATGATGTGCTTAGCTTTAACATTAATCTGTGAATATATTTCAGTCACACATCGTCACTGTCTTTTGTCTTCAAAATAGTAACTTCACAGAAGGAAAAAACGTATTAAATTTCAGTGGGAGTCAATGTAAAAAGATTGTATTCAGAGTAATTTTGGAGTGTTTCTATTGGTCATTCGTCATGAAGTTTACACACAGTGTGAAGGACAGCTGCTGTGTTCAAATGATAAATTAGGTTTTTCAAATAGACAGATAGCTTTTTAAATCTCATTTTAACAATAAACAAATTCCAAAATTTTTCCAAAAAAAAGATATAAATAATTAACAGAAATTAAGTTAAAAGAACAAACATATAAAAGTGCAACATTGACCCCAAAGTGCAATAGTGTTTGCTGAAGCTTAAGTTTATTTTGTGTACCTTTATACCATTCGTATTCAAACAGGTGACACTCTCACTACATTGTCAGTGCTGTGATACTCACCGTGAACACACAGCGGTTAAAGGGGTCTCTCTGGTCCAGCGCTGAGATGCAGTGTTTGCTGGGTTTATTTGTTAAAAATCTTTAAAACTTTGTATGTGTCAGTGCGATTAAAGGAAATCACTTTGCTGCATAATCAATAACTCTATGAGGCATGTGAGAGTGCAGACCGTTACTGCAGACTCCAAACAAGCCCCAAAGTACTCTCACTGTACTGTGCAACACTTCCTTTATTCCAAAGTAAAAGCAGCGGCCCGATGACATAAGGATGCTCGGGTCCTGAACGTTAAACCTGGACCTGAACACACAGGTCACTCTGTCATGGCTCAGGAGACATAGTGGCGATTCTATAGATTCTATAAAAACAGTTACTGAGACCATCACTGAAACTCAAGAGGAGACACCTGTGACATCACTGAGGTCTTTATCTCGAGAGACACATTTGAGCAGAAGGAGACTTATGCTAAAGCCTCATTCGTCTTTTGATCTGATCTCATCGTTGTGCGGGAGAAACTACTGAGATATTAAGGCGATTATCTTTATTGATTTTTCCTTCCTCAGGGTTAGTGCAAGCTAAGTGTGAGTTTACACACAAAGAGGAAACACTCATTTACCCACCATTGGTGTAAACTATAGAAATGAATAGTCTAAGGGAAAAAAACGTGATCTCAAACTTCAGTAAGATTAGCTGCCACATTCCAGTTCAGCTGTAACAGCTAGTGCGTTAGCTAGCATAACTGTTTTCTAAACTAGCTTGTAGCCAATAGCATGGAGGGTTTTTGTTTGTTTTGTGTTGTGTTGGCGTCTTTCCCTTGACCCCTCTCTGCAGTGAAATAAAATGTCATCGTTATTTCTATAATCTTGTCCTGTCCTGGTTTAACTTACACATTAGCCCAAGTGCAGTCACACGGCAAAATAAGGCAACCCTAGGGTGACCCAATGTCCTCTTTTACCCGGACATGTCCTCTTTTTTAGACTTAAAAAAAAAACATCTGGGCGGAATTTCCCAAACGTCCGGGATGTTGTTTTTCTAGAGCTTACATAGAACTTCGAGAAGTTCCGTTCACAAACTAGTCCCGCCCTCCCCTACTCCGATTGGTTCGCTTGAATGAGAAGGGGGCGTGGTGAAGTAGCCTAAAATCTTCTGATTGGACGGTCTGACTGTAGAGCTACCGTTATTGGTCGATAACCTTCTCTGTAAACATTTAATTGGTCAGTCTGCACGTCAGTAGTCTTTGTTTACGTCAGGCAAAGCTCATGTACCCACCCTCATCTCCAGCAGCTATGCCGAAACGTAAATGTAAGTTCTCGGATGAATTAAAAAAGAAATGCCCATGTATTGTGTAGCAAATAAAGGTGTAAAGGACCTGAAAGCACACATAGGTTCAGCTAAGAATACAATGGCAGCGAGGGGCGCGAGCTCATCAACTATCCCCCCTCCTCCCCTCGGTTCTGTGGTGAAAGCAAAAGGCAAAATAAAGAGAAGCTCACAGGTGTGAGTTAGTGGTGGCCCCTTGACCCGTCTGCAGAAGGTGGGAGGGGTATAAAAGGGGCTTAAGCTGCAGGGGAAAGACAGGGAGAGGCCCCACTGTCTGACGGTTGGAGAACACAGACAAAGCTCATGGGGGGCTTCAAAGCACAACTATTTTTGGTCTTGAACACAGCGCAGAGTGCAACTGGAGATCATTTTCACCTTCAGAGCAGACACCGGACTGTTTCTGTTGCTTCAAGTTGGAGCGTGTCTTATTTTTGGACAAGAATTGTGGATGTGTGTGTGTGTGTGTGTGGAGTGTGTATGGATTTTTGGACGCCTCTGAGCTGAGGTGTTATGGTTAAGGGGAAGGCAACAAACTGAGCTGTTAAAAGATCTATCACTCGTCAAAGCCAACTAAATCCAGCCTTGTTTTCTCTGTCTCACCTCTCTCTCTCTCTCTCTCTCTCTCTCGTGTGTGTGTGTGTGTGTGTTGACACGTATGCACCTGAGGGTGTCCATCCTCCCCAGCTTCCTGCGCACCTCAAAGCAGAGACATAAAATACCTGCAGCTCTGCGACTTCAACACTTCAGGCAAGAGCTGGCAGATGGAGAGACTCAGTCAGAGCTGGACGAGTTGAAACTACAACCCCATGTCTTCACAACGGCAGACGATACAGCACCGTGCAAATGTCTGAGTCCACACTTTAGTCGTTTAATGTCCAGTCAAACAGCTAAGTACGAGGCATTCATTTCTCAGGATCAGGAGTAAAATCAGAGTTTTTTTATCTGTCAAAACATTCGGATGCCTGCCTTACGTCTTCACAGATTGTCAATTTTTATTAGTGCCACTGACCATACAACAGCGAGGGAGGAGTGTCTCACAGAGTGGACAGAGAGTGGACGCAGGGTTTAAAAACTCCAGCAGCACTGCTGTGTCTGATCCACTCTACACCAGTGAAAATCCAGTTTCTTTCTGATGCCCACAGTAGTATTTAAGTCTCATCTGCTCACATTGTCCAAGCTCACCTCAGAAACATCACCTTAAATTATAATATATTTAATTAAATTGCCCTATTGCCAAATGAAGGATGTTTTCTGTGAAGTACAGTAATCTACATCACTGTAATGAGAAGATACATCAACATCCAGAGGTCCACGACATGTTTCTAAATGTATGGGACAGTCGGGATATTCAGGGATGCATACAGAGGAAAACAGCTCAGAGAAAGCTGCGTCATCTGTCTAAATTATAAAAGCATTGATTTATGGCCAGACGGGTTACAGAGCAAATCCCAACAGCTCTCACACCAAATGCAGTGATAAGGAGAGCAATCATTCACCCTTAAGCCAGGGCAACACTCACACATGCAGCAGATCATCCCTCTTTCCTGTGATTTATTGCCCTGCGCCTCGAGATGTCACAGAGTGCTTTTCCTATAATGGAATTTTTTTTTTATTCGGGTTCGTTGAAAGCACTTTCTGGAGATTCCTCAGATTTCCATCACCTCGGTGAAGAACATGTTTTTAAGATGACAGGAAACCTGCTGCCTACGGAAACACAGCACTGAGTTAAAGCTGGAGAGGGTCATTTTGTAGAAAGCAGTGAGTATAAGGGGAGCTGGTAAAAAAATATCCAACTGAAAAAAATCCCATCAGCTCCCTTCAGCCCTGGTTCCAAAGCTACTCCCAAAGATAACGCGAGTTGCACACTGCCGGACTACAGCTGGAGGAGTCCCAGAGAGAGGGGGAGGTGCAGAGTGTAGGGGCGAGGAGGTCTGGTCTCTCTGTGGTGGAGCTAAGAACAGCTGTAGCACATCTTATGTTGCTTTTACACTGCATGGGTCCGGCTCTAATCGGCTCGACTCGTATAACGCTCTTCGCTTTTCCACTAGCAGGGCTCCTCCATGAAATGGACCCGGTGACATTGCAAAACCCTGTCTCTAACAGGAATCGCTGGCTTTTCAAAAAACACAACAACGTTAGCATAGGCGCTGTTTACTCATCATGTATTCGTGTGTTGTTTTGTTTCTTGGACTAAACATGGCTCTGTGCCCCAGTTTGATCAGTCTGACTTGTTGCATGTTTGGATTTCACTGGAAATTTTCATTGGCCACCGACCCAAGGAGCCTCTTTAAAAACCCCTCGAGGTAAAGTCACGACCTGCCGCTGTGAGTCCGATAAAAATAAATGTGAAAGCTGCTGTAACTTCAGAGATTTTACCAGCTTCAGTTTGTGCTGGATTTGAATGAACTCTGCGTTTCCTGGTGATTGACATGGCTCTGGCCAATCAGAGCTCTGCAGGGTTTACACCTCACCATTTTGTACCTACTCAGCTCGGATGGAACTCGGCGTGAACTGGTACCGAAAACCTACCCGGTTCCAGGGACCAGGAACAGGACCAGATTTGGCCAGTGGAAAAGCAAAAGAGCCGAGCCGACTACCAGAGGTGTACAAACTGTGGGTTTCCAAAGGAGGACACAGGCTATGAATTCCTTTCAGTGAGCTCTTAAATTTGTAGAGAAAGGTCACATTTGAGTTGTTCCTTCAAAAGGATGTCCACATATTTTCACTCAGGAAAACAACAAGGAAGATGGCTGGACCTGGAATGGAAGGCTCAAACCAGAAGTGGTGGCCCGAACTGCTCTGACCCGCTCTGTCCTGAGGTTCCAGTACCACTTTAAAATAATGCTTATAAATGATTTAAAAATTTGTTTATTACATGTTTATTAATTAGGTTTTAAACAACTTAAAGGTCATTAATATTCATTTGTAACAGAGACAAAAAGGGAAGCAGTGACCTGTCAGAGAATGTAATGAAGATGTGTTCTCCTTGTGGGTTCTCCCCGAATGAATGAATGAATGAATGAATGAATGAATGAATGAATGAATGAACGAATGAATAACAGACTCTGTGTGAAAAGGCCTTAAACCATGACCCCAGAATTAGAATCACTTTATTGGCCACTGCACTGCACACAGAGAAATTAGTTCTCTGCATTTAACCCAATCCGTGCAGTGAAACACACATTTACACAAACACTAGTGTCCAGAGCGATGGGCAGCCCTAGCCTCCTCACCCGGGGAGCAGCTGGGGGTTAGGTGCCTAGCTCAAGGGCACTTCAGTCATGACCTATGGCACTCTGTGGATCGAACCAGCAACCTCCCGGTTACACGCCCAGTTCCCTCACCACCAGGCTGCTCTCGATCTCTGGCGCTGGTGCTGAATTAAGCCACATCGACACTGGAACCGAGCACCCCACATCTTTCATTGTCGGTAACTTTCTAGGAGTTTCACAATCACATTCACAGGAGTGGTTCATGAGTCTCTCCGCTGCAGTCATTCGTCTTAACAGTTCTTCCAAATGAAGGCAGTATTGGCCAAATCCTGGTGGGTGACAAATGAACGGCTAAGGACCGTCAGGACAGGGACACCGCAGTATTATATTTATCTGTTGAGTGTCAGCCACTCCTAGTCGCTGGGCATCACGAATTCTGGAAGTGGCGTTTTCATTAGCGCTGCTGTGTTTCCTGTTCTTCCCCTGAGCCCCGAAGGCTCCCGTAGCAGTTCCCCGCTCAGCGCTGTCCACCTGTCGGCTTCATTCTGCCTTCTCCTTTCCAGCTCCTGCCGGACCAGAGCTCATTCCCTCCACCACCTGCTGCCCTGCCACCGCATCTGGCTGTCGGTTTCACCCTCAGCTTTAATTAAAGAGAGTCTCATGCTCGCATTCCCACCGCGGCATGGCGTGGAGCAGCATCTCAACACCAAAACGCTGTGAATGTCATCTGAGGCATGGGAAATCCGAATGACAAATGCTTTTTGGCAAGATAGTGGGCTGTTGTCTGTATCCTGCATCACTCATGGGCTCAGAGTAGGATTAGCCTGACAGTCTGTGCAGGGACAAGAAAATGAACAACAATCCAGACCACTCAGAGAAAACAATAACAAGCTGTCATTAAATGGCTGAACGTGGTTAATAAGAGTCAAGGACAGAGGGGCTGTTGAAAAGCCTAATGTGATAATCAGTGAAACGCAATTATCAGTAATTTGCCCAAACAAGGCAGAAGTAAACAAACGCCCCAGGGCCGCATGGGTGAAGATTCGATCTCGCGAGACTGTTGCAGGAAGCTGTAATTACATTATTCAGTGAGGTGAGGCACATCTGTTACGCTGCCTCGATCCAATCAGCTCCAGAGGCATTGAGCCTCGCAGCAGAAACACAGATGCTTTTCTTCTGTTTATTACGAGAATTGCAAATTCATTTCTGTTTAAAACAAAGAGTATGTGACCAGACTTTCAAAATCAGAGTGCTACACCGATCAGCCACAAACTTAAAATCACAGCCTCACCACTGCGCTCATTGTCTGTTTTATCGGCTCCACTGACCTCACGGGGCACTTTGTAGTGCTACAATTACAGACTGTAGTCCATCTGTGGCTCTGCATACTTTGTTATCCCCCTTTCCCCTGTACTTCAGCGCTATGGACCCCCACAGAGCAGGTGTGATGTGGTGGTGACACTGACGTGGTGCTGGTGCGACTGGATCAGACACAGTATTGACTGGCTGAGCACTGCCACCGTGGAGGAGTGTGTGGTTTCCTCTGGGTGCTCTGTTCCCTCCCACAGTCCAAACACATGTTGGTAGGTGGAATTACATTGTTTGTAGTGTGTGAGTGACAGGGTGAGTGTGTGAAAATGTCCACAGATGTGTGTGTGAGTGACTGGGTGAGTGTGTGGATGCCTTGATGGCCCCCTGTCCAGAGTGTGTTGCTGCCTTATGGGATTCAGGGTAGCCCTCAACGACTCTGATTAGGACGAAGATGAACGAATGATTTCATGTCCAATGGTTTGCGGACTCAGCATATAATGAGTGAATTCAGCTACTTTCTTTACATCCATTGCATTTAAAGCATTAAACCAAATGGGGAGTTCCTGTCAAAGCTGGAATGGCTTTGGGATCCATCACCACCACTTGACCTTCCTTAATGCCATCAAATCCTCACAAAAATGTTCAAACATGTTGTATAAAGCCTTGAAAGAGGAGAGCGGTTGCTGCTGCAAAAAAGGGAGCAAACTGTGAGCAGGATTTTACAAAATCTGACTTATTTCAGTGCAGTGAATCTGGAGCCCACCAACACCCACACTGTGAAACAAGAACAGCCAGTCAGTTTTCTGTGGGTGTAACGAGCCGTTCTGATTTTCCCCTGCTTCTGACGTAAAGTACACAGACTTTTGAATTGCCCCCGCCCCTCGCCTGAGTCTGTCCAATCACAGCACTCGGTCCACGTTTATGTGAGAGCACAAAGACGAGGTTAAATGGAGCAAAACAAACAATACAACGGTGGATAACTGACAGGACAAAAGAAGAATTACAGCAGAGGAACCGGTTAAATAAGAGTTAAATAAGTGTGCCTTGCTTGAGGCTCCTGCTCACTCGGGGGGTGTGCTGTGTGTGTCTCACTGTCCTTTAAAGGAACCGACAGTGGAAATGGCTGTTCTGATTAGGGCTGTTTAGACAGAGGGAGAACACTTCTGTGAAGCAGGTCACTGATATTTCAGAACTGTGTTGCCTTTAGATGTGGGGTTGGAGTTGTGAGATTGTGATGCACTTGTGCCTCCCTAAGGAGGACAGAGGCCGCAACTCTGAACCTGACATTGCTTCAGGGTATTGACTTTATGTCTAAGAAACCTAAAAGCTAATTACATCTAATCTCTAGCACCTGTGTGAATCATTATCCAGCAATTCTGCATTAGCTCCTCCAAAAGAGATGCTAAACACTCCGACGTATAACTCCAGAACACTACAACTGCCTACAGCTTCTGCTGCAGCACAGCGAGACGTCTGCCAGGAGAATACACAGCGGGGAAATTATTACAAAGTACCACACAGTGGATGTGTTTTGTTCTACTGATTAATTCACAATGTGCTGATTTGAAAAGGAATTCTTTCAGACGTTAGATGCTCAGTTATGAAGGTATTTCCTGAGATTGCAGTTTTTAATATCCCTAGTTTCTCCCCAGTTTAGCTGTCACTAATTCCACACATTTGAGAAGATAGGACCAGCCCAGTCACGCTCCTTGCCACTGAGACCTGTGAAGGCCATGCCGTCCAGCCAGAGATCACTAACCGTGCTCTCTACGAACCCTTCGAAAACCTAATTTGGGATTTTTGGCACATTTCCACCAACATACATTGGTTCATGAACCAGAGAAGTATTATCCCAGCTGGAAGCAAGGAAGAGTGTGTTCTTCATGATGTCGTGTCGAGATAGAGACACGCCCAGAAAGAGCTCAGAGCCTCAAATAAAACATCATGGCTCAGTGGAGTTGGACGGGTCCTTGAATGCATGCAGGACAATGCCATGTGTGTTAACTGTTGACAAGAGGCGAGTTGGATTATTTTCCCACTCTTCACAAGCTCTGTAGGACGATTCAGAACTCTGTATCATTCACACGTGTATCAGAACCCACTGTAAACATTGGAAAAAATTATGCCAGTGACACAGGAACCAAGGAAACCCACAGTGCCTCCTGGTGATGATGTATCCTTGTTTCTTTTAGTTGAAAAAGGCCTATCAGGGGGACTGATGCTGTGGGGCACCTACCTTTGTATCTCATGGTAGATAGAGCCCAGAGAAATCCCTCGGTCCGAGCCTGACGAGGATCCACGGGCTTCTGCACGCACTCCACATGGACTGTCGCACCAGTCAGGCCTTTAATCCCCAGTCACACCGTCCTAATTCAGTGGAAAGGATAATGCTTCTGTGTGGTACGTCTTGCAGGTCTTTTCAGGGGATGGGGGGATGGGGCTGTGCTTATGAGTCATTTCCCGGTCTCTGACACGGCAGCCCCTTCCCACTGCTTTGTGTTTCAGGAAAGTCGGAGCGTGTTACACAGTCAAAACAGCGTGGCATGAAGAGGACATGGCTGTCACGTATAATTAGAGGTGTGGTTAGCTAGGACAGTTATCAGTGGAGAGGTAGCAGTGGGGATTATGTTGGACATTTGGACTTCAGTGTCAGGTCGATATATGGGTCTGCTTTGTTGGTTTCATTTGTTTTCAGACCACTAAAGTGAGAGAGAGAGAGAGAGAGGGGGGGGGGGAGAGAGAGAGAGAGAGAGAGAGAAATAGAGAACATCTTTTGCATATTTCATTCCTGACCTGCCATTCACCCCTATGCTAATTTCAACCACTTCACGTAGCTCTGAAAAGCAACCTAGTGACGGCTGATTCAATCTATCGGGCCGAACCATGGCATGAAACCACTGCAGGAGGAAACAAAGAGCAGAGTTATCTTAACACGGCCAATAACTGTCGATTAAACAAATGTGGGGGGCTCCGGAGCGGTGGTATGACTAGAATCATATGAACTTCAGTACAGAAAAGATGAATGGCCTTGTTTACAAGATACCGTTATCCCTCAAACATTCTCATTCTCCCTCGGCACCTGATATTAAAGGAGACATAATATGAAAAAGCCCAGGTTCACACTGAAATGCTTATCTGGAACCCACCAACCCACACACTGTGAAACAAGAGCCCCCCCCCAGTCAGTTTTCTGAAACACAGGATAAAACGAGCCGTTCTGATTCTGCTCCGCTTCTGACGTCAAGTGCAGAGACTTTAGAATGGCCCCGCCCCCTCGTCTGAGTCTGTCCAATCACAGCGCAGGACCTGTGTTTATGTGAGAGCAATATGTTATTATTATTATGTTATTAATTATGTGAGTAAAAACAGAGAAGAAAGAGAACAGAGCGAAAACAGCTAAAAACCAGAGCTTCTGCTCCTAGCTCCTCACTGCTGTGCGCTCGGGGTCGGGGTGAACAGCGAGCGGCTCGTTATCATTTAAAGGAACAGGTGCGTTCTGAACAGGGGCTGTTCAGGGGGAGAACACTGCTGTGGGGCTCGTGGGGTTTGGACCAAAGCAGGTCACAGACGATTCACAGACGATTCATATTCGATCCAGAATCTAAAGCACTGCTCAGATCCCTAATGGAATCTCAAAAACAGGGGAACCCCCACCACCCTCTCTCTCTCTCTCTCTCTCTCTCTCTCTCTCTCTCTCGCTCTCTCACACACTCTCTCTCTCCTTTTCACCCCCCTCATCTCCCTCTTGAGTCGCCTTCTTTCTCTTATGGTTCCATTGGACGCCTTTAAAGAATCGTATTTTTCCTCGACACGACGTACTCCACAGCCGCCTGAATGAGTCTGAAGGCCTCTGCGCTTTGTCAGTCTGTCGCATTGTGGTGAAGGGTTCGCAGGTGCAAAGGGAGTCCTTTGTGAACGCATGGAGAAAAGAAAAAGAAAAAGGTTTGGGGGAGGGGAGGGTGTGTATCGGTGCATATATGTGTGTGAGCTGACATATGTAAGAGCCTGCGTCTTACGCATGCCTCTAAACAAGCAAACCGGCCCAGCCTAGAACATACACACAAGCCCCGGCATGTATGTACAGTGGAAACGTGGAGTATATAAAAGGCTGTCTGCGCAACTTTCAGCAGTTCGTAATTTCTCATTAAGTCAACAATGAGAGAGAGACGGAGGGTGACATTCATCATCTGCGGAAAACCTAAGAAATGTGACAAGCTCCTGCACGAAGCGGTGCCTTCTTTCCACACAATAGCAGCCAGAGAAAGGACCAGTCATTCCTCACGGCCTAAGCATCTCGCCGTGGTTTAATACGGAGTTAAAACAGCCAACACCTTTGCTCAATATTGATATAGATGCATTTGGAAAAAAGGGGGCAAGTTCTGGCAGCGTCTGGATGCTTTTGGCTGGTGGATCTGACAGGAATTGAGCCGTGTGTGTGTGTGAGAGAGAGAGTGTAAAAGAGAGAGAGCGAGAGTTTCTTATCTAAAACTGTTGTGTGACTTCAGATTTCCCCTGTGTGGACCTGGATGGCCCAAAGCCCTGGGATTTATTTCCACAGCAGTTGTACTGACTGCTATTGGCAGGAATGCCAATGTGTCACAAGCACAGCTGCACACACACTGATACACACCCATTCCAACACTCCCTCGTGTACACACACACACACACACACACACACACAAAATCAATAGTGCAGTCAGAACCAAACCTCCTCCAGTTGGGCTCTAACTTAGTGAATGCAATTTGCAAACAGTGTTAGCAGAGTTCCTCTCTTTCCCTTTTTGATTTCTCGCAGTCTCTCAGAGCTCTGTGCCAGCCTCAGGCGTTTGTCAGTGAGTTCCCGCTCTTCTGAGTGGTGGCGCAGGTGTGTGTGTGTGTGTGTGTGTGAGTGTGTGAGTGTATATACTTAGGATATATCACATTGTGTGGACCAAAACCTGTTTACACACTCACATTGTAGGGACGTGCCTTCCTTGTGGGGAGCACATTGTAAATCATCACGTTTAAAGGAAAGGACATGTTTAAATTGGGTTAGGGTTAGTGTTAGAGTTAAACTAGCAGCACTTATTGAATAATGACTGGTACGTTGCTACCAAATTAATGGAAGTCTATGTAATGTCCCCACAATTCACATAAACAAGACTGGTGTGTGTGTGTGTGTGTGTATAAGTCCTGCCAAGTGGAATAAAGGTGGGTCCTAGCTGCAAAATGTGACACAGGCCTGTGCCGATAAACCAGCATTATAATCACTATAATCACCGCCGTCATTGTAGCTACTCAACAGAATTAATGCATTACAAATGACTGGTTCATTGTCTCAGACAGTAATGGGATTACCTCCTTATTAAACCAAAAAAACCCATCTAATGTGTTCACAAAGTCCCAGTGTCTGTAATTGAATAAATAAACAAAGTGTCTCGGTCCGGTACGCTAGGCTCTCTCTCTCTCTCTCTCTCTCTCTCTCTCTCTCTCTCTCTCTGACTAGCTCTCTCTCTCCATCTGACTATCTCTCTCTCTCTCTCACTCTCCCTCTCTCTATCTGACTATCTCTCTCTCTCACACTTTCCCTCTCTCTATCTGACTATCTCTCTCTCTCTCTCTCTCTCTGACTATCTCTCTCTCTATCTCTCTCCCTATATATCTGACTATCTCTCGCTCTCTCACACTCACTCTCCCTCTCTTTATCTGACTCTCTCTCTGTCTCCCTCTCCCTCTCTCTATCTGACTCTCTCTCTCTCTCTTCTCTCTCTCTCTCTCTCTCTCTCTCTCTCTCTCTCTCTCTCTCAGCTCACAGCAGATGCATCTGGAGACGACAGAGAAACCTCTAAACATAGAAAAGCATAAACCGAGATGAGGATATTTCTCTGCTCCTGCTCCAAAGGTGGGTAATATTGACTTATTTTTGTCGTTTCAGATTACTTAAGGTGGAAACGTCTCCAGATCCAGGAGAGCGCTAACTGCATGAAAGTAAACACAGAGCGAAAGTGCTACAAATTTAACAGCTCCAGTTACAAATGAGTTTCTGTGTGAATTCAAACAGTGAAGTTACACTTCAGCCACAAACAAACAGCAGTCATTTTTAGTGTTCCACCTTAAAAGACTATGGCGCTTCTGGACGTAAACAACCAGAAAGAACGGCGTTTCCCTACAATTGCAGACGTTCCCTTTAAAGGTTCAGGTAGAGCCTCTTCAGAAACATTAAAAATGTGCTTTAATCATCTTTCCACAGCAGCACAACTAAATTAGAATGCTACATTTAACTCATTATTGGTGGTAAACACACACACACACACACACACACATACACAAGGGTGAACGGGAGGAGCCAGCACTGTTCCTTCACTCCTCTCCTATAACTGAACAGGTGAGGAGGGAAACAGTAACTGTCCTGGAGGAAAGAACCTACCATCTGAGCTATAAACACAATAGTAAACAAAAAGCAAAACCTTCATAAGAGTAAGTAACACATATAATAGTGCAGTGTCCCGAATCACAGACGTGTCTGTTGTGAAACCTGAGTGTAATTGATGTCTTGCTGACATGCCATTATCACCCTCCACATACCCACGTACAGCTGGAAGCAATGGTGCACAGTGAGGGACAAGAAGGGGGAAGGAAAGAAGAGTGAGAGTGAGAGAGAAAATGAGAGAAAGAGGCAGTGATAGCACTCGGAAATCAGCGAAACATGTGGCTGCCATCTGGGCAAAACAGTGCATCTCTCTCACACGCTCACAAAAGCTTCATTTTACTGCTGGAAAACGATTTGGCCCCTTACTTCGTATCACTCCAGCCCTCCAAAAAAGCTGCTCTTGTATTTCTCTGACGCGAAAACCCTGGACCAGCCGGTGGTTACATAAGGGCCTTTCCTCCAGCTCTTGCTTTACAGGGGCTAAAGGCTACATGTGCTGCGAATATTACCGCTCCGCCACTCTGTTTGAACTGGCACGCTGCTCTGGCCTCGGAAAAAGGCAGCTGATGGCCGCCTTGGCACCACAATACCTAAACACTTGTTCCAAAAAACGTGTGGAGCCTGGTCTGAGAAAAAAAACGAGGCCGCAGAGGAGTTTTTATTGGCCGAGAGGTCGAGTCTCCCACACCGCTGCTTGGAGCTGGGATGACGGAGCTGAGAACGAGGGATATGCAGAGTATTGTTTCAGCGGGATGGACCCTGAGGTTGGTCTACCGTAATGGTTTAAACGTAAGCTACGTGAACTTCTGGTTCCCAAAAGGGCAGGAACACAATGTCCTTGGACAAGACTCCAAACAATGCTAACATTAGCCTGCCTCTGTAGCACTTTTAAACTATTGTAAATTGCTTTGTATATGAGCATCTGCCAAATACCTTAAACGAAAATGTAAAAATGTAATGGACTCCCACATCCCCCTTTAATTCCATGGAAGATTCCTGGACCTGAGATTGCCATTGGCTTTTTTGGCACACGGTGCTTATAAAACAGCTCCCATCCCACTAAAGCAGGGAAAACAAAAGCATGCAGACATCTGTTGAAGCCATTCCAAGCCTGTTTTACCAGAGCCACTCTGCTTTTGCACTTGTACACCAGGCATGTTTTTACAATCTCACCTACAAAAGGAGGGAAAAAGGGACGATTCCTGGAGCTGAAAAGCACAGTGTCATGTGTTTTATGCTGCGACGCGACTAGCCACATGAGGAGGGTCGGTCAGTCCCCTCCGTACGTTCCCGTTTCTGTGCGAAACCTTAAAAGAAAGGAATCCTACTCCCTGCACATAACGTGTATTAATTAAGCTCCATGGCGAACAGAGCCGGCTGCGTGTGGAGACAAGGGAAGAAAAAGGCTGGAGGCAACTATGAGTCACTGGTATGATTTTGGCAGCGGCAGTCGTTGGGCCCGAGCCCTCGTCTGCTTCAGCAACTTTTCGCTGCGGCCTATTTCAGGTTCTCTGCACCTTCTGTGCTTTAAAAATAGAGATGGTGTTTCAAAAAGACGGACGACTGTGAGGGTGGTTCTGGTGGCGGTTAATGGGTCTAAAAATCAGGATTACAGCCAATGAAACACAAAAACGAGAGGGAACCTATGGCAAGACATTCGACAACTATGAGGACCCATGGGGAGGTATTAATCAGGGACATATTCTCCCCCATTTCCATGAGTGACCTGCTTTTGGACGAAGCCCTGCAGCAGCTGTTTAGAACGGCTATTTTCACTCACAACTGGATTCAAATCTCATGACTTATCCCAACTGCAATTTCAGATCTCACGTTTCTCTCTGAGCTGCCTCTGAGCTTGGACATATTTTGTATTTGTTTTGTTTTATTTTGCAAATTTAACACAATGTCCTGACTGCAACCAAAGCAAGAAACAACATTTTAAAAAAAGGAATATCCTGTTACAAACACAACTGTCTTCCCCGGCCGTGAGCGCCAGCATGTGATGCAATATTAGGGTGACCATATGTCCTCCTTTTCCCAGGCATGTCTTCTTTCGGTGAAATGCGTCCGCATTTCAACAACAACAGCAATGTCTGGGGTTTGGCTTTTGATGTCTGCGGTCGCCATTCTTTTTTGTGCATTTTCAGCACGGTCTCTCTTTAAGTCACGCCTCCTAACGCATCAGGATCGGTGGATGATGCAAATTCCCCTCACGCCAACATGGGTCTAACAGCATCTCAGTCAAGGAAATACGATTATGTGGTGGCCATAAAGGCATATGGTGGTTGTCTATAAAGTGGAGATGTTCAGTAACGTATTTGTATGGTTTTGGATCCATTTGGGAACCATTTAGACCTCTACCCCTTCCACGTTTCCATGGTGTCCCCCAAAACCAACCACCAATCAGTGCAGGGTTCGTTTCTGTTTTTCCAGTGCCACTCTCCTGCCCCAAGTGCCCTCTTTTGGGATCTAAAACATGGTCATGCTATTCAACATGCCATTTACTGACAGATGCTTTGTTCCTATTTCTGAGTTGTTGCCCTGTTCTCCAGTAGTTTGATGAACAGCACATTGTCGCGACAACATCTCAAGCTATTTTCTGATTGGTCAGTAGTTGATTTCCATTCTGACTCAATGCTTAGACTTATCTACTTGCTTCCTCACACCCCTTGCAGTTTGGACTCGGTGGGAGTTCAGTTAGCGATTCTACCAGTGCAGTAAATTTAATTATAACACTGTCTCCAGCACCTGGAGAAGTCTAGTGAATACACTTTAAATAACTGAGTATCTTTTCCAGAAGCTGACCTCTCCTCTTTAACCCTGAGTGACCAAAGGCACTCTCTTCAGGTAAAACGTAACTTCTGTCTCCAATTATATTAAAGCTCTGATGGCTAAACCTCCCCGAGATGAATCTTTACAGCCTAAGTGCCCTGTGAATGACTCTTAGAGTTCTTTCATTTGTTGCTAACCTTTCATACTCTAATTAAATCAGTATGATCGTGCTCGCTCAGCTGGAGCAGTTACAAGCTAATTTTAGCACAGGGTGATCAATAAGAGAGTAATTCAACTGCTCTGAATTGTCTGTGTGTCTGGGAGAATATCTGTAAGTCATTTAGCCCATAATCAAACTGACTGTGGCCTCTTTAATTCATCCGGACCCCGGTCCTGACTTTTCTCCGCCTCATTAAAACAAGCCAAAGGCAACTGGAGAGACCACAGCACAAACCGAGATCAGGGCTGCGTCCCAGTTCAGGAGCTACATCCTGTACACTTACTAACACACACTAACACGGATTAACTGTACCCTGACTTTCTCAGTGGAGCTGGGCTACTGACTGAGAACAGAATTCATTCAGTCATCTTCTGCAGTCACTTCTGGTGGGTTTGGGGCCTAATTGGTATGAGGCAGGACAGCACACACTCACTCAGTCACTCACACACTCACCTGTGGACAGTTTCACACACTCACCCTGTCACTCACACCTGTAGACAGTTTCACACACTCACTCAGTTAGACACACTCACCTAGTCACTCACACACACCTGTGGACAGTTTCACACACTCACTCAGTTACACACACTCACCCAGTCACTCACACCTGTGGACACACACACACCTGTGGACAGTTTCACACACTCACTCAGTTACACACACTCACCCAGTCACTCACACATGTGAACAATTTCACACACTCAACCAGTCACTCACACACTCACACATGTGGACAATTTCACACACTCACCCAGTCACTCACACACACACACCTGTGGACAGTTTCACACACTCACTCAGTTCCACACACTCACCCAGTCACTCACACACACACCCGTGGATAGTTTCTCACACTCACACCTGTGGACAGTTCCACACACTCACCCAGTCACTCACACACTCACACATGTGGAAAGTTTCATACACTCACCCAGTCACTCACACACTCACACCTGTGGACAGTTTCACACACTCACTCAGTTACACACACTCACCCAGTCACTCACACACACACCTGTGGACAGTTTCACACACTCACTCAGTTACACACACTCACCCAGTCACTCACACACACACACACCTGTGGACAGTTTCACACACTCACTCAGTTACACACACTCACCCAGTCACTCACACACACACCTGTGGACAGTTTCACACACTCACTCAGTCACTCACACACTCACACCTGTGGACAGTTTCATACACTCACCTAGTCACTCACACACTCACACCTGTGGACAGTTTCACACACTCACTCAGTTACACACACTCACCCAGTCACTCACACACTCACACCTGTGGACAGTTTCACACACTCACTCAGTTACACACACTCACCCAGTCACTCACACACACACACCTGTGGACAGTTTCACACACTCACTCAGTTACACACACTCACCCAGTCACTCACACACTCACACATGTGGACAATTTCACACCCTCACCCAGTCACTCACACACACACACACTGAACAGTTTCACACACTCACCCAGTCTCTCTCTCTCAAACACACACACACACACCTGTGAACAGTTTCACACACTCATTTGTGAACAATGGCACACATTCACCCACTCACCATGCCACACATTCCTGTGGACAATTAAACACTCACAGAGTCACTCACCAGCTCACACTTGGTCAGTTTCATGCACTCACCCTGTCACTCACACCTGTGGGTAACATAATTATGTTCTCAACGTAAAAATTGTGGGCCTGTGCTCTGCATGTTGCAGTTTTCTCCTCACTCTTTCACAACTGCATCAATGAAGGTTGTTCATGAGCTCCTTGGTTGCATCAGGTGAGTTGGGAGCAGAGGAACCTGTCAAATGTGCAGTGCAGGGTCCCTCCAGGACCACATTGAGAACCACTGGTATAAACAAAGACAAATCAAAGGAGGAGGAGACAATTCACTGATTAAAAACATATGGGACACACTGGAGCTCTGCCTGGCAGAGGGCTCCCAGCTGAGGATGGATCCCCAATACCACTACAACTACAATAACAGCCAGGTTTGTTTGGAAGACTGTGCACTAGATGTTGGAACATTTCTGTGAGGATCTGAACAGTAACAATGTCAGATAGTGATGTTAAATGTTTGGTTTTGGATCAAAGATACCACCTCAACTCCAGATGTATTGGAAAGAGCTCCATTCCTCCAGAGAACACCGGTCCACTGCTCCACAGCTCGGTGCAGGGCTGTTTTTTCTGCCTCAAGCTAATGCTTGGCAAACAACATGGTGTTCTAGCCATGAACTTAAAGGCAATGTTTTAATCTGATTTTAATCAAAAGAAACACTTCTTATAAAACCCAGAGAATATTTCCTCACCATTTGCTGCTCTCTGCTCTGTTTGTGCTTGAAAAAGGTCCAGTGTTTGTACACAGCCCTGGCTCTGTAAATGGGAAAAATCAACTAATGGCTCAGGATTTTTCTCTGTGCATCGCTGGCTGAGTCATCGCCAAGAAACCGCATCTGGAAGTGTTTGGATGATGGAGAAACCTTTAAACTTTGAAAAGCGTAAAATGAGATGAGGATATTGCTCTATTACTGCTCCATCGGTGGGTATTATTGACTTCATTTGCTGTTAGTTACATTGTTGAAGGTACAACTGACTCCAAATTCAGGAAGCAGTTAACTTCATGAAAGTAAATACAGAATGAAACAGCTACAAAACTGAACAGCTTTGCCTACAAATGAGGTTCTTTGTTAATTCAAATAGTGGATAAATACTAACAGACCATTTAAACTTCCACTACCAACAAATGACAGCAGGGGAGTGTGAGTTGCTGTGAGAACAGCAGTTGTCTGCATTGCTCACCTGTCGGTAACATCCTCACCTGTCGGTAATATTCTCACCTGTCTGTAACATTCTCACCTGCCTGTAACAGTCTCACCTGTCGTTAGCATTCTCACCTGTCGGTAACAGTCTCACCTGTCGGTAATATTCTCACCTGTCTGTAACATTCTCACCTGCCTGTAACAGTCTCACCTGCCGTTAGCATTCTCACCTGTCGGTAACAGTCTCACCTGTCTGTAATATTCTCACCTGTCTGTAACATTCTCACCTGTCTGTAACATTCTCACCTGTCGGTAACAGTCTCACCTGTCGGTAATATTCTCACCTGTCTGTAACATTCTCACCTGCCTGTAACAGTCTCACCTGCCGTTAGCATTCTCACCTGTCGGTAACAGTCTCACCTGTCTGTAATATTCTCACCTGTCTGTAACATTCTCACCTGTCTGTAACATTCTCACCTGTTTGTAACAGTCTCACCTGTCGGTAGCATTCTCACCTGTCGGTAACACTCTCACCTGTCGGTAGCATTCTCACCTGACGGTAACATTCTCACCTGTCGGTAACATTCTCACCTGTCGGTAGCATTCTCACCTGTTTGTAACAGTCTCACCTGTCTGTAATATTCTCACCTGTCCGTAACATTCTCACCTGTCTGTAACATTCTCACCTGTTTGTAACAGTCTCACCTGTCGGTAACATTCTCACCTGTCGGTAGCATTCTCACCTGACGGTAACAGTCTCACCTGTCGGTAGCATTCTCACCTGTCAGTAACATTCTCACCTGTCTGTAATATTCTCACCTGTCTGTAACAGTCTCACCTGTCTGTAACATTCACACCTGTCGGTAACATTCTCACCTGTTTGTAACAGTCTCACCTGTCAGTAGCATTCTCACCTGTCGGTAACATTCTCACCTGTTGGTAGCATTCTCACCTGTCGGTAACATTCTCACCTGTCTGTAACATTCTCACCTGTTTGTAACAGTCTCACCTGTCAGTAACATTCTCACCTGTCGGTAACAGTCTCACCTGTCAATAACATTCTCACCTGTCTGTAACAGTCTCACCTGTTGGTAACAGTCTCACCTGTCGGTAACATTCTCACCTGTCGGTAACATTCTCACCTCGCGGTAACAGTCTCACCTCGCGGTAACATTTGCACACCACTTTAGGCATTAGTTCTTCAAATTTTATACATTATATATGCTATACATTTTTTCTATACATATTATTCTATACATTTTATAATTAGTTAGTAAACTTTAAGATATCTCTAAATTTCTATCCTTTTCTAACCTGCTGCTTCCATCTTCTTTTTTCACACACTTGTACTTGTTTTAAGTTTGTCATGCATTGCCAGATGAACAGGCATTCGGAGGCATAAACTGAAGTGTGTAAATGTGTTAGTGAACACAAATAATAAACAACTAGAACAAAGACATTAGCCCTGAGTTTAACAGAGACAGAGCTTAATCAGGCACATTAGGAAGCATCTGTGAGCTCAGTGTGGGCGTGGCTGAGGGAGACAAAAGGGAAAACAAACACAAGGCAAACACAAAACAACATGGTAATAACCGAAAACACAGAACCAGAACAAGACAGTGATTTTTAAAAATGTAAATAAAACAAATGATATAATATCAAAATATGTTATCTTTTAATTCCAGAAATATATATATATCACTATACAGATATTTCACGCATTTCTGAATTTCTAAACTTATATCATCTGCTTAACTTTGAATATCTTCTGCAGCTTCCGCAAAACTCCCAAATAAACTCCCATTAAAATTATTTTGCCGAGTGGTGATAAATATAACAACTGCAATGTAGAAGGGTTCGCTACACAGTGATTCAGCAGAAAGTATAATGGGTTACGGCCTGCTCCTCTCTCCATGAAAAACAAATACTAATCGAATCAGACGTAGACCACTTTTATGCTGGATTCTTTGTGTATGTTTGTGTAATGGTGTATGTTTTATTCAGTAGGACCCTGCACACATTTTAATTACATTAGGACTTTCACGAACATGAGCGTTACGAGCTTGCAGCTGTCAGCACTAACGAATTTAAATGGCATTGACATGTTATGTGCTCTAAATTCAGGACGGCTTTTAGTGTTCCCATTCAGAAACGTGGCACTAAATAATCAGTGTGTGTGTGTGTACTTTCTCTAAGCAGGCGCATTCAAGTGCCTAGAGTCTGTTGCTTGTTTGTGCTTTGGTTTATCCTCGATATCAATGACTCTCTTGGAGACCACATACTAGCACCCAGTGACTCATTAAAGAGGACATTATTTAAAAATCCCTTGTTCAGTGCCTGTGCACATCAAAGTATGGATCTGGAGCCCACCAACCCACACACTGTGAAACAACACCACCCAGATTTCCTGTGTGCTCCCTATATATATGCTGTTGATATGAAGCACAGTGTATGACATGTGCTACATAAATAAGCTCGCCTTGCCTTGCCTCGCCTCATACACTGAGCTTTCTATATGTTAAAAAAATAATACATAGCCGCCCTCCATCCAAGGGCACTGATCCACCTTCATAACGAGCCTGGTGCACCGTTCAAAGCGGCTGCCATCTCCTATCTGCCCTCCAGAGGAGCTGTGAAGAGATGGTGAAGGGCTGATAATTGGCTTGCAGCTGTAGTAACTTTAGCTGGGTGGCTCTCGCCCCTTTAGTAGCTGGATACTAGAAAGGCTACAGATACTCGCCGCCACAGCTGTGCACACAAGCCCACTCCACAGGACCTTCCTCCAGTCCAACAACACGGCCATTAGACGCTAGAAACAAAGACAGACAAAACGCGAGGGGGTGGGGAGAGCCCCCTCACATGAATCACAGCCTTGTTGCTTGTTTTTTCTCTTTCTAATCTCTGCTCGCCAGATGTCTGACCATCAGATCGCTGGTTTGGGACGAAATGACCGCTCACTGCCAACTAGAAGGTGGACAGGAGTTGGTCTATTTCCATTGTCTGGGTGTGTGACTAACCTGCGTTCTCCTGTTGGAAAAGCGCCTTAGAAATCTCACTGATAAAATGATGAGTTTGTATCTCATCAAATCTTCACATTGGAGAGCCCTTAGCAGAAGAGTGAATGTAAACAGGGACACAAACTCTGTGCCAGAGAGCAGAGGGATCACTGTGCTATTTAAAACTGCACTTTTACTTTGTGTATTAGCATTTAAGTATTATTTAATATTCTTCTTTGTAAATTGACAAATGTCATTTCATTAAAAAAAAAAAAAAAAGCTAAAATTGGAGCCGTGTGGAAAGTGAAGAGTTTATTGGGCGCTGCATTGGTTCTGAGCTCCAGAGCTGCAGAAGACTGTGATGGTTTTGTTCTGTTTTTGGGGACAATACTGTGTCCACTGTTTGAATGGAATTTGATTTGAATGATTTAAAGATGGCGGTTTCAGTGTTATATATAACCATTGTTTTGTTGTTGTATTTTTTTTCATTTCACTGTTTTCATTCATTCATTGTCTGTAACTCTTATCCAGTTCAGGGCAGCGGTGGGTCTGGACCGTGGGAGGAAACCAGAGCATCTTGAGGAAACCCACACAGACACAGGGAGAACACAGACAGTCACCCGGAGCAGGACTCAAACCCGCAGCACCACCATGCGTCTTTAACTAATTTACCTCTTTAACTAATTTTATAAAGCATTTTGAATTACTGTGTATATGAAAAGTGCAATATAAATAAACTTGACTTTCCTTCCTAATATCATATCGTCGCTGTCCAATTAAAAACATGCATCTCCCAAAATAGTAACTTCACAGGAAAACGACAAAAACCTTGTTAACTTTTAATAGAAGTGAATGTAAAAAGAATTCAGAGTAAATTTGGAGCGTTTCTATTGGTCGTTCATCATGAAGTTTACACACAGTGTGAAGGACAGCTGCTGTGTTCAAATGATGCAGTAACTACACACCCACACACACGGAGATATGGGTTTTTAACTGGACAGAGACAGCACTGCTGGACATAAAGGGTATGTGTGTGTCTCATGATCTGCATTTGCATTATGCTAATTACAGCTATTATGAAGAGCATCTTCAACATGTAGTGCACCATTACCCTGCGCTCCATGAGGGACCTCGAACTTGAGGCTCTGCCAGATCCTCCATACAGAAAATACATTTGGTTGTAGACACAGCTGCCTGTTGCCATGGCAACAAAGCCCCGACTGGACAGAGAGTCATCGGTGAAGACATCTTCACGCCATGAGTTGAATCTCTGAGTGAGATCCCCGACGTGTCACTCCATCACAGGCCTGTCCTGAACTAAACAAGCCACTAAACATGTCCTTAAATATCTGGACACCTGCTCGTCCGACACTTCTTCTGGAAATACTTTAAACAAGACATAGGAACATTCTTGTGAGGATTTGATGGCACTCTGACGTGGTGGTGGTGTGTTAGTGTGTGTTGTGCTGGTGTAGAGTGGATCAGACACAGCAGTGCTGCTGGAGTTTTTAAACCCCTCAGTGTCTGGTCTGAGAACAGTCCACCGACCAAAAACATCCAGCCGACAGCGTCCCGTGTCACTGATGAAGGACTAGAGGACGAGCGACACACACTGTGCAGCGACAGATGAGCTACTGTCTCTGACTCTACATCTACAAGGTGGACCAACGAGGGAGGAGTGTCTCACAGAGTGGACAGAGAGTGGACACAGGGTTTAAAAACTCCAGCAGCACTGCTGTGTCTGATCCACTCTACACCAGCACAACACACACTAACACACCACCACCACGTCAGTGTCACTGCAGCGATGAGAACGACCCACCACCACATCACACCTGCTCTGTGGGGGTCCTGAGCGTTGAGGAACAGGGGGAAAGGGGGCAAACAAAGTATGCAGAGCAACAGGTGCACTACAGGGTCAGTGGAGCTGAGAGAATGGACAGTGAGTGCAGATTATTTTAATGTTACGGCATTTAAAAAAGCAGTCGTCTGGGTCTCTATCACCTTCAGAAACTTTGCAGTCGTTCACCACTCTCTTGTCCATTTGCAGTGCAACTAAGGCACGTCTGCACCGCGGAGCAGCCCTTTTCAATTTGATCGTCCCCCATTTTGCCTCCGGGATAAATTGTAATTGCTGACCGCGCTCCTTTGCTTCTCTCTGAAATGCATGAGGGGAATTATTCGGGGCATTTAACGCAGGACAAATTGATACGTCTGCATAAGAAGCAGCTAGCCTTTCCTTCCCCTGCGTTCAGAGGGAGACTGTTTATGTAATGAGGCTCTAAACTTTCCACTCCAATCTGCCTGCTTTAAAGGCCTGTGCTCTCCCTCCACGCTCCTTCAGGCTGATTCTGATGAAGTCTGACAATAATCGCAGCCCTCAGGCCTGCCCAGCGACGTGCCGTAAAAAGCTCTGGACAGCTCTTCACTCAGGGACAAGCTGCAACACACCCTTAATTGCCTTGATCACAACCCTATCGAGCGCTGTCCTGTGGGTTTGAGAAGTTTCTAGAAGTCTGTCACGGTACACTGCAGTATTCAAATGTAATTAAAAGGGATGTCAAATGACTAAACAAGGACACAATGTGTCATGGGTGTTAAGCACTGAGGAGTAGCCCTTGTGGGATATTTTGGTTAATGTGAGGGAGCGAGTGAGAGAATGTGTGAATGAGTTGTGAGGCCGTTCCACATTTGGAAAATGGGATTTATCGCATTGTGTAGTTAAATGTGATTAATTGTGCAAAAACTGCATGAACAAACTGGACGCAGCGTTCACAATTCTGGAGATCTACTGTTCTCACAGCAAAACAAACACCTCCTAACATCAGTTTTTAAGGTGAAGCTGTGTGAGTAAGAAGTGACTGTATCTTTTAAGGCGGAGCTATGTTTGTGAGTAAGAAGCGACTGTATCTTTTAAGGTGGAGCAGTGTGTGTGAGTAAGAAGTGACTGTATCTTTTAAAGTGGAGCAGTGTGTGTGAGTAAGAAGCGACTGTATCTTTTAAGGTGGAGCGGTATGTGTGAGTAAGAAGCGACTGTATCTTTTAAGGTGGAGCGGTGTGTGTGAGTAAGAAGCGACTGTATCTTTTAAGGTGGAGTGGTGTGTGTGAGTAAGAAGCGACTGTATCTTTTAATGTGGAGCGGTGTGTGTGAGTAAGAAGCGACTGCATCTTTTAATGTGGAGCGGTGTGTGTGAGTAAGAAGCGACTGTATCTTTTAAGGTGGAGCAGTGTGTGTGAGTAAGAAGCGACTGTATCTTTTAATGTGGAGCGGTGTGTGTGAGTAAGAAGCGACTGCATCTTTTAAGGTGGAGCGGTGTGTGTGAGTAAGAAGCGACTGTATCTTTTAAGGTGGAGTGGTGTGTGTGAGTAAGAAGCGACTGTATCTTTTAATGTGGAGCGGTGTGTGTGAGTAAGAAGCGACTGCATCTTTTAAGGTGGAGCGGTGTGTGTGAGTAAGAAGCGACTCTATCTTTTATTGTGGAGCGGTGTGTGTGAGTAAGAAGTGACTGTATATTTTAAGGTGGAGCAGTGTGTGAGTAACAAGCTACTGTATCTTTTAAGGTGGAGCGGTGTGTGTGAGTAAGAAGCGACTGTATCTTTTAAGGTGGAGTGGTGTGTGTGAGTAAGAAGCGACTGTATCTTTTAATGTGGAGCGGTGTGTGTGAGTAAGAAGCGACTGCATCTTTTAAGGTGGAGCGGTGTGTGTGAGTAGGAAGCGACTGTATCTTTTAAGGTGGAGCGGTGTGTGTGAGTAAGAAGTGACTGTATATTTTAAGGTGGAGCAGTGTGTGAGTAACAAGCTACTGTATCTTTTAAGGTGGAGCGGTGTGTGTGAGTAAGAAGCGACTGTATCTTTTAAGGTGGAGTGGTGTGTGTGAGTAAGAAGCGACTGTATCTTTTAATGTGGAGCGGTGTGTGTGAGTAAGAAGCGACTGCATCTTTTAAGGTGGAGCGGTGTGTGTGAGTAGGAAGCGACTGTATCTTTTAAGGTGGAGCGGTGTGTGTGAGTAAGAAGCGACTGCATCTTTTAATGTGGAGCGGTGTGTGTGAGTAGGAAGCGACTGCATCTTTTAAGGTGGAGCGGTGTGTGTGAGTAAGAAGTGACTGTATATTTTAAGGTGGAGCAGTGTGTGAGTAACAAGCTACTGTATCTTTTAAGGTGGAGCGGTGTGTGTGAGTAAAAAGCGACTGTATCTTTTAAGGTGGAGCGGTGTGTGTGAGTAAAAAGCGACTGTATCTTTTAAGGTAGAGCGGTGTGTGTGAGTAAGAAGCGACTGTATCTTTTAATGTGGAGCGGTGTGTGTGAGTAAGAAGCGACTGTATCTTTTAATGTGGAGCGGTGTGTGTGAGTAAGAAGCGACTGTATCTTTTAAGGTGGAGCGGTGTGTGTGAGTAAGAAGTGACTGTATCTTTTAAGGTGGAGCAGTGTGTGTGAGTAAGAAGCGACTGTATCTTTTAATGTGGAGCGGTGTGTGTGAGTAAGAAGCGACTGTATCTTTAAAGGTGGAGCAGTGTGTGTGAGTGAGAAGCGACTGTATCTTTTAATGTGGAGCGGTGTGTGTGAGTAAGAAGCGACTGTATCCTTTAAAGTGGAGTGGTGTGTGTGTGAGTAAGAAGCGACTGCATCTTTTAATGTGGAGCGCTGTGTGTGAGTAAGAAGCGACTGTATCTTTTAAGGTGGAGCGCTGTGTGTGAGTAAGAAGCGACTGTATCTTTTAAGGTAGAGCGCTGTGTGTGAGTAAGAAGCGACTGTATCTTTTAAGGTGGAGTAGTGTGTGTGTGAGTAAGAAGCGACTGTGTCTTTTAAGGTGGAGTGGTGTGTGTGAGTAAGAAGCGACTGTATCTTTTAAGGTGGAGCGGTGCGTGTGAGTAAGAAGCGACTGTATCTTTTAAGGTGGAGCGGTGCATGTGAGTAAGAAGCGACTGTATCTTTTAAGGTGGAGCAGTGTGGGTGAGTAAGAAGTGACTGCATCTTTTAAGGTGGAGCGGTGTGTGTGAGTAAGAAGCGACTGCATCTTTTAAGATGGAGCGGTGTGTGTGAGTAAGAAGCGACTGTATCTTTTAAGGTGGAGCGGTGTGTGTGAGTAAGAAGCGACTGTATCTTTTAACGTGGAGCGGTGTGTGTGAGTAACAAGCGACTGTATCTTTTAAGGTGGAGCGGTGTGTGTGAGTAAGAAGCGACTGTATCTTTTAATGTGGAGCGGTGTGTGTGAGTAAGAAGCGACTGTATCTTTTAATGTGGAGCGGTGTGTGTGAGTAAGAAGCGACTGTATCGTTTAATGTGGAGCGGTGTGTGTGAGTAAGAAGCGACTGTATCTTTTAAGGTTAAGATAAGGTTAAGACTGTATCTTTTTAGCTAAACAGAGAGCAGTAAATGGCGAAGACACATTCTCTGAATCATACAAAAAAACACATACTGGATTAAAACTGTGAACATTGACCTAAAGCGCCATGTGATCTCCAGAGTGCACACAGCCTCTATTTGCCATCACCAATGAGTGGTGAAAGCAGCTGTGGTTTCTGGGATTGTAGCCACCTCAGTCTCACACTGGTTCATTATGCTAGGTGCTGCACACTGAACACAATCCAACCTTCAACAATCAACCACAACATTAAAACCACCTCCTTGTTTCTGCACTCACTGTCCATTTGATCAGCTCCCCTCATCTCACTCGCTGTGTTCTTCTACAAGTAGAGACTAGAGTCCATCTGAGATGGTGAAACTCCAGCAGCACTGCTGTGTCTGATCCACTCTACACCAGCACAACACACACTAACACACCACCACCACGTCAGTGTCACTGCAGCTCTGACAATGATCCACCACCACATCATATGCTTTTCATACTGAAGATTTACATAATATACGTAACCTGAATTAACAACATTCCTCTCTCTGTGCCACTGTCAGGAAATGACACAAAGGCTGGTCTCAGCTGAGAGACTTTCTAAGGAACACTTTCTCTATGAGCTGTGAGAAAGAAAGCAAATTACAGTGTTCTTTTATTGTAAACGCTAGCTGTGACTCCTGAGGTTTAAAGGATTGGTGAACTGTCTTTTTATCTGCTCTCTGTTTGCTCCCAGGGTCATGTATTTCATTTGGAGTTTGATTAGGGAGGAAATTACAGGCTGGAGTGTGTAAGCTGGGGTGACAGCAGCGCTGCACAATGATGGCTTCTTTCCTTTCTAATCCCACAGACGCTCCTGATGCATAATGCATGTCTAATCAGATATCTACAGAGGTTCTTAGCACACAGAAACTGAGTGTGTGTGTGTGTGTGTGTTATATATGTATATATATATATATATATATATATATATATATATATATATATATATGCACACACAAACAAATCTCCTCACAGACCCAATGCGAGGATTGAACCCAGGACCAGACATTGTGTCAGATGAGTATCTCAGGGTACAGTCTGAAAAATAAATTTTTGCTGTTCAAAGTAAAGCATGTATTGCCACAATATAACTTTACAAGAGCAGGGACAAACCTTCTCAACCTTCACTGGAAGTCAAAGTCGATTTTATTCCAAGTAAATTTGGAGCGTTTCTATTGGTCCATTTGTTATGAAATTTACACACAGTGTGAAGGACAGCTGTGGTGTTCAAATGACGTAGAAAACTAAACATCCACAACACGGGGATACATGTTTTCCTTTGGAAAGAGATGATGTACAGAATATAACAAGTAGATACTGGCTGTAACCCCAACATTGAGAATAATCCTCTACATCTACCACCTGGTCTCAATGTTAAATGTACATATATACACCCGGGGGAAACCCACACAGACACAGGAAGAACACACCACACTCCTCACAGAGATTCACCCGGAGGAAACCCACGCAGACACAGGGAGAACACACCACACTCCTCACAGAGAGTCACCCGGAGGAAACCCACGCAGACACAGAGAGAACACACCACACTCCTCACAGACAGTCACTCAGAGCAGCACCCTGGAGCTGTGACAGAGACACTACCTGCTGCCCCACTGTGTCGCCCTGGTTCTCCAAATACCGTGTTCTCGAGTGTATGAAAGCACAATGATATCAATCCAAATCTCAGTTCAGACCGACTCTTTCCCCTTTCTTTCTTTAGTTTTTTATAGGGCGACGAAGCCCTTTATACGAGGCAAAAATGTCATCAAGATTACCCCAGTATCCTGACACATTTAAATCAGACTGTTCAGTAACACAGACCAGACACCTTCACACATCCCCCACCATATTATACAGTCTGCACTGGCTGTGTAACACGTGACCTATTGTCTACAGAATACTACACTTTCCTTTCTGTAGCGTAGTTTAGATGTGGGGCACCTGCATCTCTGCCAGTGTGTAGACCTGTATATTCTAGCGGAGCACATTGGGCGATACGTGAAGACACAAACCCCAAAGGCCTTCCACATGCTTTCCACATGCTTTAATACAGGTGGAGATGCAGGGTCATCTATTGATTTAAGGCCGTTCTAACCTTCTGCTCAGCAGCACTGTCACCGACCAAAAGCCCCTCGCTCTTCCCCTCAATGGAGATGTTAGTTCAGGTCTGAGATCTTCAAAAGAAATCATCTACAGCCGTTTGCCTCGGGCCGGTCAAGCTGACAGCAGTGTGAGGGGGTGGGGGGTTTGAACGATTTCCTCTCGCCGTATCGATTACACACAGATCCTCGAGGCATCGTCCTTGTCTGGGGGGCTTTGGACGCACAAATGGCAGCTGTAAATAATGAATGAACGAGGCTGTGCTTTGTGTACACGCGCCGTTCAGAGGGGGGAGTTTATGACGATCACGAGAGATAATGAGGCAACCATATCCCTGTATTTACACACACAGTCCTACCTGAGTAATTACAGTCAGCTGACATCCAGCGTCGAGGGCTGACTGGATGCATAATGCATGAGGTCTTAAAGGAGAGCGGGGATTATCCTGTACTCGTCTTTGCTGTGGGAGAGACAGATAAATGAGGGGGGCTTATTTCAGTTGGCACAGCAACCACAGGTGGGGGTGTTCTTCACAGCAAAGGCCTGGCGCACTTGTCTTAACTCTGTCTGAAGGAAGTAAGAAAGCGCCGTGGTGTTATTTCTCGGCTTCTGTTGCTGAATCACCACAGCAGCAGGAGATGCCAGGCAAGAGCTTGTTGGAGATCGTTAGGGTGATAAATTAGGGTGCACTTTTCAGGGATGATCAGCGTTTCAACACCACGGTACGCCTCAAAAATAAAGCTTTACTATGCGATGTTTACAGAGAGTCTGTAAACACTCCGTCATTTCACACCGTACAATTAAAAGTGCCTACAATACACTGACAAAAAAGCAAGGGTGTTAATACCTGGATTGTCCTCTTTCTGTTGCCATAGCAGCATCTACTCTTTTGGGAGGGGTTTACATGCTGAGTGCACCTTTTTGTTACAAAAACAAATTTTAAAAATATTATTTCGTTTAAACTCAGAAGAATGATTCTCCACAACAGTGTTAGTCATTCTCTAAACTCTCTGATGCAAAACCATTCGTTCATTCATTCATTCATTCATTCATTCATCTTCTCTTACCACTTCATCCTGGTCAGGTCTGCGGTGGGTCCAGAGCCTACCCCAGAAACATTGGATGCAAGAAAGAAACACACCCTGTACAGAGCATCATACACTCACTTTGTCACTCACACACACACACACACCCCATTATGGACAGTTTCACACACTCACTTAGTCACACTCACACACACACACACACACACACACACACACACGTGGACAGTTTCACACACTACCTCAGTCACTCACTCACACACACACGCACACACACACGTGGGCAGTTTCACACAGTCACCCAGTCACACTCACACACACACACACACACACGTGGACAGTTTCATACACTCACTCAGTCACACTCACACACACACACACTCTTTCTCTCTCTCACACACACACACACACACACACACACACACACGTGGACAGTTTCATATACTCACTCAGTCACACTCTCTCTCACACACACACACACACACACACGTGGACAGTTTCACACAATCACCCAGTCACTCACACACACACACTCTCACACACATGGACAGTTTCACACACTCAGTCACACTCACACACACACGCACGGTGGGCGGCACTGTGGCTTGGTGGTTAGCACGTTCGCCTCCCAGCACTGGGATCTTGGGTTCAAGTCCCATCTGGTTGGAGTTTCCATGTTCTCCCCGTGTCTGCGTGGGTTTCCTCCGGGGGCTCCGGTTTCCTCCCACAGTCCAAAAACATGGAGTGAATTGGCTTCTGTAATAACTGTCCTGGTTTGTGAGTTAATGAGTGTCTGTTTGTGTGAGTGAATGTGTGTGTGCCCAGATATGGATTGGCACTCTGTCCTGGGGGAAATCCTAGTGCCCGATGCAGTCCTCCAGGTGGACGGTTGTTTCTGGTCGAGAGTACGGTGTGCGCGTTTGGCTGCCGCTTCTCACCAGTGTGTGTGTGTAAATTGAGTGTTCTGAGCAGTGTAGATTGTAAAGTGTCCTTTGGTATCTAGAAAGGCGCTATATAAGTGTAACGATAACTAACTAGCTAACTAACACACACACACACACACACGTGGACAGTTTCACACACTCAGTCACTCACACACACACACACACACACTCAGTCACACTCACGTGGACAGTTTCACACAGTCACCCAGTCACTCTCTCACACACACACACACACACACACACCACTGTGGACAGTTTCACACACTCAGTCACTCACACACACACACACACACACTCAGTCACACTCACGTGGACAGTTTCACACAGTCACCCAGTCACTCTCTCACACACACACACACACACACACACCACTGTGGACAGTTTCACACACTCAGTCACTCACACACACACACACACACACACTCAGTCACACTCACGTGGACAGTTTCACACAGTCACCCAGTCACTCTCTCACACACACACACACACACACACACACACACACACACACCACTGTGGACAGTTTCACACACTCACCCAGTCACTCACACACACACACCTGTGGACGGTTTCACACACTCACTCCACCAACCAACACATGTTTTTGGACTGTGGGAGGAAACCCACTCAGACACAGAGAGAACACCCCACACTCTTCACAGACAGTGACCCGAGGACAGGAGCCCACCCAGGACCCGAGCCCCTGCAGCATCACGGTGTAAACAATTCCTTTCCCTCCTTTAGACCAGCGAGCCGTGTTTTCACCTGATTTTAACTCTCAGAGGTTAATGCCTGCCTCGACTCTGTTTGCTTCACCGTCCTGTGCATACAAATCACTGGAATGTCCCTGGAGCGAAAAGAAAGCGCTGTCAGAGAATGTCAACGAACCTGAACTCATCAGTTCTGTCTTCAGCCGAGTTACGAGGAGCGACGAATCGACAGTGATGAGAAACAGGAATATAAAAAAACAGATGAGCTGCGTTCTGTGTCAGGAGCCTTAAACAACATGCAGCGTCCAATCTCCAACAGTGTGAGTGTGGATTCAGATCTCAGAACGATGGACTGGCCACCCCTGTGCCCAACCTTCAACAATCACTCATAACATTACATTTCAGTGTGTTGCAGTGCTGCTGGAGTTTTTTAAACCCCTCAGTGTCTGGACTGAGAACAGTCCACCGACCCAAAAACATCCAGCCGACAGCGTCCTGTGTCACTGATGAAGGACTAGAGGACGAGCGACACACACTGTGCAGCGACAGATGAGCTACTGTCTCTGACTCTACATCTACAAGGTGGACCAACGAGGGAGGAGTGTCTCACAGAGTGGACAGAGAGTGGACACAGGGTTTAAAAACTCCAGCAGCACTGCTGTGTCTGATCCACTCTACACCAGCACAACACACACTAACACACCACCACCACGTCAGTGTCACTGCAGCGCTGAGAATGATCCACCACCACATCACACCTGCTCTGTGGGGGTCCTGAGCGCTGAAGAACAAAGGGGGGGAAAGGGGGTGATATAAAGTATGCAGAGCAACAGGCAGACTACAGTCTGTAACTGTAGAACTACAAGGTGCTCCTGTGTGGTGAGACACTGTGTGGAAGAATGAATGATCATTAAAATATATCGATAATGCTCACACCATGTCAATACCCATGGAGGTCAGATGTAACTCTCCAGGCTAAAGTAATGGATTCAGAGCAATGAATACATGGATTGGATATGTGCATAATAATACTGTATATTTTAATGGGACGCCTTCTGCATGTGAATGGGCCTGACACGCTTATTCTTTTCTCCTTTGTTGTTATTCCAGCCTCCCGTCCCTCCCTCGTTACTGTTGACTGTGCGCCACTGACAAGGTGACACTCACAAACCAGTGACTCTTCTCAAGCCATGTGCACTTCATTATAACCGGCTGGAGCTGCAATGAAGATAACATGGCGACGGCGCTGTTTAATTCTCCCAGCCACTGTTTGGAGAGCTTAGTATGGATATTCACAGACACACACACTGATGCTGATAAGTCCGTGCCTTCACAAAGAGGCAGAGCGCCAAGCTAGCCATTCTCTAAGCTTATCTACCTAATTACACTGCGCACAATGGAACTCAGATAAAGCCTCTTTGATCGCGTCGCCGGCATTGTTGTGGATTTCCTTCCAACGTGTGAGTAAACTCGGGATCGTAGCGGCCTTAAAAGCGGTCCCCCAGTGCTGGAGGTTCATAAAATAAACATCTGACGGAGTCAAGCGGCCTTTCACGAGGCTGTGCTCGATCCTCCGCCTTTTCATAAAGCAAATTGGAAAATAAATGGTTGTGCCCAGATCAGGAGCATGTGATATGGCTCTGTAATTATTAGCTGCAGTGCTCTACTCTCTCCCTGACACCGTCAGCCTCAGACAAATCCCAATTTCACTTTCAGCTGCTATTATAGAGGCCTGGCTTTTAACGCACGACTAGACCCGCCGAGCCGTACGTAATGGATTAAATGAAACATAATGAGATTGGCCTTGTCACTGTTCTGTGCTGAAGGCAAATGAAAGGAAATCACAGGGTGCAGAGATGGTGTGTGCGTTTATTGATTTCTGCTCCGTGGTGTGACACGACCGATCGTATCGGTTTTTGAATCGTAAATAATGACCACGGAACTGCTCAGGTCCACTTTCCAACCGTAGACGACATTGTAGACAAACATAGCTTTAAATCCCTGACAAAGAGCCCTTAAAGGTGATGTTCACAATTTCAATCTAACGTTTAATGCAGTCGGTTTGTGCCGGAAAAAGAGCTAATGTGTTTACGAAGCCCCAGTGTCTGTAAACGGGAAAAAAAAAAAAAAAAAAAGGGTCTCGGTTCGGTATGCTAGGCCTTCTCTCTCTCTGCTCTTGTTTAGACGGCAGAGACTCGTTCAAATGGTGAAAATCATTAAAAGAAATTAGGATATTGCTATGTTCCTGCTCCAAATGTGGTAATATTGACTTATTTTTGCTGTTACAGTTACATTACTTAAGGTGGAACTGACTCTAAATTCAGGAGAGCGCTAACTGCATGAAAGTAAACGCAGAGCGAAAGTGCTACAAAACTAAACAGCTCGAGTTACAACTTAGAGATCAGCTAAACTTTCGATTTTCCCTTGAATGCACCGTTCCACCTTAAAAGACATGAAGCTTCTGAATGTAAACAAATCAGAGAGAACAGCAGTTCCCCAAAATCATCAAAGATGCATTAAAGCAGAGGCCATCCACCTTTCAGGAGCTATTTCTGGAGAATGTATAAATCAGAAAAACAGAGCATGACAATGAAAAAGTTAATAAAACACATAAAAAGAATATGATACATAACAACCACGCAAAACCTGGTAGACTATCAAAATGGCCACCATCAGATAAACAGCACTTACCTCTTATCTCTCTCTCAAAAGTGAGAGCTGTAAGAGATAAGGTGTGCATTCTCTTCTGACCTAAACACATCCAGAAATGTTTGTCTGGACTTACACTGGTGCAGAGTGTACAGAGTTTATAAACCCTGAGAATAGCCCACTAAACCAACAGTGACCTCTGGGCGTTGTCCTGTGTCATTGATGAAGGACTAGAGGACGAGCGACACACACTGTGCAGCGACAGACGAGCTACTGTCTCTGACTTTACATCTACAAGGTGGACCAACGAGGAAGGAGTGTCTCACAGAGTGGACAGAGAGTGGACACAGGGTTTAAACTCCAGCAGCACTGCTGTGTCTGATCCACTCTACACCAGCACAACACACACTAACACACCACCACCACGTCAGTGTCACTGCAGCGCTGAGAATGATCCACCACCACATCACACCTGCTCTGTGGGGGTCCTGAGCGTTGAACAACAGGAGGGAAATGGGGCTAATGAAGTATGCAGAGCAACATATACACTACCGTGAGTTATTGTAGAAACAGTGCTCCCGAATTGTCAGTGAAGCCTACTCTATCCCATTCGACACACAAACATCATCCAAACGTGTGTGTGTGTGTGTGTATCAACTGAGTGCGGCTCTTTAGTGGGCTTTCTCCATGTGCCCTTACGACCCCCTCCTTTCCTCCGCCCTCCAGCTGTGTTTGAGGTGGAGGTCTAGCCCCCGGTTCCCTCTGAAGCCATTCTCTTCACACCAGGGTGGAAGCTGCTCCCAGGGAAGCTGCCAGATTAATGTGAATGCAGTTCATCTCATTCATCCATCACGGCCCTGCCAGAGGTCCTACTGCTGACAGGAATAACACGCTAACTCCCAAACCATGATACGGAATATGGTTTAGTGCTGGGAGAGAGCATGGGCAATAAGCAATAATCGATCAGAGCCTGAAAGAGTGGGTGAATATGTTTTTCAAAAAAATGAGCAATTTAGGTTGTGTTTGAGCATGAATCCATCAAATTTGAGCGCATCGGCCCAAAACAGATGTGTGTGTGAGGTTTGATGTGCAGTGCTCCTTTGTACAGATCCGTGCAGTCAGAATGTTTAATAACGTTGTTTATGGGAAGCAGATATTGTCTGATGTAACATCATTTTTTTAAAGCGTTCTCGTACAAATTCATAGCATGGAATTGTTATAAAAATTCAGTGCGATGCCTGAGAAAGGGTTGAGATACGGTTTTGCTCCAGAACATTTTATTAATTCATTCACAGCAGTGATAAATGGAGGGTGAAGGCAAAATAGTCCCCAGATAATATCTTCTATACCACAGTAACCAAAAGTAACAGTAGCGCATGCCGTGCTCATGTCATACTTTGGACCTGCATGGTTGTATTTTCAAAAGAATGTGGAACAATTCAGACACACGTTACTGCTACAGACGAAGGAGCCATGACCTTAAAGGTTCATGATGAATTAGTTTGAAATGATGCATCACTTAATGTTCTTAGTGAAACGTCTGTGACCTGCTTTGGTCCAAACCCCACGAGCCCCACAGCAGTGTTCTCCCCCTGTGTAAACAGCCCCTGTTCAGAACGCACCTGTTCCTTTAAATGATAACGAGCCGCTCGCTGTTCACCCCGACCCCGAGCGCACAGCAGTGAGGAGCGAGGAGCAGAAGCTCTGGTCTTTAGCCGTTTTCGCTCTATTCTCTTTCTTCTCTGTTTTTACTCAGTGCTCTTATTATCCACACTCATTGTGTCTGTTTTGTTGAGTTAAACCTCGTCTTTGTGCTCTCACATAAACGCAGGTCCTGCGCTGTGATTGGACAGACTCAGACGAGGGGGCGGGGCCATTCTAAAGTCACTGCACTTGACGTCAGAAGCAGAGCAGAATCACATCTCGTTTTCTGATGTAGGCAGCACACAGGAAACTGACCAGGGGTTCTTGTTTTACAGTGTGTGGGTTGGAAGTCACTGTAAATAATCAACTGAATGTGCACATACAATGAACAATCTAAAATGCATATATAGTCCAATATATCTTTTACACACGTTTTATAACGTTGTACTCTCAAGCGAGGTCTCCCAGTGGCCCGTGTGTGTGTGTGTGTGCGTGCGCGAGGGGTCTGAGGCGGCGTCACACAGCGCCCCTCATTATGTCTCACACTTTCTACCGACGAGCCATTTCCCACCAGCGAGGGGGAGGAACCGAGCCGCGCCATCAGCAGCGCTTCACTCTCTCTTTCCTTCCCCAAAGTCTCAGCGCCACACCGCAGCGGAGATGAGGGAGAAACGGGGGGACGACTTTTCCTCACCGTCCACGACCTCATGAAGACAACCGAGGGACAGAGAGAGAAACAAAGAGAGAGAGAGACAGAACACACGCGGCTTCACACGGAGACACCCAGCGCCTTCCTCCTCAACTCTCAGAGACTTTTCTCAGCGGAGGGGAAACGCACACACAGCCCTCTCCATTTTCTGGAGGAGCCGGCGGAGAGGACGCGATGCGGGGTCCACGGCGGTGTCTCCCCCCGAGTTAACCGCGCTCCTTCGGGATTTATTGATCCGGCTGAGCTCGGTTTCGCTTTAAAGAAGCCCGGATTCCCTCTCTTAACTCACGGAGGAGCTCCATGCATTTCCACAGGTCCGTGCTCGTCTCTCTTTTCTCATTGTTAGTCTCAGGGTCGGAGACAGCATTCGGTTCCAACCCGGCCCGTAAGGGTTAATGACGGTTAATAACGTGTAATTAGGTTTAAATACGATTTAACGAAGCCGTCTGCAAACACCTGTGCGGAGCCCTTGCGGTGACATCTCTTCAAAATCGTATTAAAGCGTGGGAACAACTTAATTATATGTGTATACGAATTAAAAATGTGTGGGAATAAATTAACAATAACGTAAACGTCTTAATAATAGGTGAGAACAGCTTAATAATTTGTGCGCACGGTTTATAAATATAGCGATAATTAATAGGAAAAAGACACCCTTCCCAGTCCTTGTTGTCGTTCAGCTCTAAATATCTCGACTCCACCCTTGTTAAATTAAATCGTTCGCACGCCTTAATTGGACGGATGTCACCAGCAGGGCTCCAGATGCTGATTAAAATAACAATATAAAACACTATGGAGCCCTGCTGGTGGCATCCCTTGGAAATAAAAGTAAAGAATGAAATGACCCAATAATGGGTGCAGATGTCTTATTAATGTGTGGGAACAAATTAATAAAGTGTGCAAACGATTTAATAATGCACACAAATGTCTTAATACTGGGATATAATTATATCATTTAATAAAAATTGGGAGTGTCCTGATAACGCTTAGGAAGAATTAATAATGCGTGCAAATGTCTTAATGTGTGGGAAAGCGTGGGAGTGAGATATTTAACGAGTGGGAACAAGATCTGATTCAAAGTTGTCATAAATATCTAGATCACATGCATTCATTGGTTCACACACAGTCATCGTTCCCGACTTCACCTTCAGGGCTCTGTAGATTATTAATATAAATCATATCATGATATGATTAAAGTGTGAGAATGACTTAATAACGGAAGGAAATGAAGATCCGAATAGATGAGTATGTGTAGGAATGACTAAGACAGGCCTGGGAACGAGACATTACAATACACACTGAAGATCTTGTGCCCATGCTTTATGAAAACTAATTATGACGGGATGTCAACAGCAGGGCTCCGTACACTCCAGCCCAAAAACGCTGCTCCAAACAGATCCGATTCCAATGTGAACGCTTGTAGCTGTATCGTGTGAGGTGTCGACCCGGTCAGTCACGTCTCTGTGTTCCTGGGTCTGGAACCGGGTCGGATTAGCGACACTGCTGTTGTCGCTATGGTGCTGTTTCTTGCCAGTGACATTACTTCTTCATTAAATAAGGTGTGGGAACAAATTAATGTGTGATTTTATTACGCCGTCCCCACACTTTATGATGTATCCGAACTACTTAATAATGTGGGAACAACAAAATAATTGCATAGGAACATCCTAATTAATAACGTGTGAATACAAATGATTGACGTGTGAACAAACAGGAACAAGACCCCCTTCCCAAGGCTTAGTGTTGTTCCCATTGTTTAAACATGGGGTTCATACACATTATTAAGTTGTTTGCAAGTGGTTTGAAAAAAAGACGTCACCAGAGGGGCTCGGTGGACACTGACTGAAGGAACGTGACTTTCATATGAAAAACTATAAGTCTCTGCTGGTGACATCCGTTCATAATTAAATTAAAGAGTGCAAACGACTTAATGTTGTGTGGGAACAAATAAATAATGCATTGCAATGGGAACAACTCCCATGCACTAAATCTCTAACTCCAGGCCGCTGCAGCTCGGCTGTAGTGATAACCCCGGGAGCGGCCGAGGAGCGGCCTGTTATCTCTGGTGGTCGTGGGAGTGTGTGAGGCTGCAGGCCGAGACGTCAGTGTCAGGTGTTGATCTGCTTCACTTTAAAAGGTTTGAAGGCACGGGAAAAGCAGAGAGGGGTCAGAAGTGTGCAGCGTAAATTAGTAAAGAGCTGTGCTAATCCTCACAGGGCCATGAGCATAGAGCTGACCTCCACAGTTCAAGCGCCATCTACTGGACACTTGTGTTTTTACAGGATGCTCGTGTGGGTTTTGGGAAACCTCATTAACTCTCGGATCTCTAAACCTTATAGTGTTATATAGTGATGACAACGTTGTGGTGGTGGGTTGTGTTTAGAGCTGCGTGGTCAGTCACTCTCTCAGTCACCAGGAGAGAGGAGCTGATAAACGTTGGATTTAGGAGGAGCACTGTCTTTAAAGGGATATTGTGGATGTGTAGACTGCAGGTGTGTACGTCTGTGGTCTGTGGCGTACAAAGAAAGGAATGGTATAGAATAATATCACACTGTAAAGGGCTGATTATTGACCTTCAAACTCATATCAGCCGCCAAAACAACGGCCTGGATTCATGGATATAAAGTCCAAGTCCCAGAACCCTGTTGAATGGACCCTAGATGACAGGGGGGGGTATCAGGTCCAGTGCTCATGGGCTGTTTGATACTGTTTGATTCTCAGATTACCCGCTGTAGAACACAGTTCCTTATAAGATGGCCTAATAAACCTACTCCGTATTGAAATAATCACATGGTCCCTAATCCCCTGGAGAGTTAACAGGTAGCTAACGCAACCTCCCTTTACTAAAGGTATCTTTACTACACATGATAATGTAATATTCCCCTGTCCTGAGCTCACAATACAATCATCTCTATGCAGCAGTTAACATGCAGGACTATTGACGATCCCTTAATTTATAGTCTTTAAGGTGTCATATTGTCCCTCTTCTCCACAGTGGAACACAGTTCTGTTTCTTAATGAAACGTCTGTGTCCTGCTTTGGTCCAAACCCCACGAGCCCCACAGCAGTGTTCTCCCCCTGTGTAAACAGCCCCTGTTCAGAACGCACCTGTTCCTTTAAATGATAACGAGCCGCTCGCTGTTCACCCCGCCCCCGAGCGCACAGCAGTGAGGAGCGAGGAGCAGAAACTCTGGTTTTTAGCCGTTTTTACTCAGTTCTTTCTTCTCCGTTTTTACTCAGTGTTCCGCACTCATTGTGTCTGTTTTGCTGCGTTTAACCTCGTATTTGCGCTCTCATGTAAACGCTGTGCGCTCTGATTGGACAGATTCAGACGAGGGGGGGCGGGGCCATTCTAAAGTCTCTGCACTTGGCGTCAGAAGTGGAGCTGAATCAGAACAGCTCGTTTTACCCCGTGTTTTTGTATTTCGCTGGAAAGCAGTGTTGAGATGGCTTTGAGATGCTTGCTGTAACCACATCAGTTCGAGAAATAAATAATGCAGATCAATTAACGCACAGACTGGATTTTCACACAGAGAAGGAAGCCGAGTGTTTAGACGGGTCGCTGTAAGTTCTGTTAAAGCCACAGGAGGCAGTCAGCCCACTTTGCTGGTTGCCAGTTTGTAAACACGGCGGTTTATTGGGTTCTCCTCGACTAATGGTCCTAGTATTCAAAACCTGTGGGACAACACTGGAGCATCACTGGAGGAAAAGGACCGCCCTGATCTATGGATTCCTTCGCGTTAGCTTGTCTGTTCCTGTACGTTCATCTGTGGACGCTGCAGAGTGACGGCGGAATGAGTTTCATTTGGGTTCAGCTGTGTCCTGGGGTCAGTTTGTTTGAAAATCTTGATTAAACACAGGAATGAACATGAATATAAGTCGTAGGACTGTAGAGGTCGTGGGGGTCATTCTGTCTGCCGTTTAAACAGATCTCCAACGCGGTAGTTTTCCTGTAGAGGTGTCTTCACTCGTTAATGCTGTAATAAGTCAATCAATATCACACTAATTAGTAACTAATACAATAATAACAATAACAATGAGAAACCATCAACATACAACAATAATAAAAATAGACGATGTATATAAGGAACTAAAATTATTATTATTTTTTAAATTAATTTAAAAAATACATCCCTAAAGACCCCAAGAAGAACATTTATTAAGTGTGTATTTGTGTGTGTTCTCATTGAAGGAAACGCTGGGTAAAACTGCTGAGAAACTCACGCACTGTGTGTGTATACATACCGACATTAAAATGGCCTCCTTTTTCTACATTTAAAATCCACTGAGTGCATTTTGTGGCAATGGAAACAATATAAATAAATATAAATTGTATGTTGTCACACTGCTTTTTATATATTTATTATTTACATTTTTTATTGCTACATGTAGGTGTTTATTTGTTTTATCTAAATAATTAAACATGAATTTCGCTCTCATGACGTAATGAAAACCTGCAGAACCAAGGCTTTTTAAGGCTATGGTAATTGTGTAACGCCTCAATGTTGACTTTTCTGAACCAAAAAAATGCATTACGAATTTTCCACTAATATTCCAAACTGTTAAAGTTGAGAAGTGATGTCCCACTGAGCTCTGAAACTTTCCCTGGTGTCCAGAACATGCTCATTAGCCGTGTCTAGACCGCTGCTATCTTCAGGATCTAGGTTCAGTCCTCCAGCGCGGTGCAGCCGTGAGGGAGAGTGGTTTTTTAAAGCGAAGCAGTCAGTCATTTGAGCCCGCCGAGAGTGGGAGGGGGCAGTGCTTGTTCATTGGCTCTGCTGGAGCTTTATAAACACGCTGAGGAATTTCACCGAGGAGACGTGACCACACTGCAGCACTGTCCCACACTGGAGGCATGCTTTCGGAGCTTTCTTCGCAGGGAACAGCTCTCCGACCTGGAGCCAGTCGTCTAATAACCGGCCTTTCTTCACCTTGCTGTTTGTGAGCAGGGAGAGGAGAGCAGCGCTGCCCCGTGCTGGATGGATGGTTATGGGGAAAGGAGTGCGAGCCTCGGCGCTGGAAGTCGCCAAGACCCTCTTCGTGTGTCTCTGCTTCTTCCCGGCGGGTGAGTGCCTTCTCTGGAGGCTAAAACCAGACCCCTTTCTTCTCCTTTACAGAGCTGAGGGTGTTCACGTTGGCTTCGGGTGCAGACACTGTGCCTCATGCTGTCTGCGGAGAACAAGGGAGTACAGGAGGGCTCCTGCTCAAATGGCTGCCTACTCTCCTACATAGTGCTTGCTGTGTGTTTTGAAAGTATGGCTTCCACACTCAGAGTTCACCAAATGCTAGGGACAAAGTCTTTTAGCTAATGGTGTGTGTGTATTAGCCATTGTTGGATATGTAAAGTGCAGATTCTGTGCCCTGCAGTGTGCACTAAATAGGGAGTTCGGTGCCAATTTGAGACTGAGCCTAGTCTTCAACAGTTGTGTGTTGTTTTCACATGTCCAGGGCTGTCTACCCGAGCACCTTCAGCTTTATCTGTGCATTCAGACACTACACTACACACATCCTTAGTGCTGCTCTGTGAGAGCGACATTCAAAAGCAGGCGAGGACACGAAATGTGAGACAAGCTTTTAGAGCTGAGACGTGTCCCACAAAGCAAGATTTTTCAGTTTGACCCGAAAACCCAAGACTGAGAGTTGCCCAGTTCTTACGTCCCCTACGTCCCTCACCTCTGGGCTAAACTTCGCTGAAGTCCTGCTCCTTGGACAACACCCCCACCCCCTTACCCCCAGTCTACAAATGGTGGCTTACAACACACAATAAAACCCTGTAAACCACTCCAGTTGAAAGGCTTTGCCTTGGTTTGCAGGGATTCAGAGCTGTCTGTTGAATAGTGGGCTTCTGCATTCCTCCACTGCTGTTTTGTTTGGGGGAGGGGGAGGTCTGGACTCTTCATCACAATCCTCCATTTCAAACCGTTCTGTTCCTTTCCAAAAAAGCCAAGCAGAACCTGCTATCAGTTTGGGTTTTAGTTTGAAACAGGCAGAGCACTAACACCGTGTGGCTCATGGAGCCTGAGTGGGGCTGAGGGGTCTGTCCTTCATGTGTAATCAGCCCTCACACCTTATCACAGCGCCAGTGATGAGACTTCACACCAAACAAAAGCCTCTCACACCAGCGATAGCCGTTGATGTTGGAGATGAGTTTATTACTGTATATCAGAGCCGTGATAAACACCCGGTTTGAGGGGGAGGGTGTGAAGAGAGGGTGGCACTAACAGGCAGTAACTGGAAACTAAAGAAGCCCTTAAGACCATGTTAATAAACATATATATGATATAAAATCATAATCACTGACCAGAATTAACCCCCACAGTCTGTGTGACACTTGAACACAATCACACACCAAATAAACACAGAGCAGGGCTCGAAAACAGAGACGAAGAAGCGACATTACCAGCGACATTAGAAACATATATCCCACCTGGAGTGTATTTACAGCACTTTGTCAGTGACAACAAACAACAAGAAAAATAATCCTTCGTTAACCATAATCGAGGTAAAATGTTTAACTAATCGTGATATAGGTGTGTGCTCATATCGCACAGCACTGGACACATCCCCGGCTCCACAGCAGCTACGGTGACGTGTGGGATCTTCAGGAAAATCCATTAGGTGCTGCGTAACCTTCAGGACAACGTCAAATAACGCAGGATATAATTAAACTGCACTCTCTCCAGGGTAATCCTTCAGCTCTGTAGCGAAGGGAAAGTTCCCCCCTCATTATTGCTTTTCAAAAACCCTGACCACATCTTATGTAGCAGGTATTATACCCCTGTGGCAGCCCCTGAAATCCTATACATGTTTGAAATTGCATTTGCCTTTGATTGTAGGCCTTTTTTTCTGTGGTGAGCAGGTGGCTATCTTATATCCAGTTTGACCTGTGGGATGGTGAGAGCTCCTCTCTGTTCTGCCCTCTGGTCCTGGAGCCAGTTTCTCTCCGGAGATCCTGTTTCTTTAAAAAAGCCGTCGTTAAACCCCCGCAGCCCCCCAAACACCCCACCCCACTCCCCCACTCCGCTGGCCTGCACGCCTGATGAAACTCTACCTAATCCCTTTACACAGGGCTAATTTATGACTCTGCTGGTCTCTTCTCAATGGCAAATTGCATTGTCTTCATTCAAAGCCCTGAGACCACCCCCTCCCCCCTTTACAAACACACACACACACACATCCAAACCTCTGCCCCCTTCCGTTAAACCCAGCAGTGAATTCTTTAAGAGGAGCATTTGTCCTCCCCTTTTGAGGGGGGGTGGTTGACACCCGCTGTGTTTTTACTCACAAAGCCCCCCTGGAAATCCGCTTAGCAATGCAGAAGAGGGCAGAGTGGGGGTGTGGGTGTGTGTGAATATGCGGGAGGATGATTAGCTCCCATAACCTGTCCTGCTAATTCAGGGTCCGTGGAGGACCGTAAATAAAAACCCAACGTACTTTAATCTTTAATCCCCGGCATCCATCAAAACCTCTTTCTGTGTGCGAACGCATGGTGAGGTAATCAAGTCTCAGATGATGCCGTAGAGCGCAGTGATCTCAGTTTAAATACCTGTTGCGTTAGTTATTTCATATCGCACTAGTCCGGGGACTGCTTTAACGCAGACGTAATTAGACGTCGTTGGCCCGGTCGCTGATCCTGATTGATTGATGAGTTCAGTGCTGATGTTTTCCTTAGATTATAGATTACAGCGGACCGATTTCGGTGTAAGAGCACTTACTCTTGGTGGATGTTGGCAGAACAGAGCGTCTTGGGGGCAAGCTTTCACTGGAATGTTTGCTTTTTCCATACTCTTAACTGCGTTTGCACGATGAGGCCCACAGTTCGCTCAGAAACTGCACAACAGCAAGAGATTGTGACCAGGTTAGTGGCATAAAATATGAAGTGCGTAAATAAACAGAGTGTGTGTGTGTGTGGGGGGGGGGGGGGGGGGTACAGTGAAGTCTTACAATCCTTGACACAATCTAATGCAAGAAAGTGTATTAAGACGAATTAGAAAGTTGGGTACTTACATTAACACAGTCTTAGACGGCTGCAGGACGGCAACATTCATGAAGGGAGTGAAGTTAGAAATGGGTCCACTTTAGAGGTGGGCGATATGGCCCTAAAATAACATCACGATATTTCAGGGTTTTTTTATTTATTTTTTTTTTCGCGATAATGATTTTCTTGGTGATATGAACAATAAAAATACTTGTATTAATTTTAAGAACACACTAATGCAACCATTTTAAATTAAATACATTTAAAATATAGTAATAGCATTACATGGTTTTATTAATTAAAAAGCTTTATTTTATTACAAATGTAACAGTTTCAAATATGACAAAGTGACAAAAGAAATCAATCAACATTTTGCTTATTTTGTAAACAACAGTAATTTACCAAGATTCAGATTTTGTATAAAATAATGTCGCATAAAAATGTAGCACACAGTGTAGTGTGAGAATAAACAGCAAAAGGAAACAATTATACAAAAAGTAACTTCACAGTAAATAACAAAACAAACACAGAATAGTGCTGAGTCATTATGCAAATAGTCAGAATATCACCGTTATCACGATATTGATTTTTTATCGTTTAAAAGAATATGACGATATTATCACGAACGATACGATACGGCACAGCCCAAGTCTGAAATCATATCACGGAATTATTCCAGGCAACACAGCAGCTGTTCTTCACTGTGTGATAATGTCATGAAGAATCGACCAATAGAAACGCTCCAAAACTACTCTGAATAAAATCTTTTTACACTGACTTCCATTGAAAGTTAAGGGTTCTTTCCTTCTCCTGTGAAGTTGCTACTTTGGGAGATACCTGTTTAAAGAGGGTCCCACCCCCACCCCTACTCCCCCCTGTCATTTGAACTATGTAAATGAGCTGAATACAGACATAAAAGAGTAGATGAATTTAAATCTAAATCTGTAAGAACAGATCACAATAGACTGAAAGCTGTAACAATAGATTTATTCCATCAATTGTGGAGTTTACCATGGTGCACAATTACTATTTAAAAGTCTGCAGTTTTAATTCCAGCCTGCGTTCCGAAGAACAGTGTCTTGTGTTGTAAACGAGGACGTGTCGCTTCTGTAACAGAGTGCGGCCAGTCAGGGGCAACAGGACAACAGGGGGCGCTGTAACCAGGTCATAAGTAAATGTAAACATGCTTTTGTTTTCATTGCACAGTGTATATGAAAAGTGTCGGCATGTCACAATAATTACGTTAGCAACTTATCAAACACACGTAGACATTTCTTAAATCTCGCCCATTCTGTTTACTGCCGTGTTTGTTTACGTTAAATAAAAAAAATATTATTTATGCTGTGTTTATTTAAACCTTTGTTTTATCCCAATTCTAGTATTTTAATATCGGAAGTATATTTAGCTAATAATAAATAATATTTGCTAAAATTTCACGGTTCTTTAAAGGACTGTATTGCATTATTATGCTGTTATACTATCATAATATCAGAGGCTTAAAACGACAGTAATATAATTTATCACATTTATTTATAGGACAATATATCTATGTTAAAAAAACCCTGCATTTAACCAACCACACACACACACACACAGGAAGCAGTTGGATGTTTGGTGACTTTTGCGAGGGCACCTCAAACGTGGATGTTGAGAGTGGAGACAGTGCTGTTCCTACACTCCTCCCATCCCCAGTTTTCCTGCCGGTCGAAGGCATCAATCCCACTGACCTTCTGGACCCAAGCAGGTTCCCTAACCATTACCCCCACAACGTTGGCTCTGAAAGAGGCAGGCTCTGTGAATCACCAGGGTGGGATTCGAACCCACACAATCCCCCCACACTAAACATTGCACTTATGCTCCTCTACGATCAGGGGTTTTAATCTTGTGGCTGATTGGTAGTTATTACACTGACCAGTCACTGGTTTATGAACACCTACATGGTATCTGCACTCACTGTCCATTTGACCGGCTCCTTACCTGCTCTGTGGGGTCCTGGCCATTGAAAAACGATGAAAAAAGAATTTTTTCTTTTTTTCAGCAGCGCTGAAAAAAAGCTGATGAAATGGAGGACGAATGTATCGTGGAGTGTATGTTAGGTGTATTTTATTTATATTCTGTTATACTGTGAATACATCAGTACTGTGATTATGGGTACATCTGGATCAGGTCTAAATGTATAAATGAGGTGTGTCTGGGTGCTCATGTCCCCCCTCTCTCTCTCTCTCTCTCTCTCTCTCTCAGTCACTCTGCAGTGTAAGATCCTCAAGTGCAACTCCGAGTTCTGGGCGTCCTCTCCGACTTCAGGTCCCAAGGAGGAGTTCTGCACGGCGCTACGAGCCTACAGCAGCTGTGTCCGCCGTACGGCCCGCACCTGCCGAGGCGACCTGACCTACCACTCTGCTCAGCATGGCATCGAGGACCTCATGACCCAGCACAACTGCTCGAAGGAAAGCCCCACGGCGTCCCCCCGTGCCCGCACCCCACCACCCCCGGTCCAGCTGCCGCCCACTGATGGCAACGTGGCCTCGGACGGCCCCGAGGTGTGCCACTACGAGCGTAGCCTCCCGCGCCACACCGCACCTCCTAACTACACCCACTGTGGCTTTTTTGGAGACCCACATCTGCGCACATTCAACGACGACTTCCAGACGTGCAAAGTGGAGGGCGCATGGCCGCTCATTCACAACAAGTACCTGTCCGTGCAGGTCACCAACACGCCGGTTCTGCCAGGCTCTGCGGCCACAGCTACCAGCAAGGTGAGTGCCAACACTACTGCTGTAGCCCCTTTGTCTGAGTCTGTCCAATCATAGCGCTGGACCCACGTTTATGTGAGAGCGAATAGAAAGAAGAAAGATAACCGAGCGAAAACAGCTAAAAAACCAGAGCTTCTGCTCCTTGCTCCTCACTGCTGTGCGCTCGGGGTCGGGGTGAACAGCGAGCGGCTCGTTATCATTTAAAGGAACAGGTGCGTTCTGAACAGGGGCTGTTTACACAGGGGGAGAACACTGCTGTGGGGCTCGTGGGGTTTCAGTAAGGACCTGAGAACTGTCCCTTTGTGGAGACTTTAAAAATGAACAAAAGTATAGTCCAGTAACAGCAGCAGTAGGTTGGCTACTTAAATGGGTTGATAAGACACTACTTAACTCAAATTAGTTACTGGTGAACAGCTGTGTGTTTACTGTGTGTTGGATGAGGTCAGTGTGCGTGTTAAAGACTTCTACGTTAAAAACTGATGTTGTAAATAGTGTTGAAATGCTATAAAATACTGGTTTTCATCGATGGATGCACGTGTAGCTATGACACTATTTAGATTTTAGAAATGTAAACCAATTGACCTGATTTCCAAACATTACAGTGTTCACACAGCTGCAGTTGGACTTCAGCAGTGAGTGGGTTAATGGTGTGAACGTGGCTTGGTCAGCAGAGCAGACGGAGTTTGTGAGTGCAGGGTCTGGATAGTATTTGGATCTGTTCCCCAGCAGATGAAGCTGCGATAAACAGAACAATTGATGAGGCCTCGATAAGGCTTTTTTTTTTTCCCTAGCAGGGAATGCCACCAGCGAAAGTGTGCTAATAACTCTGAACGTTACCAAGCTCCAACCCTCATGCTCGTGTCTTGTATTTTTTATTATTTATTTTTTAATTCTGCCAAGACCAATGTTACTATATCTGTGGCGGTCGTCACAATTGTTTGCATGTGCATTAAGGGCCTTGTTGTTTCAACTAAGTGCTCAGTCCATGCAGGAAACGGCAGATATTTTCTCCGCATTAGCTGGCCCCCGTACCTCATAAATTATCATTGTTTTGCTTTACGGTACATTGGATGGGGGCACGGAGCCGCCTTGGACTCGTCCAGCTGTCGGACCCCGAGGTGAAGGCGCAGAACCGGGAGTCTGAGTGCGTCAGTGCCGGCGGCTAGTTCATTTGTTTTTTAGGACATCCACATCCAATCGCAGCTGGAATCGCGCGACCGCTGGCCGCGTTGCTCCCATGTTGTCCCTTGTATGACTTGTTGTCTTAGCAGGACGGCAGGAAAGGGAAGCATAAGAGAACATTTTTGGCTGAGGCCACATTTAGAAACAGACCAATTTTCCTTCATCAAGATCCGCTAATGATGCACCATTAAGTCGATTGACCACAGCTCGTTTTTGGAGAGGGCTGCGGGGGATGGGGATAATGACATTTCGGTTAAGTTGTGCTCGGAAACAAATGGCAGGTTTGGAGGCGGCTCAGGCCTCGACAAAAGGTAGAACGAGACTGTGGGCAGATGCCACCTGTGCAAACAAAGACGTTGCTGTTTATTGATCGGCCCCTTTTGCCTTAACTAGCCTCCTGCTGCACCGTGGACAACTGGTCAGCGCTGGAGGCTTACAAGTGTGATTGCAGAGTTATTTGGGTGTCAGCCTCACACTTCCCTACCCCACCACACTCAAAGAGATAAACACACACACACACACACAGGATCTGCAGTCCTGGGGTCACATGGTGACAACAGCCCTCTGCACCCTCCTAATGAAAGCAACGCTAAGCAGAGCCAGAGTCAGAAGCAGCCCTCCCTAATTAGCCCCAGTGCAGGCTGGGCGCTCTCTGGCCTGGCGCGAGTCCATTCCCTGGAGCCGACTCGAGGGTTCACAGGCCGGCCCCCAGCGCCATGAATGGATCGCCTTTGTGTCTGCACACTGAGGCCTGCTGTAACAGACTGGGAGCTGTGTTTCTCCCAAGTGCGTTTACATTGGGCCCCCCCCCCCCCTCCGCCTGGTGAGCAGTGGCTTAAAATTTTGACATTACAGAGTGGGCTGGGGGTTGTGTGTGTGTGTGTGTGTGAGAGCATTTACGCTGCACAAGCTGGTGGTTTTCGTTGAAGCCATGACACAAAAACAAGACTCCAATTTCTCGCCATATGCAGCAGAGCTGTGGGATTCACTTAAAACCCAGTGAGGTCCAGTTCCTAAACGTCGCCTCAGTGAAGGATCTGGGCTTAAACTTCACATCGCTGCTCTTGATTAATGCCCCGCCTTGGGACTTAGTAAGAGCCCCTGGTTTAGAACTGACCACAGGAAGAATGACACTCGCTTTTCAGCATTACGTTTCCTGAACTGGCCACACAGGGTCAACAATCAGTTTGACTGGCTCAGCCGAGTGAAGCTACTGCTACTGCAGTAAACAATAACGCTTCATGGATATATTCTTATAAATGGCCACCAAATCCTCAAATTAAATTTATTTTTATATTTCTGATGGAAGAAACCTTGGGGACCCATCCTCCTCCATCACTCCAGGTCCAGATGTTGTTGATGTCCACAAAAGGACATTAAAAGAAGTAGACTTGATGTTCTCTGGCTCTGTCTGTGGCTGGTTTGATGTAACTGACTCATCTTAAACGTAAATAGTTATCAGAGAAAGAGCTGTATGTATATAACGCTAACCGGGAACATATTTGCATGTGTTGAGCTGTACATTTACAAGATGTATCAGTTATGTATCATATTTGCATTTACCTTGTTCCTCTATTCTTGAGCACTTTATTGTTCCAGAGCATGTTGCTGGACTTGACCTGCAGCTTTCTTTATCAGATGACAGATGTTTTACATATATCCATAGTATTTTACCAAAGTGCTTTTCAGTCACAGTGATGTTTTCTAATAGTTAATCTTCTCCACGTGGGAGCACAGTTCCGTTCTAAATCAAACGTCTCCCCCTGTGTAACAGCCCTGTTCCTTTAAATGATAATGAGCCGCTCGCTGTTCACCCCGACCCCGAGCGCACAGCAGTGAGGAGCGAGGAGCAGAAGCTCTGGTTTTTAGTTGTTTTCGCCCAGTTCCATTTCTTCTCAGTTCTTGTTTTCTCCGTTTTTACTCGGTGCTCTTTGTGTATGTTTTGCTGAGTTTAACCTCGTCTTTGCACTCTCACATAAACACGGGTCCAGCACTGTGATTGGACAGAATCAGATGAGGAGGCGGGACGATTCTAAAGTCTCTATCATATGTTCTTTTAAAACATGCATGTGCCTACTCTACTTTACAAACTTCATCTTCAAACGATCTGCTCACAGTCTTTTCTCTTTTTCAGTTGACAATTATCTTCAAGAACTTCCAGGAATGCGTGGATCAGAAGATGTATCACGCCGAGACGGACGAGCTCCCAGCGGCATTTGCTGATGGATCCAAGAATGGAGGTGATCGACATGGAGCCAACACCCTTCGTGTGGTGGAGAAGGTTCCTGGCCAGCACGTGGAGATCCAGGCGCGCTACATCGGTACCACCATCGTGGTCCGACAAGTGGGCCGCTATCTCACGTTTGCCGTGCGGATGCCGGAGGAAGTGGTGAACTCTGTGGAGGACCAGGAGAATCAGGACCTTTATTTGTGCTTGCATGGCTGCCCTGCCAACCAGCGCATCGACTTCAAGACCTTCCGGGCCAGGGCCACCGAGAGCCACGGCTTGACAAGAGCCAGTCCCGAGGGTCCTTCCCACGGCTTCACCTACCAGTCAGCCATGGCCAAGTGCAAAGAGCGCCTCCCGGTGGAGGACCTTTACTTCCACTCTTGTGTTTTTGATCTGTTCTCCTCTGGGGACATCAACTTCAGCCTGGCTGCCTATTACGCCTTTGAGGATGTTAAAATGCTGCACTCCAATAAGGAGAAGCACCACATCTTCGAAAGGGATACAGGCATGTTTAACTCCACCCCTAAGCTGTCTAGCTTTGGCTTTCTGATGCTTCTGAACCTTGTGGCCGTTTCCCTGTGGACGGAATTATGTTGCTCTTGTCTGTAGTTGTGCGTGGCTGTCTTATTTCATCTCATGATTGTCAGAAAGCTTTGTGTTTGCGGGAACACGGCTTTCTCCATTGTAGCGTCCAGAGGCTGAACCCGAGGGCTTCCAGTCTCGTGTGTGTCTTCACACCCACCCCAGCCATGGACTCATCTGTGTGTTGTCATTGAGCGGACATCCTCTGAGCCAAAGCAGAAGCAGCTGTGGAGCGACGAAGGATTTCATCCCACAGGTCTCAGGACTGCTCTGGGACAGACACAGGAGCTTCTGGAGGCTTGAAGCGGGATTAAAAACCTGCAGACTCCTGCTTTCTGCCCGTCCCTCGTTCCCACCAAATGCAAGAAGCTGCTGGGGCTGAGGGCAGAGAGTCGAATGCTCCCCTTGCAGAAAGATTGAGAGTTTGGAGTCGTCCTCCAAGCTGTCTGCTGCCAAGAAGAGAGACCTTCGATGCACCTTCTGGAACAGGACTAGGAGACATGACATGAGCTTTTATTAACCTCTGTTGAAGAGGGAATTCTGCAGGAGCTCCTCGTCTTTGATGAGGCTCCAGCTTTTTCTGGAAGACTCCCCTCAGCCAAAGCAGTGTCATATCAGTGAGTCGCGTCGTCTGTGTTGGGATTAACGGGCCACAACGGCGCGTCTTTCTTGTCGTATGTGTGCGAGTGTGTGCTGTGTGCGTTGGTGAGCTGGTGAAGTGTTAGTGTGTGTCCTTGGGAGCTGTAGGAGTTTAGGGAAATACTTCTGAATGTTTTTATAATGCACCCAGAGTCCTGTTTTGCTCTGGCGTGGTGGTCCATGGGTCACCAAGGAGATATTCTTGCCGGCCGACAGCATTGCCAGGCAAGCTTTAAGTCCCATGTCGCCGTCTCTGTGTCAGTCAGTGTCCAGTAGATTTCAAGCCCACCTCAGTGCTGAGGCATCACAATCCGGAGAATATTTAAAACCTTGTCCGGTGTTGTATTGGCTGTCCGAGTTCATTTGGACTCTGTTTGATTTCACTCCTGAACACAGCCCAGAATTAATTTGAGGGCACATAGCTGAGCAAGTCTCCCAACCGATGTGTTTACTGCATAAATGCCATTGTTTAGATGGGAAAGCTTGTAGCGGTCCAAGCCATACATTTGGCGCAGGATTAGAGGGACTTGTGTTGAGCACATGTTCTTCGGAGGGAAAAATAAAATCCAGCTCAGCTGGCAACTCCACAGCCATGAACATGTAGCAGAGGTGGAGCTGCCTTGCCAAGAGGCCAAAGTTTGGCGAAAGAGATGGGACCTACAAACCCCCCACAGGCCGAGCCATCCGTCATCTTGACTGCTCTTTAAAGAACAAAGCCTCGCTCTACTTTTTCGAAACGGGGTGTCGACGTGGCTGCGCTGTAGGGCCTGTTTCTAACTCTCTGTAGATCTGTGAATTTACGGCAGCGGCCTTTTGCCAAAAGAGCGAGCCCTGGTGCCAGCGATTTCCCCGAACAGCTGAATTCTCCCACTGCGCCCCTCGTGGGACGTTTGCGGTTCGCTCAAGCATTTGGATTCAAACCAGACGGCCTGGTTGTGTATAATACTGGAAGGTGCTGCTAAACTAGGACGGGGCGGACCGACTTTTCCAGGGCAGGGGGGCACAGGAACATGCACCGTGTGTTTCCTGTGACGGGGGTTGAGCGAGGAGTGGTCTTCACCTATTGCTAAGATTTTTCTGGATGAACAAATACACACAAGAACACCACCACTAGTTTTGAGGGGGGTTATATATATATATTTTTTTTTTACTGGATGGTTTTCCAGGTCTCATTGTTGCAGTTCTCAGAAACACGAATGATTTTTTAACAGTTCTACTGTATTAGGGTTATTTATAACATTTTAAACCATAGTGCATCAGCTTTAGCCCCCACAAGTCCAGCGCCTCAGAGAGTACATCACCTACTTTCATCGGCTCCAATGGTGTTTCGCTTCAGGATATTCCTGTCCTATAAGACATAACATCGCCATTTCTTCTCAACAACTGTCGAATGTGTTCCTTAACAGTGTTTTGTGGGTTTTTTTTTTATTTGAGCTCAACGAATGGACTTCAACACCGTAACTTATTCCTACACTGTAAAAGCTGCGCAGGCCTGGTGCAGTTCGTTCAAGACTTTCAACGAAATCCTCAAACAAAATACGCAGAGGCGTCCGACCTTGTGTTTGTGTGCTCGGTGTCGTCAGTTCTCTATAGCTCAGACTCTGTAATGTGAGTTGTACATATGTTTGTGAGGTGTTGATTTTGGCCAAGTTTGTGTTTGTGAATTTTTAAAATCCTACTTCACTTTTGGATGTGAGTGGACTCTGCGAATGTTAGCCTACCTTTTGTTACAAAGGGAAACCGTGTACATGAACACCTCAAACACCACCACCAACATCGGCAGCAGTGCCCTAAAGACCCGAGCGCGTTCGCTAACTCAAAGACGTGAGATACCGTGCCGTTCTGTGGTGTTTGTGTTCATTACAAAAAGCACTTTATGTTTTTTATGCTCTTCTAGCTCTTATTTGGTCGAACTTGATTGTGAATAGAAATTGATCTCACTTGTAATGTTACGGTACAAAACGAGTGAATGAAAAGGTTGAATTGTATTAATGTTGGAACGGGAGAAGCCAGAGAGATCAAACTGGTTTTGTATGTAGGATTTAAAAGGTGCCGTGTCACCTGTAAATACTGTAAATTATTTATTGAAGAACAACAACAACAAAAAAATACAAATAAAAGTGTCTTGTTGAACTGTTTTGGACCTGTGCCTCCTGAGATGTGTTCATGTGCTTGGCATTCTTTAAGCAAAGTTCACCTTCACTCAGTTATTACATTAGCGCCCCCTACTGGCCTTTACACAGCACTACACTACTCCCTCTGATATAAAAGCATCTGTAAAGGGGGCTATGGCTTGAAACTACCATCTAATGTGTCACGTTAACTACATTTACGTTAATATTTAGGGGACAGTAAGTTGCCCAAGTTGTTTTCCTCACGTGAGCCAGATAGGCCCAAAATTAAGGACTGTCCTATGGGGATTACCACTTTGTTCAGTCCAGGGGTGTATTCCACAAAGCAGGATTTCTCAGTAAGCTGGATAACTTGAGCACAAAATCAAGCCTGCCCAGTAGGAAAATAACAAAGTGTAATACTCACCTCCCAGGTTCTACACTCACACTGACCCCACGGGAGCACTGTAGTTCTACAATTACTGACTGGTCTACCTGCAGCTCTGCATACTTTACCCTCCTTTCACCCTGTTCTCCAATGGTCAGGACCCCCACACAGCCGTGGATCAGACACAGCAGTGCTGCTGGAGATTTTATAACCCCTCAGTGTCTGGAATGAGAACAGTCCACCGACCAAAAACATCCAGCCGACTGGTTCCTGTGTCACTGATGAAGGACTATAGTTGCAGTGTGTGTTTCATACACTCACCCAGTCTCTTTCACACTCACGCTCACCTGTGGATAGTTTCATACACTCACCCAATCTGTCTCTCTCTTTCTCTCACACACACACACACACACACACACCTGTGTGACACACAGGGATGCAAAGGGGTGGAAAATTTCTGATAAATTTCCAGTAAATAACCAGTAACTTTCCATGGGAACTTTAGTTCAGGAACTTTGGAAATTCCAAAATGTCCATGGAAATTTGGGGGACTTTGGTGATTTATTGGAATTAAGAGGAAATATTGGATAATTTAAAATAACTATATCATACATTATCATCAATGTACCGTTTTTTATGTCAACAGCAGAAGCATGGAGGCATAACAATACAAATAACTGACACATCAACACGTGGCATTCTTCTGTTGAATAAATGAATAAATAAGTGTAAAAACACTAAAGCTAATGGTCTTCAAAATGTAAAATAAATAAATAATACACATTAATTATTGGTTACAGAAATCTGTTGAGGCAAAAAAAAAAACAAAAAAAAAAACAAGTAGCTAGCCTTGGTAAACTAACCTCTTGCTAGCCTGCTATCCTTGGTAAGCTAACCTCTTGCTAGCCCTGGTAAGCTAACCTCTTGCTAGCCTTGGTGAGCTAACCTCTTGCTATCCTTGGTAAGCTAACCTCTTGCTAGCCTTGGTAAGCTAACCTCTTGCTAGCCTTGGTAAGCTAGTCTCTTGGATGCAATTACTCATTGAGCTTTTCTTATAGCAGATAGCAACTGTGAGATTACACCTTGATTTAATAGTAGTTTAAATGTTTCAATGCTTTTACTGTCAATAAAAATACGAACCTCATGAAAACTTACCTGACTTTAGGTGGTGCTGTGGTCCAAATGTGTGCTTTCAGTGATGGAGGAATTAACAGTGCAGGGGTGGTCTCAGTAGTCCTTCAGTGTATTGTGACTGGGATTGAGGAGTTTTAGCCAAGATTATGCTTCAGTATATTTTTTTTACCAACTATATGCAAGTTTTTCACCTTTAGCTTTGAATATTCCCATTTTATTCCCATTAATTTCTCATGGTAAATTTCCCAACATCACTAAAGACATCAGTTACACTGCTGTAGGATCAGATCCAGCTGCGGTGATCATTTTTAATGTTAGACTCGACACACACCTGAAGGGTTCATCACTGCAGGGGCATGAAAAAGCACAGACACGCTGCATGATGTAGGAAAGTTTAATACATACAGATCTATAAACAGTATTTACAGCACAGTTCATTCCAACAGTGGCTTCTTTTTTTTTCCACAAATATAAATTACTTTAACAGGCTGGCCTCGAAGAATGAACACAGGTCCGTGAAGTGGAGGCTGCAGCCACAAGGGGGAGGGAGAAAGGAGAGGTCCTGTCTCCTCATAACGCATCCCCAGTTCCTCTGAGGAAGAAGAATCCTCCTCCCTCCTGATGCGGCCGGCCGAACCGTTCCTCATCGGCACGTCGTCTTCACTCCGACTTCCTTCACATCATCACAGCCTAATACTGCACAGTCTGTGGTTAAAGACCACGCAAATACTCCACCGGAGAGTCCTCAGACACGAGAATAAGGCACAGATGGAGGGAAACAAAAAAGAAAACCTGACCGATCTCATTCAACAGCGCTCCAGTCTGGGGTTTGGCTCTGGACGCCGCTGAACCAAAAATAGCTGGATGTTCCCGCTTCCTTCTGTTCCAACACTCACAGCGCCAGTCTGTCCGTTTATATACGTCAAACATTTCCAACATGTCACTACACTCACACAAAGGGAGAAATAATAATAATAATAATAACAAAGAACATTGTCCATCGTTTTACTCTGAACAGCTGGAGACGTGTAGAGTCAAATACTTCTAGTGCAATACCAAGGTCCCCATCGTGTAGCGTATGAGCTCATCATTAGCGTCATTTCACTTACCGACACGACTGGAGAAGATTAACAATACATCTTAAAACTATAAAAAAATATAGCTTCTGGGCTTTACTTAGCTAGTGTTCTGACAGTAAGGTCCATACTGACCCTGAAGTTGTGTCCAGCTTTTGAAGAGCAGTAATCTGTGCTGTTCACTGCAGTGACACTCTTATTCACAATGATTTCATGAGACCAAAAACAGGCAAACACACACACACACACACACACATTTAGTCACAACCGTTTTTCCTATGAGCATGATGCAAGAGCAGGCACAACCCCCCAACCCCCAGGTATCGACCAAACGATGGCTGAAAAAAAGATAAACGTGGATTAAAAGCTAAAGGTGCGGAGGAAGATTCTTTATCCTCATAAAGACGTTCATGGACTGATCCTTTTATTCTGCACAAAAGAAAACGAAAAAGAAAAGAAAAGGAAATAGACATCAAAGCGACGTCCGCTTCGGGAATAAACCCTTTTCTACTAATGAGTCTCCGAAACAAAAAAGAGGGCCGAAGACATGAGGCACTTTCAAGCTTCAAACTCGGTCGTACTTCAAAGGCTTCACGAAGTTCATTCATGTTGTAGAGTAGTCCACAGGACTAACTGGGATTCTGCCGTTCCTTTTTCACGTTTACACATCCCGACCGCACCTTCCATTACGTCCAGGAGCAGCTCAGTATCGGATCTTCTTTTATTTAGTTATTTTTTTTAACTCTAAAGCAGGGGATTTGTTGGTGGCTGGTCAAGACGGCCCAGTCTCGCCCGTTAGAGCCAGAAGGTGTCGTCCCTGCAGTGTCCACTCCGCAGCGTGGACCGTCCCTGAAGGAGGGACTCACCTAAATCACGTCTTCCTGTAGTTCCAGTTGGCTTCTGGACTGGGTTTGAGCTCCGCAGTCCTCTCCAGGGGCGAGAGGGACTCCAGGGGGGATTTCTGAGCTTGGGGCGAGCGGGGGTCTATGAGCGGAGGGGGTTTGTCTGGGTGAAACGGCCGGAAGTGGTCAGGGCCTGCTGGACCATGGTTCCCCGGGGTGCCCCTGTGATCAGGCATCCTCCTGAAGTCCTGAGAGTAACCTCCTCCTCCTCCTCCTCCACCACCACCTCCTCCACCTCCTCCTCCACCCTGGTGGTAGTTCGGGGAGCGGTACTCGTCCGATCGCCTCCTTTTGGAATCCGGGTGTCTGAGGACAAAACAATGAAGGTGATAAAACTTTTGCCCTCCCTTTTGCCCCTTTCACACATGCACACTGACCCAGAGATGTTCCAGAGTTGTCCCGGAGGAGCTGTGTGTGTGAACGAGACCACCTGCAACATTCGTCCCGGACATTACCCAGACTTTATCCTCCTAGCGCCCTGGTAAAGACTCTGGGTAAAGCCTGAGTCAGTTCATGTGGGAACAGAGTGGGAAATGTTTTGGAGTTTCTCCTGCACACGCTATACAGGCGCTACGCCACGACTAAAGCACACATATGATCTCCCACGGCAAAAGTGCCTCGGACTCAGAAAATATCCTGCTGTGCACTGCATACTTATTTTACTTTAAAGTTTAGATCAATAAAGTGTTATCTTATGTGCGAACGGACTGCTCTGGCACATCTCCGGACCTGAGACTCCGGACTTTCTCAGAAGTTCATATGTGAATGAGGCAACAGAACGTTTTTCGAAAAAGTATCCTGCTGCTGGATTCGTCGATGATGTGCAGGTTTATCTTTTCTAGGTTCAGATAAAGGTCTGTTTGATTTAGCAATTTTCCAAAGTTGACGCTGTGGGGCTCCCAGTGCGACGATACGAGACGCAGGGAGCTCTTGACCAAGCGGAAAACACTGACGAGTTTGGAATGAGGATGTGTTGCCTGTGTACAGCTGGATGCGTTTCATTTAATTTGACTGATTCTCAACCATTTTTCATTTAATTCATTTTTTCTTACCGGAACCAACCCTGTAACAGGTTTCCAACTAATCATCAGCGAACACATACCGATAATTATTTTCACGTGGATAAAGGCATATTCACATTATTTAAATTAGGCGAGATTGGCCTAATGTGCATGTGGTGATCTACTGATCGATTGTGACCAACGCGTTACTGATCTCAGCAAAACAACATGCTCAAAAAAAAAAACTCTTTATACGGCTTTGTCCTTCACTTTGGGAGTAAACCTCAGTCCACAAGGAAATCTGAAATTCAGTGCATACACATCAGAATTCATCAAGAATCCAGTCAGTTTTCTGCGTTAACTTTCATCAACACAGGGACTCTAGAGGGCATAAATATCACTGTGATGCTTAATTGAGATGTAACAGGGAGAACAGAGCCTCTGTCTTTGCAAATCTGCTCTCAGCACTGCAGAATCTGCACTATGTCAACTTTTGGTGGAGATTATGTAGCCACCCCATCCCTCCTGGACCCCGTAGATGTCAAAAAAGGGCTGTAAAAGTGAAATACACTCTGTAACTCTAAGGGGAGCCTAGTGTTCTTGCCTAGTGTTGCTTTAATAGCACGGAAAAGTAAGTTCATCGTAGGTTTATGATTAGGAATGGTCCTCAGTTCATACGCACTGCTGCGTGTTCTTACCGATCGTAGTAATCCCGGTGCCCCCGGTGGTCTCGGTCGTTGCCGTACTGGTCGTAGGGCCGTTTACGAGGAGAGCCGGTGTTGCGGTAGCCTCCAGGGTTGCGGTACGAGTCCCCGTGTGGACGGCGGTCGCCGTAGTGGTGGTCCTTGTACCTGTGAGGCTCGTAGGGGTGATGGCGGTCGCTTTGCCAGGACTGGTTACTGTTACCTGGGTAGTTGTATTTACGGTCCCTCTGCCATTCTCCCCGATCTACAGGACACCACACACAAATACATAGCAATGTTAGTGCAGGGGAAAGAGGTACAGTCTCACCAGAAAAACACCTGTAACCTATAAACCCACTGAGCCCTGGTCCACAGATACTCTCAGGATATTAACACAAGAAACAAGCCCAGCTCCTCTCACCGTCGTTGGGGAAGTGTCTCTTGTTGGACTGGCTGTAGGGCTCGCGATGGTGTGAGTGTGACGAGGGCCCACCGGGGTGGTTCTGAGTAGGGTGGGGCTTGGATGAAGACTGCGTCCCAGTGGAATCCCGGCTCGATCCAGAGGGTTCGGGTCGGAAGGGTTTCTTCCGGCTGGGGTCATCTTTCTTCTTATGTTCTTTCTGAGAGCAACACACACAGGGGTCGCGTAAGAAATTGAGGAGATTCTCAGAGAATAAACAGCCTTCTCTTCGCTACACTTACCTCCTCCTCCTGAGATCGCTTCTTCTGAGCCATCTTATACAGCTTGTGCAGCTTCCTGGCTCCGAACTCGGTGAACTTAGACACGAAGATCCAGAGATTTCTAAAAGGAAGGAGAAAATGGAATGAGTGGATTTAACTCCCAGAAGAATCAGAAGCAAAATCTTCTCAAAAAAGAAGTCGTCAATATGTCAGATACAAACATGTCCTAATTCAATAACTATTAGAAACAGCACAAAAAACCCAGAGTGGATTCACATGACACACAATGTTACATTAGGATGTGTCCTTATCTTCAGAGTGCAGAATTGACATGTGAGATGTTTATTGTTTTGCGTACTGATCTCTAAGCAGCGTTTAGCACAGGCTGTGACATCACGGCTGACACTACGTGACTGCAGTGAATCCTAAGCAACCTTTTACTGAATATTCATGAATTCAAAACAGAGGGAATATAAGCCACAGCACAAACAGTAAACACAGAGGGGAAATACCCAGGACGCTGCAGGAACCGTAAACTTATTCTGGAAGCTACTGCTTTGCTTTGCATTTGAGAAATGTGTTAAATTTTGTGGCAGTGTTTGAGTTTCTGAACAAGTCTCTGGACCTGGTCCTTACACAATTTACTCCATCCAGCTCCTAATTCAGAGCAGGAATTGTCTCACCTTGTGACTGTGAGATCGGATTAAATTCACTGAGAGCATGCATTAACGCAGCCCACATTAAGTTACCATCTAACTATCGTCTAACACTAGTCTCTCAGGATGCAATCCAAATCGCCCCCTACTCCCTGCACCATGAATTAGGTGAGCTACAAAATAATATATTTTTATTCACAAAAAATAAAGCATAGCGTCACATGAGGAAGAATGAAATGCTAAAAAAAATAAAGCACAAAACATTAAACTTAAAGGAGCAATCTGTAGGATATTTACTGCACTTAATCTATGATCACGCCCTGGACATTTTCTGACTAAGGAAACAGTCAAAGCTAAAGCACTGCTATTTCTGAGAGCACTGCTGAAGCAGTAAATTCTCTTTAAGAAGTGCCCAGTCCAGGGCGGAGCCCTGTGATCCCACCCTCCGAGGTCCTGCCTGTGTCCCGCCCTCTGTCCAATCACATTACAGTCCAAACCCGTGTGGCAAGGTCTACAAACAGAGTCTCAGCCATGAAATGACCAAGTGAACAGAGCTAATGTTATATTTTATCAGACACAAAAAGCCCCACTGCCCTTCTACAACAACTCTCCAGGACCAGACCAGAGTGAAATGAGAGGAAATGTTGTCCCTGTGTTTGAAAAGTGGAGGTAGTTTAAATGCAGCAACACCACAGAACAGAGCCAGAGCTGGATAATTTCCTCCTGAACAGGTAACACCTAATCATTTCTGAAAAAAATATAATAGTACAGACGCCTATGAATAGGTTAAAAGGAGTAAAGGCCATAGTTTTTTTTTTTTTAAATACAAAGAAAGTGAGGCATAGCGATGTGTGAAAGGGGTCACGACTGTGATTTTTGTTTTATTCGAAGAAGGTGAATAACAACATGATTGAAAAGTGTAAATACCTTTGTTTGTTTTAAAGAAATTGATGCAGATTCATGTGTTCCTCCATGGTGTGTGTTTAAACTAAGAACTAAAAATTGTGTTTGAAAAGCCTTGCGTATTTAAGGTGGAATTGAGAAATCAAGCTTGGGAGTACAGAGCAAATATAAGCGTTTTTATAGGAAGTAGATTTTTTAGGTGATTTTGTTTTTAAACGAATAAAATGGGGAATAAACGAGTTTCAAAACGAGTTTTGTTTATAAACCTATCACTAACTTCGGCTCTTAAGGTGGAACAGAGAATTCAAGAACCTGGCGAGTAACACTCGTAAACCGACACGTACGGTGGAACAACATGTTTGAGTGCGAAATTGTGGATACACCCTGCCTCTTAAACAACATTTAAGGTGCAAAGGAAAATGGATAAGTAACACCAGCCATGTCTAGTCGAAATATTTAAGGTGGATTTGGACAGAAAAGACTTGTAAATGCAGGGAAATGGCGGCCGCATGTTCACATTTTTGTAGGTAGATGTTTTAGTGAAAGGCTTTTCTGTGTAGATATGCTGATTATGGCACATTCTTCTTAGCGATTACGGCCCAAGTTCTTAAACTTGTCTCTTGTTCGTCCAGTTTTCTTCAAACTCGCAACTAGTTTGAACTTCACAACTGAGGAGGAGAGGGAGGAGCTAGACGGCTCTCTCCACTGTCTGAAACTGTATTATAGTTCTGATTTTAAACGCTTGGCCTTAGTATTACAGATGGCTCCTTTAATATAATCTTACAGGGAAAAAGACGGAGAAAATGAAACATATCGTCGCATATACATTTTATTTATAATATTTTTTTTTTCGGAAATATTGATTTTAAAAAACAAATAAGCGGGGACTTTAAATCCTGGCTAATCTTTACACCCCCATACTTTCAGAGACAGTTGTGTGTGTGTGTGTGTGTTTGAGACCTGCGCCACGTCTTGACGTGCTCAGGATCGCTGTAGGCTTTAAGGCACTCAGTGATGCGGTCGCCGATCTTCAGCAGACAGGCTCTGGTGTGCTGCAGCTGTTCCTGCACTGACAGGCCTTCGTCTGGCTTATCCAACTGCTTCAGAGCCTTCTTCACCGGCCTCATCCTCTCCTTACACTGGATGCACACACACACAGAGAAATTTTGTGAGTTACAATTACAAAACCAGGACTACACACTGTGTTGCTTGTTAAGCAGCTTGCAAAAAAAAAAAAAAAAACGCAGAGGGCTACGATACCAAAGTGAACACAAACAGAGCATCGCATTTTTAATCTGCGCTGTCATCAGCAATACCAGGAATTACAGATGTGTGCTCATCAAGGCTTTTGTGTGATTAAACAAACATTGTGAGCCAGAAGAAAACAGGCCAAATATAATCAAGATCATGTACTTTTACTTTCAAAAAAACATCTGTATGCACTTTACAAATCATAAATAAATAAATGACTAAATTCTGTGCAAGTTTGTACAGGCACAGAGCGCTCCAGGGGACAGGGATTCACGATGATATCAGAACCACATGAGTATCGTCCCCTGTTTGCTTTAAAAATCACACAGGCTTCAGGCTAAAGTTTACATTTGAGCGGTGTGTCAGACAGATAGGAGATGACTTGTTTTGCGTACAGTGGAAAAGCACAAGCTTTACATGGTGTGCTACAGCGTTAAAGTCAAGGTGAGATGGCAATACAACAAATTAATCAATAATATTACACAGAAATATCAGCAACAACACTGCACTAGCTCACAGTCCGTACTCTGAACAACTCAGAGTCGACTCCTCACCACAGAAACATGGGCAGGAAGCGTGTGTTTGGTTTTTCTACCAATGATCATGAGCCCTTTCCCTGAAACGTCACAGACACGAGTCTGGGGGTCCCATACGCTGAGGAGGCTGATGTAACAGACGTTCGAGGCATTTCATGCCAGACCCGTTCAAGTATCTCACTGAATATCAAACAGGATTCATCCAAGTGCTGTATGTGACCGATGAGGCTGTCCCTCAAGGCACATTGTGGGACGCTCGCCTGGACCGAATAACGGCAGGAAAAGTGATGTCAAACCTAAAGCCTTAAAGTTAACTTTACACAAAACAGAGCGAAATGGATCTGAATCAATTTAATCTGACTCTGACTCATTTAAATGGACAGCTCCTAAGAATCAGTTCAAGAAAATGAGTCAAACTCTTTTGAAACGCTGGCTTTTCACCATCCAATCAAATCTCGAGGGATGAAATCACGTCCCGCTCACGTTAATTCCAGTCCGATCGTCCTGTTTATTAGGGAAATATATGAAGCATTTTCATTTGCAGTCATCCTTTAAAACAGCATCGCTGTCCAATTTTAAAACATGCATCTCCTAAAATAGTAACTTTACAGGAGAAGGACAACCCTTCTTAACTTTCAGTGGAGGTCCATGTATAAAGATTGTATTCAGATTAATTTTGGAGCATTTCTATTGGTCCATTCCTCATTAAATTTACACACAGCGAGGAGGACAGCTACGGTGTTCAAATGATGTAGCAAACTAAAACATCTACACACACGGAGATACGTGTTTTTAACTGGACAGCGGTGATATGCATTCTGTATGCTTTCATTTTACTGAACTGGTAACTCTATAGAAGTAGGCAGACACAGTCTTGTTTCTACGTGTTATAAATGACCTGGCACTGGCGCTTACAGATATAAAACTATCCAATACTGCACACTGCCCCAGAACAGCAGAGAATAAGACTGATACGAGTAAACCTGAGAGCAAGAGACTCACGATGCTGAAGGTCTCCTGGTCCAGCTCATCATCCTCCTCCCCAATTGGGACAGGCTCGCTGCCGGCTGTAATGTGCACCGGGCCCTGAGACTTCTTCCCTTTGCCTCCTGGTTTAGCCTGAAAAAAACACTCATATCAATGTCACAAACACATTACTGTATTCATATGTCTGCTTCAGTCCTCAGAGCATAATCACTACAGACAGAAACCCGGCACTTCAGACACATGTCGAGGAAATGTTCCTCGCTGACACCACACCCCAGGAACACAAAGCTACCTTATCCTTCTTCAGCTTGGAGCGCTTTTTGTCCTTGTCGCCCTCCTTCTCTTTCTTCTGAGTTCCCTGCTTCTCTTTGTTCTCCTTGTTGTCCTTCTTCTTCTGTTTCTTCTTAGAGGGGGATTTTTCTGCTCCGTCGTCCTGGAAGAGACACACAAACACAGGGAATGGTTCCCATGAGAAACGTGAGCCGCCTGGTGCACGGGGTTTCTCCTGGAGGTCAGCGGAGCTTGCTCTGAAAACAACCGCAGTGTTTTCGTTTGTGTTTCCGTTCTGATGTGGATTTGATGCGCTGTCTGCGTCGGGAAACGTACCTTCACTTCCCCGTCCTCCGAAGGGAGATCAGACAGACGAGGAGAGGAGATTTCATTGGCCAGCTCCTCTTTCGGGGCCTTGTTCTCCTTCTTCACTCGTGGTTTCCTCTTCTTTACTTTGGCCTGGAAGAGAGCAGGCCACCACTGAGTCAATGCCACAAACCAAACTAAGGCTCACGAACACCACAAACCTGTAAAGCTGTGCATTGTATGGATAGCGCTTAAGCAGAAATCACTCATCAGAAGAGAGAGATGTCTACAAATGTTTGGACTGACGGTGTCTACGGTTCATCGGTTTGACCGCCGTCCTCAGAAGACGACCAGCACAGTTACACTCACCTCCTCTCCGGCTTTGGAGACATCTTTGTTCTCTATATCCTTCTTCAGCGTCTTCAACAAGTAGTCCGCCCTCATCTGCAGCTGTTTGCCTTGTGGTTTCTTGCTAGGGTCATCAGGGAGGATCTGTACGGGTCAGTGGGACAGTGTTAGCGCATGAAACTGCAGAAACCAACTTTATAAGCTCCTCAAACTCATCAGAGACTGGACACACCTTTTCTGAAAGCTTAAGATCGGGATCGGTCTTGATCAGGTCCCAGTTGCCGTAGCCGTGCTCATAGATGCCCAACAGCAGCTGTGTGTCATCGTGGATGTCCCAGTCCACGTCAAAGTGAGGGATTTTCACACGGCATGTCAGCTGGAATCTAGAGAGTCGAACAGGTGAAATATTAGCAATTTATTTACTGTAATTCATTTGTATCCAGTCCCCCACCACACACAAAGCTGCAAACACTAGGAGGGTGTGAATAAGCACCGAGAAGTGTGATGTCTGCTGATACGTCGTCACTGGACAGCCCAACAGACTGGAGGAGAGCGCCAACTGCCCAGGTCTGTCACATCAGCCAGCCATTTGTTTCTGGCATCAAAAAGTAAGGGCATACCACCCACACAGAAAGAGCAAGGCCAGCTGTGTACCTCTGTGTGTATGTACTGCTGGTTATAATTACGCCATTGTGTGTTAATGCCAGAGGACTATGATGTAAAGAGAGAGAGAGTTCTCCACGACACAAAGGAGGGAGATAAAGGGATGTAAATTTGAAAAGGAAGCTGAGAAGAAGTAAGAGTGAAGTACATGCGCGCTGTGAATATTGCAGCCCTCTCTACAAGGTCCGAAATGCAAAAGTGAGCTATGTTCTTCCTTCGTGTGAACAGGGCTTCATTACAGCCTTCATAACAACGACGACACACAGCAGGTAAAAGTGGCCCATATCCGTTCTGTGAGAACAGCACGAATCACACTGAACCTGACTTTTTTTAACATCAGATTCGAGCCACTTTCTCATGTGATGTTGAGATCTGATCTGTGGAAATGCGCCAGATCGGAATTCATGTCACATTTACGTAACTCCAGCCGTTGGGGATGATCTCGGACTCCAGACCAAAGCGTTTTCATTTTCGCTCGAGGTTTTTAGAAGGTGGAAACGTCCTGGTCAAAGCATTTACGTTTTAATAAAAATACTAATATAGGGAAATGAAAAGCTTGTTCCTGTCTCTCATTTATGAGAAAATAAAACTTGTGGACATTTGTATGTGTTTTACACGCAGTTCTTTGTCAGTTTTGAAGCTGTATAAATGTGGATCATGGAAATATTAAAACTTCCTTCATTCAGAAATAAAAGTGCTTTGTATGAAACCGACGGATGTTTTCTCCTTTCTCTAGGTCACTTTATGTGGACAGTGTGAACAGCAGAGAACAGTGTGAACGTGGCGTAAGGCTGCATCAGGAAACCAGAAGTGACGTATTAATAAAAAGGCTTTAATGCAGGAGCTTGTACGTACTTGTTCCTCTCTGAGGGGTTGGAGGGCACGGATTTATGAAGAGATTCAAACTCTTCCTCGTGCTGGATGATGGACTTGGCATTGACCTGAACCCCGGAGATCTTGATATTGATGCCACGTCTTTTCCCAGGACCTTTGGCTGAAGAGTGAACAAACGGCAACGTTAGAACAAAAGCAGAGGCCTCAGGGTCTGATCTATCCCTCCAATCCTCCTCACACACACCTTCTGTGGGGTTCTCCTTCATTTGCTCCTCATGCTCTTGTATTGCAGTGACACATGTGGTGTGGACCAGCTCTCCCAGTCTCTTTAGGTCTGCTATGGACTTGTCCACCAACTCGGAGTCTCGCGCTATGGCCTCCAGCCTGGAGAGAGGACACAAAGCCAAGAGTCAGCGTGGCTGTTCAAATGTACAAGCAGCTATCAGTCATGAGCTCTTAAGCTGGTTTGTTCTGTAGTGTTTCAGTTGATACCTCTCAAGTGGAGCTCCAAATTTCTTGTAAGCCTTTATGAACCTACAAACAAAAGCAAATTTTATTTCAATGAAACATCTGTGTTACAACTAAACACATGATAAATCAGTCGTGGCGGAGTGTGAGCGATACCTGCGGATTTCTGCGTCAGTGAAGCCCTCCACGTTGTTCTTGCGCGCACGTGGCCGGCCTCTCCGCTTCGGCTTCTTGTCGTCCTCACTGTCGTCCGTCTCACTCTCTGAGCCCGAGGAGCGATTCTTGAGTTTGAGCTTGGAGCCGACGTCGCTGTCACTGTCGTTGGCCTGTGCCTGAGGAGCACAACACAAGATCTATCACACCTTCTGAGGGGAAACCCAGACGCATTTCAGGCCAAATCTGATACTTCTGGCTCAGTTACAGCGCTGGCGTGTGTCGTGAGGCGCGGACACGGTCAAATCTCCAAATCGGACCCATGTAAAGTGGAGCTGTGGCTGAGTTGAGGCAGCACTGTCAAATGTGGTCCGTAAGAGAACAGCACGTATATCTCTACCCTTAGTTATGGGTCATGTTCCTGGTGTTTCATTTACTCTTGGACTCTGAGAAATTGAGGACTAGGAACCACCCTCTGTGTGTGTGTGTGTGTGTGTGTGAGAGAGAGGGAGAGAGAGAGAGACATCAACTACAGTGTTAAGACATAAGCTGAAAGCAAGTTATTGCACTTTTGTGTCACTAGGGTTTTCATTTCTTTGTGTGTGTGTGTGTATGAGTGTGTGTGTGTGAGTGAGTGAGTGTGTGTGTGTGTATGAGAGTGTGTGTGAGAGGTTGTGTGCGTTTGTGTGCGTGTGCGCGTGTGTGTATGTGTGTTTGTGAGAGAGTGTGTGTGTATGTGTGTTTGTGAGAGAGAGAGTGTGTGTGTGTGTGAGAGTGAGAGAGAGAGAGTGTGTGTGTGAGTGAGTGAGTGTGTGTGTGTATGAGAGTGTGTGTGAGAGGTTGTGTGCGTTTGTGTGCGTGTGTGCGTGTGTGTATGTGTGTTTGTGAGAGAGTGTGTGTGTATGTGTGTTTGTGAGAGAGAGTGTGTGTGTGTGTATGAGAGTGTGTGTGAGAGGTTGTGTGTTTGTGTGTGTGTGTGTGACAGAGAGAGAGAGAGTGTGTGTGTGTGTATGTGTGTTTGTGAGAGAGAGTGTGTATGTGTGTTTGTGAGAGAGTGTGTGTGTGCGTGTGTGAGAGGAGAGAGTGAGTGAGTGTGAGAGAGAGAGAGAGTTTTATCTGTTCTGTGTGATTACATTTACTAATCACTGCTTTTGATAATAGTTCTTCACAAGGAGGTAAACATATGGCACCAGCGTAATCAGCCTCTCGAACCTGCAGCAGCAATGTTCTGACACATTACTGAATGGGTTTCTCACCAAAAACCAAACCAGCTTTTAACGGCATCAAACTGGAGGACCTTGTGAGGAAGGCTCCTCTTCGATGCTCCAATATTAAATCACCTCCATCTCAAAGGAAGTGTAACGAGTGTGTGGTTTAGCGCATGCACAGGACCGATAACGCTGGGGAACCTGCTGTGCCATAAAACTCACAAACTCATTACCTTATGATGCCGTAGACCTCACACAGACACACACACCTAGCACAAAGCTATAAACTCTAATGAGTCATTACTGTCTGGGAACAAAAACGCAAGTGAGAAAAAAGCCTTAGGGCGCACTTCACGTTTCCATTTGCTGCATAAACACATCCATAACATCGCTAGTAAAACGGTTGTGTTCACATTAGTGTCTCAAACCAAGACAGTCCCAATCCAGTTTATGATAATGAGGTTAAAAACACTGAGCACTGACAGAAAGACATCGCCCTACACCCTCAGGTCTGCAGCATTCATTACTGTGTTACAGGTGAGGGAACCGCAGCTGGAGAACCGATCTAAAACTCAGAACCCACTCGTGTGAAGGTTTTCAGAAGCTTACTTTCTTATTGGAGCTCCTGCTCCTGGGCAGCATGTAGATGTCCTCCATCTCCTTCTGCTTCTCCTCTTCCTCCACCTTCCGTCGCTGGTCCTCGGGGATGATGTCATCCCAGTCCCTTATGGGTTTCTCCTCCAGATCCGGAGTGCTCTCGTCCATGGTGAAGTTGGCCACCTGCCCGGACACACACACACACACACACACACACACACACACACACCCCTCAGTTCTCTTAGGCCGTAATCATAATAAATCCCCATCTGCATTGTTACTGCATTTGTCACCCACTGTATAAAGCTTAATTCTGGAGTGATTCTGACGCCCCAATGATTTCTAACAAGGCATTTGTAATTTCTAGTAAACATTACTGATTAAAGCAACAGTAGGTGAGATTTGGGATGCTCCTTGGCTCCCCCTACAGCTGCAGAATATAATGTACAGCAGTGACCTGAAATCAAATGGGGAGACACTCCTCCAGAAGGCACACAGTACAGTTTCTGGAGTGCCGAGTGAAGAGTAACAAAGTCAGAGGCTCTGTCCTCCCTTTTACAGCTCAGTGGAGCACCACAATGAATTTGAAACTGTAATTTTAAAAGTAAATTACTACATACTGTTGCTTATACCTTCCGCTGAATGTGCTCCAAAATATATTCTGAGTGCCTTGTCACTCAGAGAGAGAGAGAGAGAGAGAGAGAGAGAGAGCTGTTCTGTTGTTAACCACTGTTTTATTCTTTTTATTCACAAGGAGGGAAAACTGACGGCAGAAAACAGCAGAGGAAGAAAGCTGGTGAACCTTAAAGCCCACAGTAACATCCTGAAATTTATTTAACTCTGAAGAGTCTGGTGAAACACAGCTAAATGTGTTTTTTTTGGCTGTTTAGTAAACCGTTTCCCCCCAATATAGAGCTACATAGTCTGCTTCATGTTTATCTACTAAAGAGCCGCAGAAACAATCTCTAGTGAGATAAGAATACACCCACAGACACGCCCCCTGTAAGATAGACATGCCTCCTATTTTTAATTGGCTCACAGTAAGATAGAACCACCTCTTTTTAATTGGCTCACAGTAAGATAAACACGCCTCCTCTATTTAATTGGCTCACAGTAAAATAGACACGCCTCCTCTATTTAATTGTCTCACAGTAAGATAAACACGCCTCCTCTATTTAATTGGCTCACAGTAAAATAGACACGCCTCCTCTATTTAATTGGTTCACAGTAAGAGACACGCCTCCTCTTTTAATTGGCTCACAGTAAAATAGACACGCCTCCCCCTTTTAATTGGCTCACAGTAAGATAGACACTCCTCCTCTATTTAATTGGCTCACAGTAAGATAAACACGCCTCCTCTATTTAATTGGCTCACAGTAAAATAGACACGTCCCTGCTTTTTAATTGGCTCACAGTAAGATAGACACGCCTCCTCTATTTAATTGGCTCACAGTAAAATAGACACGTCCCTGCTTTTTAATTGGCTCACAGTAAGTTGGAAACGCACCACTCTTTCACTGGCCCAAACGTTAGTCACAAACAGAGAAATCTATTCTCATTTCAAAGAATTTTAATCTCAGACATGGGGCGTGCGACTGTTAAACTCTGGTAACTACCTTAAACTGTGACAGGAGCTCATCAGTGGCACTGGAACCTTGGTCACTCTCTCTGGTCTCAGCCAGACGCAAGATCTCATCAATGTCCATCTCCTTCAAAACAAAGCACATTGTTTTATTTTAAAAAAATCTACTACACAGCAAACCTTCCAAAGAAACGTCACCCAAAACCTGCTAAAGGACGAGCTCAGGGAAGTGGAGAATAAAAAATACCTGTGGTTCTGACTCCTCCCCCTCAGGCTCTTTAAAAAGCTCTTCTGCTCCAAACTTCAAAATCGCCGTGAGCTCCTCCTTGTTGAAAGGGTTGGAACTGGAAACAGTGGTTCAGTTACAGTTAGTGACTACACATCTACACAAGGTTTCATTACACAAGGAATACACAAATCTACAGGGAGCTCCAACTGAAATAGGGCCGATCAATTTGGGGGAAATATCTTACTTTTGTTTCTTTTTTTTTTTGACCAAAACTCTCTGGCGCTCGTGTAGAGCCCTACACTGAATATAATTGTGGTTGTAGTCATATACACTGCACAGATTTTAGTTTTCTGTGACTTCTGTGATATATAACTCTTCTAACACAGAAGCTTCACTGACATTTAGACATTGTTCTAGATAATACAGGTTCTAATTAAAATGGCAGCCTTTGAAGTTTGAAAATTGCACACTTTTAAATTGTGACTGTGATATATCAGGTGTACAAAAGAGTTTAACCCATTTTTTGTGTTACCTGTGATTGTTATGGTAAAATAATAAATTACTGCCGTTATTCGCCAGCTTCTTCAACTCTCTGTTCCACCTTAAGAGCTGAAGATAGCGGTAACTTCTCAAAGTGTTTGAAAGTCTCAGGTCATGGAGAGTTTTGGAAGTCTGGTAAAATCTATCATCATCTCTATTCGCATGGTCCCTTCATGGCTGAAGGACGCCAAGTTTGTGGACCTGGCAACCCAGTGGGTTTGGACTGTAATGTGATTGGACAGAGGGCGGGATCTCTGTCATTAGAACACCAATAGAGCTCCGCTGGGGAATGGGATCATCTCAAAGAGAGCATCGTCGCTGTCCAATTAAAAACGTGTATCTCCCAAAATAGCAACTTTACAGCAGAAGGAAAAAACATTAGCTTTCAGAGGAATTGAATGTAAAAAGATTTCATTTTGAGTAATTTTGGAGCATTTCTATTGGTCCATGAAAGTTTCACAAAGTGTGAGACAGTTGCAGTGTTCAAATGATGTAAACTAAAAATTGACATAAATGGAGGTACATGTTTTTAATTGGACAGAAATCATATACTGCTTCAGCAGTGCTCTCAGGGAACACAGCGCTTCAACTTAGCCCCGTCTCGTTAATCTATGATCACACAGAAAGTACAGTAAACAAATTACAGACTGCTCCTTTAATACCTTGTTTATGGGTTGTATTTCATTAAACAATATGCAACCATTACCGTAAAATAAGAAAAGAGCTGCTTACTTATACACCTAAAAAATAAGATTCATCTTTCAGTCCCTTACTGAAAACTTACTTTGAAGTTCCTGAACTGTTATCCAGTACTGTTCGCCCAGTGGTGTCCATTCTCTGAATGACAAGATGGTCTAGAACCATCTTCTTCTTTGCCCTTTCAATAATGTCCTCCTCTACAGTCCCTTTCGTGACAAGACGGTAAATATTGACCTAAAGAAAGAAGAAAACATTACTCCAGCTCATTCTCATCAGAGCAGTACCCTTCTGGAGGAACACGGCACTTACCTGTTTCTTCTGGCCTATCCTATGGGCTCTGGCCTGGGCCTGAAGGTCATTCTGCGGGTTCCAGTCAGAATCAAAGATGACCACTGTGTCCGCTGAGGCTAGATTGATGCCCAGGCCTCCGGCGCGAGTGGACAGGAGGAAACAGAAGTCCTGCAATGGGTGAAGAGTGGAACTGAGGAACTCAAGGCGACTTTCAAAACATGAAATGAACGCTAGCTGTTTTCGCTCAGTTGCCTTTCTTCTCCGTTCTGATTCGGTGGTCTTATTTCTCCGCGCTGTGATTGGACAGACTCAGACATGGGGGCGGGGCAATTCTAAAGTCTCTGCACTTGGCATCAAAAGCAGAGCAGAATCAGCCCTTTTTATTTTTTTTAAATGATATGTGTAGTTCATGCAGGGTGCTATTTAGAATGTGGTCAATACACTACAATGCGTTACGTGAAGACAAAATCCATGATTAAAATATGAACGCCATGGATTCCTAGGCGCTAGTTTCAGTTGCAGAGACGTCCACGCCCTCACAGCTGTGAAGATTTTGGTACATACCTCAGAACCCTCAGCATTAAAGTGGTCCAGTGCCTGTTTCCGGATCTCTCCTTTAATGGAACCGTCCAAACGCTACGGGAAGAAGTGGAGAAAAATAGAAAAACGAGGTTAAGGCTGATGACTTGTCTTGAGTATCCGTGTCCTATACGCTGCATGCCCCCAATCTGCGAATAACTGTTTGTTTTTGAGAGCAGCTGGTTATTTCTCCTAATGCAGCACTGAGAGACATGTTGTCCAAGACAGAACGCATCGAAAAATAACCGGTAGATAAAAATAGAGGCAGGACACCAGCGCTCTGAGCCAAGATACCACTGCAGCTCTGACACCCGAGTCCAGCTCCAAACAGTCCCACCAACACGCTGAACTTCTCACACAGTCAAAACAAACTAAACTAACAAGCACAGAGCTTTAAATACAGATGGGAACCAAGCAGAAGGAAATCAATAAATAATACCACTCTCAGTTACTCCTCACTCTATACTACGACGAATACTGTGTGTGAGAGAGATCTGGAACATACCTGGAATGGATAGCGTTTGATGGTCAGGTAGTCAGCCAGGATGTCCAGCATACGGACCATCTGAGAGAAGATGAGCACGCGATTGCCCCGTTCCCTCAGCCGGGTCAGGAGTTTATCCAGGAGGACGAGCTTCCCACTGCCCCGCACCATTGTCTGGACCAGAGGAAGAATGCATTCCTTAGTCTTGCGTGTGATATAATGATCTGATCGTCCCTCCACAAACTCAATATCAGGACATCCACAGATTACAGTGACGCTGATTAAAATCATACAGGAGTGTGTTCAGAGAATGGCTGTGGATGGGTCAGTTTTGAGGTGTTCTCAAATGAAGGGACGTGAGCCCAGATCGAGGCGATAGACTGAAAACTCCATTAGTCTGCAGCATAACTGTGGCTAACAACAGCTAAAAAACACAAAGCTTGTGTGAAAACAGCACCACTTTTCTGAGCGTGTCGCTGAGAGTAAATGGAATAAATGGTGGAGTGTGATGCCCGGTTGTAGAGGCAGCACTGGATGATCTGTAAGAGTGACCAGGCTGCAGATATTTCTTTTTTTTGTGTGTCCTCACACATCTGTAGTTTTCTTTATTTTGGAACACAGCTGGAAAACGACACCCATCCCACTGTTTGTGACTGAGCTGATTTGTAGACATGTCAGATGTCATGCATCCTGACACACACCATCATTTTTGTGTGTGTGTGTGTGTCAGGATGTTTAACACTTTTGGGCGATTACACCATTGTCAATCAAAGGTGAATCAATGTTAATGTAATTAATCCCAAGTCAGACACTCTCAGAGTCTCATCTGTTAAAGTTGCAGCACTCAAATCTAATGGCATTATGGGTTTACACAACCTCCACCAACAGCTTTGCTACTCCTCAGTTCCATCTGTGCTCTGTAGTCCAGTAAAAGCATAAGAGCAAATACGGATACAGCTAAAAACAACAAAGTGCCTTAGCAGTCCTCTTCAATGCTGCAGCACCCACCTGCAAACGCTCCACAGGAGTCTCAAAGTCCTCCTCTGAAAGCTTGATGAGGAAGCTGTGGTTACAGCACTTCTTCAGCTCCATGACGATGTTGAGGAAGCCCGAGGAGCTGCCCCTGTTGCCTTTGGAAAGGGCTTTATAATTCCTCGTGAGAATCCACCTTTAACGACAGATCAGATTCAGAGCCACAGAGATAACAGTTTACATCTCTGAAGTGTCTCAAAACGACCCTCGTCATCAGACGTAGAACAGGACCTACTTGTAGAACTGTTTCTGCTGCGCGGACATGTCCACTCTCAGGATCTGCTCCACTTTGGCCGGCAGGGATTTCTCCACGTCTTTCTTGACCCGGCGCAGCAGGAAGGGCTCCAGCACTTTGTGGAGACTCTGGTATCCGTTTTCCCTTCCTTTACCGTGTTCGTCCTCAAAGTCCTCCCAGGACTCAAACCTGAAGACGAGAAAAAGAGAAAGAGTAAGCAACAGCACAAACGTGCTTCAGGATCTGATTTTCAAAAACCCAAGCCGATCTGTTTTTTTCTAAAACTGGCACCGATTATAAAGACTATTTATGACACACTGAGCTCAGATGTTGATGCCTTATTTTCAGGCTCCTGCTCTGAAACTCATCATCACTTGGTTCCAGTTTAGTGCTGATATCTTGCTTCATTAATAGAAAAAAAAAAAAAACTGCTTGTGTAACAATCAACAGAGCTGTCTACACTGTGTGAAACGTGGTGCGTTGTGTTTGACAGATGCTCTGTTTATGTATTTAATATTGTGCTGTGGTCAGGCCTCATGCTAAAACTAGTCAAATATAGATCAATGAGAGCTGACTGACCCTTCCTCTTATTTTTCACAGGATATTAACCAAAGTCAGACTGCTAGTGAAATTCCAAGGTAATCATACCTCTATTATTTTCAGATCAATGTTACGGACAATGCATAATGGTTAGACAAGAGGGCTTAGGACTGAAGGGTCGCTAGTTCGATTCCCACGACCGGGAGGAAGAATTAGGGGCGGTGGGAGCTGAAGGAACAACATAGTTCTCCTCAAACCAAGGCTGAGGGGCCCTTGAACAAGGCACTGACCCTTGAACAAGACATTTTATTGTACGTTTTTAAATGACCAATTTATACATGCATTGCCATCTCAGCACACGCCCCTGTACAATAACTCATCTCTAGATCACTGATCAAGACTAATACAGTGAAACAGCTGTTTCTGAACCAAAACAAAGGGGGCACACAACAACCAGCGAAGCGAAGAGTGCCGAGACACTGAGAAACACTGTGTGAAGACGTAGAGACGGAGACATGACTGTGGAAGCCACGCTGAACGTACTTGTCAGGCATGAGAAAGTGCAGGAGGGACCACAGCTCTTTGAGGGAGTTCTGCAGCGGGGTCCCGGTGATGAGCAGCCTGTGGTTGGACCTGAAATCCATCAGTGTTTTGTAAAGCAGCGAGTCGTCATTCTTCAGTCGGTGAGCTTCATCCACTCCGAGAAAAGCCCAGTTGATGTTCCCCAGAACACCCTGAATCAAGGAGGACAGCAAAACCTGTACTGAGCGTTTCATTCATCGTTTTAGTTAAGGACTAATAGACAGAACACAGGCTTTTACAGTCACAGGTGCGGCATTGGTTTCAGGCTTGAGTTTCTCGTTCAACACAAAATTATGAAACCCCTCTTAGCGAGAATGCTGCGTTTTAAACAGCTCTCCTTTCAGAAAACCTCAGATGCAAGAGTAGTACCTGTGGCCTTGTTATTCTTTCATAGCAGTCACCTACCACTGCCTCGTCCACTGCACTCACAGTTCATTATTAAATACACTGCAGCATCTCGTCATGAGGGGGCGCTGTTCTCACATAGGCTGGTGCTTTTTGTTTTTATAGATGCTGTTGGCCACTGTCACGCATAAAACTCACTGAGACTTCAACTCGTTCACTCAGCTCCCCTCTCACTCTGTATCACACACACACACACACACACCTACAGAGAAGTTCAGATTTAACAGAAGGTCATTTCACCCGTCTTACCTTGTCTTTAAGTAAAATCTCGTATGTTGTCAGAAGAGCATTGAACTTGATTCTCTTGGTCTGCTGGTGGATCCACTCATAGTCACGGATCTGTTAACATTGAGAAATGAAGCTATTTTCAATAAGGATTAGTTACAAACACGGAAACGCAAACATCAGACATCAGAGCGCTCCGTACCGTCTTTCGGCTCATGACGTCGCCCAGATAGACCACGACGTTCATGTCAGGAGCCCAGGTGGTGAACTCTCGCTGCCAGGAGGTGAGCGTGGAGAGGGGCACCACCAGGAGGAAGGGGCCGTATAGCTGGTGTTGATGGAACAGGTAGGAAAGGAAGGAAATGGTCTGGATGGTCTTGCCCAGGCCCATCTCATCCGCCAAGATAACACTGTTACACCTAGACAACACAAGACACACAAATCAGAGGGGGGTTTAACACAGCAGCAGGATCGCAAGCAGCCAGATAAGACTGTTCCGCACTGTTCCTCAGATACTCAAGCTTGAATTTGAGCTTATGTTATACAGTTAAACTGAGAACACCTGCTCAACTGGGATTAAGTGGGATTTAATAACTCATGTAGAGCACACATCAATTGGTGTGGGGTTTAAACAGCCCATGGTAGCTCGAGGAGAGGGTAAAATAAACCACCCCAGGGTATCATGAGATGCTAATACAGTGACCTTTATTCACCCTGGAGTAGCACAAGTAACAGGTTGAGTGGTGGTGCCAATAAACTTTTGAAAAATAAATAAAAATATAGGGGGAGTTCCTATCTTACTGGGAGCCAATAAAAAATGTAAAAAGGGGGAGTTCCCATTTTATTGGAAGCCAAAAAAAAGAGGGGGCAATACACTTAAAAAAAAGAACTGTAAAAATGAGAGGGAAGTGTCTCACTGTACTTTGACTCTCCTTGTGTCTTTGGCATTTTTGTGTGGAACAGTAATTTATCATGTCAACATATTCACATACTGTCACCACTGTGTCTCACCACACAGGACAGATTTTAAAGTACCCCTCAAAAAGATAACACAAGTCTTTTACCTGCACCATGAGTGCGCGAGCCAATTCAGTCCGGCTAACTGATAGTCTCTGAGCTCCAGGTTCTCGTCCCCGATGTAAGACGGCTGCTTCTTCAAAGCCACAAACCTCGGCCTCTGTTTTAACACCTTCGTGGGTTTAAAGCAGATTACAACCAATGACTTTAATAAAACTGCCCGTGACACAGCAGATTTTTAGAAAGAATTTAAACATATTTAACAAACAAGTGCTGTAAAACTAAACCAAACTGACATTAAACCTCATCATAAATCATTCCCAGTTACGTAACTAAAGACTAAGGAAGCCCTTTAAGCCGAGCTCAAGCAATGCTTCAGCACGACAGTTAAGAAATAAAATATTCACACCGGCCTGAAGCTACTATCACTACGACTTCCCATCAGCACCCTCTGAGCAACTGAATTATGGGAAGTACGTGAGTGAAGACGTTTCTCACCTTACAGTCTTTGGAGGGCACCGTTTTACAGACGTTCCTGTTGTTGAAGCTGTCGATACAGGACTGGAACTTTTTACCCAGCAAGGCACCATCCTCCCACGTGCACTCGGCGTAGGGCAGGCCCATCCACTTACACAAATACTCCGGCTCGTTGGAGGTGGTCTTGTGAGCTGCGGCAAAAGAGCAACACGAAGGATGTTAATATTCTACAACAACACGGAACAAGTCATTTATCTGTTAGCTGAATTCAACGAACAACTCGTCACACTCCAATGACACTGAAACACATTAAAGGAAAATAGAGTATGTTCTGAGTAATACGTCGCAGAACAGACGATCTCCTACTTAGCATTTTATTCTGGGGGAGGCTCCCAGGTGTTGCTTGTACCATCCAGGTACTCGTTAGGAGGTACTTTTTTTGTATTGCTTTGTCTCCGAGACTCCTCAGAGACCCAAGATAATCTCAAGCACTCCTCACACTTTCCAGTTTCCAGATTTAAGCAGGAAGGAGTCTGGAAGTAGCCTTCTCCACCACGGCCCAAACTTGGGGAGCAGTTTTCCACTGGACATTAGGGAACATCATCAGTGGCTACTTTATGAAAGTAAACAAAATATATTCTATTCGTCGCTCTGTGAGAGCAACGTTTTATTGTTGTTTTGTGTTTGGAAATGTGTCTTCTTTCATACGATCTTTTTGTGCATCGTTATTTATCGCTCTTTTATGACTCTCCTTAAAGTTGTTATAATCCTGTGGTAAGATATTTTGGTGAGCACTTATTTTTAATGCTAGATCAATATAATAAACTTTGTAGCGGTAAGATCTGCTGTTATTACCGGATGGCTGTTATGGCTATGTTTTCACTAAGTAGTTTCTTTAATATACCAAGTAGTTGCTGAGGCAGTTGCTAAGGTGTTTCAGGTGGTTGCTATGGCCAAATCTGGTTCAGAGTGTGGGCAAACGATGCTGTTGTAACCCACAAATATACTTGTGCCACAGTGATGTTGCACCCTATTCACACGTACGGGGGAAAACCTTATTTGGTTTTGGATTTTTCGATCAGAAAGCGGTGTACAATATCACAATAAAAACCATCTGTAGCTGGAGCCGTGCTGAAATCTCAAAAATATTGAATAAAAATAAGACAAATAGAGAACAATAATATAAATCGGACAACAGCGTACTCATAAAACCATGATTGAAGGATAGAAACTTACAGGGGAAATCAGAGGGCACCTGTGACTTGCCAGTTTTCACTGCTATAAAAACAGAAAAGACAAAATCAGAAGTGGAAATCTACCACAAAACACTAAACTCCCTGTCATTTCACCGTCTGTTTACAGCGGTTTAGACATAACACTTTAATTGTAATTTAAAGGCTGTACTTACCAATGACTCTCTCCACGATCTGGAACTGTTTATTCAGATCCGCGGTGAGCTCCTGCTGGCAGTTGTAATATTCCAAATCCTCAGGTGATGCTCTTCGCATCCTGTGAAAAACCCAGCACTGGAGTCACCCAAAACAATCCTTTCACTAAGTCCTACAAGGCTTTGAGTCAAACACAGCGTGGCTAAGGCCTGTCACAGTAATTACAGCATGGGCTTATGGTAGAATACATGGACATGACCTCAGTGCTGTCCGCTGTGTTTGTTTACGTAAAAATGAATGTCACTATTATTTTATTCACTCATTTTATTCTACACTCCATTTCCAATGTCTGAATTAGAGGCGGGCGATACGGCCCTAAAATAATATCATGATATTTCAGGGTATTTTGGCGATAACGATATTCTTGACGATACGAACAAAACACTGAAAAATACTTGCATCAATTTCAAAAATAGACAATTGCAACAACATCAATGGTACATTAATATGAACTGTATTAAATCATTCACTCATTCATTGTCTGTAACCCTTATCCAGTTCAGGGTCACGGTGGGTCCAGAGCCTACCTGGAATCATTGGGCGCAAGATGGGAATACACCCTGGAGGGGGCGCCAGTCCTTCACAGGGCAATGTATTAAATCAAATATATTTAATATATATTAAGTATTCGTTCATTTCTAACAAAACGCCATTGTTTATTGTACGTCTGATAGTTTGGAACCGAGCCACCTCCACAAGCCACTCCCCTTTTTGGAGCGAATTCCTCTGCCTCAGAGCCACTTTCCACCGTACTTCACTGTGGATAAACGATTCGTAAAAAACGTATGCCGTGTTACGGGTAGCTGTATGATGTCATTACGTAAACAAGTCTGAATATCACTAATATCACGATACTTTCTTTTAATATCGTTTTAAAATTTATGATGATATGAGAGGCAGAAAATGTTTTTTTAAAATTGACAATATCATTTATCCAAATCATTTCTGAAACAATATATCGATCAGTAAATTAGCCACTGTGCCAGGCCCCATTGTGACTTGACCAAGACCCAACGGGACGATGCTGAAGTAAACAAAGACGTGGTTATAACATCCTCACCAAGCGTTGAGCTCATCGTTCTTCTTCTTAAAATTCTCCAGCTTCTTCATCCCTTTGACCTTCTGCTGGGTCAGAGAGTCTATGCTCTCCCACGTGTTGTGGATGTAGGACCAGCCCTTCCACTTGATGAAGAACTGAGTCTCGCCCTCCTCTTTCTCCGGGTCGAAATCAGCCGCAGGGTCACCGTTCTCCTCCACGGCGTACAGGGTGGTGGCCGCTCCCGTGGCTGTGAACGAGGGAAAATTCCATGGCTCAATTCACACGGATCAGCCATAACATTAATACCACCCTCCTTGGTTCTACACTCACTGGCTTAACACAAATGTGTAGCTCTACAATGACTGTTGCTCTGCATACTTTGCTTGCCACTTCGCCCTGTTTTTAAACAGTCAGGACCCCCACGGAGCGGGTATGATTTGGGTGGTGGGTCAATCTTGTGCAATGAACACTATAGGTTCACGAGCACCTGTAGGACATTAAACAATGGCATGCACTGGCACTATAACTGGACTCATACATCTGTGTATACATGATAATGTTTATGACACTGTTCTGCACTGCCACCTGCATAATATTTATGCAACCTACTGCACAGGCTCTTATTCATGCTTTATCCATCCAGCCGACAGCGTCCTGTGCCCCTGAGGGACTAGAGGACGACCAAAACACACCGATACCGCACAGTCTGTAATTGTAGAACTACATAATGCCCCTGTATGGTGAGTGGAGCTGATAAACTGGGTAATGTGTGTAGATACAGGGCGTATGTTTCAGTATTAAGGCTGAAACCATCACAACGTGTGTTGAGCATCTTCACCAATCAAAGACAAAGAGGAGCGTCTCCCTCAATGACTTGCTCACCTCCTTTCCTGCCAACCCTGGTGTCTACGACCTTCTCGATGGTCTCACTATCATCGTCCTGCATATCTTCAGTGCCCTCGGCCATCTCGATCAGATCATCGGAGTCAGTCTCAAAATCATTCTGGTCCTCCTTGTAACTGGAATTGCAGAGAATATCACAGGGGGATTTTATAAAAGTCTTGCTCGAGGTTCCCTCTACACTGTTTTGAGAGCAGGGGGTAGATATTTCAAAGCTACTGATGTCATCCAAAGAGCGTCATCAAACATGAGCAAAGCAGGAGTGAAATATCATACCGCAGAATTAAATTTAAAGAAGACACATGGAAAAAGAAACAAAAAACAACACTTGTTCAGTGCAGGTGCACATTAATGTGTGGATCTGGAGCCCACCAACCCACACACTGTGAAACAAGACCACCCCACTATAAAACACAGGATAAAACGAGCCGTTCTGATTCTGTTCCGCTTCTGACGTCAAGTGCGGAGACTTTAGAATGGCCCCGCCCCCTTGTCTGAGTCTGTCCAATCACAGCGCTGGACCTTTATGTGGGAGATGAAAGAAAACCGAGCGAAAACGGCTAAAAACCAGAGCTTCTGCTCCTCACTGCTGTGCGCTCGGGGTCGGGGTGAACAGCGAGCGGCTCATTATCATTTAAAGGAACAGTGGACGTCCTGAACAGGGGCTGATCCTTACCTGACTTTAGTAGCCGCCCTGCGACGTGTCTGTCTCTTTGGAGTGTCCTCCTCGTCATCGTCATCATCATCGTCTTCCTCTTCGGACGACTCCTGTTTCCTTTGTTTCCGTCCCTTTTGAGACGGATGCTGCTTGGCCGTGGACGATTTGGTCTGAGGTCTGTAAAGGTTGCATAAAGGCGTGCGAAAAACACACAAAAGCATACGTTCAACCACCAATGAGAGCCAAGGATCCCTCAGTCTGCTTCCCTATCCCCTGTAGGCTAGTGTAGCGATTCATTATCGCTCCTATGAGCCTGACTGGTGTGCCAGTGGCCTTGAGACAGCTTCCAAAGGGTCAAACCACCTACAGTCAGAGCAGGAATCAAATCAGGAGTCATGAACAGTGGTAGAAACCAAAAACGTCACCACCCAATTCATCTCAAGCACATGAAGGGGGAGGGGGGGGGGTCACTCAAGCCAAAACATGTTAGTGGTCTTTGCTCAATCATGATTAATATCGATAAACGCTCATCTCATGATCAAGCTGGGATGAGCTGTCTGAAGGCCAGGCTTCGCTACACTCTTACCTTCTAGCAGGAAGTCGTCTGGATCTAACTTTTTTTTCTTCCTGCTCACTCTCTGAACTGCTGGAATCTTCCTCATCATCATCATCATCATCCTCGTCGTTTGAGTCATCATCTTTCCAGGTATTTCTTTCAACACAGAAATACCACAAGTTCACCCATGAGGGGCTAGTAATAGCTTTAGCCAGTATGCTACCATGTGCTCGCTTCACCGAGCAGAAACACTGAGCATCTAATGCACCTAAGGTCTGAGCTATGGAGCGCTTAATCGTACTTACCCCACAGGTCGTGTTTCATTTATTTTCATGTGATCTGTGAACAGTTTTGTGAGATGTTTGGGCCGTTGCAAGTGTGTGTTGCTGTAGTCAAAAATATGGAAAGTCATCTGTAGAGTGTGGTGTGTCCATGGCTATGTTCACACAGCGGATAAAACCGACTGAAATCCGATTTGTCAGTTCACACTCCTGAACTGACCCAGGTGTAAACACCAGCGTTACCCTCGCTGAGCACAGGGAGAGGTCCGTACTTTCCGTTCCAATCACTCTGGTTTTACACCGAAAGAATGAAAACAGGAACTGAATCCAAAGTCAGTGCTAATCCATAGGCCAGGTGTGTGAATGATTATTTCTAAAAAGTGTAAAAGTATGGTGAATTCCACCCTGACAGTCAGATAAACACTGGATTCCAGTACTGTGTCTGAAATGGGGCAAATCCCATAACAGATCTGTGTCATGCATGGAGAAGAGCGGATTTGGGCCACTGTTTACAGCTGTGTGATCATAGCCCACGTGAACTGGGATGTTCAGGTCCAACCTGCCAGAAGGTCCCAGGTGGATGTGAATGTGGAAAACTGGTCCATGCCACAAACGTTTAAAATAAAAGAGTGAGTGTAGTGGGGTGTAGGGGTCAAAACGAAAAATGCAAACTCAAATGTACAGAGCATTTACACACTGCTACATCTACTGCTACATGACAAATTAAAGTGGAAACCTGATAGAGGCGGTTCTGTGTCTGGGATGGCATGCTGAAGTATGTGTATGAAACTGGTGTATGTATCTGGTGTAAAATGAAGTACTGTATGTGAAGATAAATGTAAAATAATAAGAAAACAAGGACTAACACACAAACCGACAACGTATGATTGATTATGTGAACCTACAGCATCAATACAATGTAGAAGACACAGATGAGAACAAAAGAAACATGTATTAATTCATTCATTCCTCTGCTCTATGCATACTCACTGTTTCTTCTTCTGCTGTGGTCCTTTGCGTTTAGGGCTTTCATTCTCAGAATCACTGCTGCCCTGTAAAACACGTAAAAGACTCACTGAAGCACTGACTGACACCTTGTTACATTTTGACCTGAAGATGGCAGCACGCTCTAATATTTCATCCCCAATAGCGGCCTCACGGGGGCGCCAGACTACAGCACTACGTCAGAGACTTTCTCACAAGAGCAAATCTGTCATTCATTCAAGTTTCCCCTTAGTCCAGATGAGCAGAGAGTGAGCAAAGAAGCCCAAGGGTCCCCCTCAAGCTCCTCCTAAGGGATCCCCAGGCGTTACCAGACCTGCCGAGAAATATAATCCCTCCAGTGAGCTATAAGCTACATGCTACGCCTGGTCTATCCCCAGCAGGTGGTGTCCAGGGGGAACCTTTATCAAATCTGGCTTCTCTTAATTGGAAGGGGCACCTCTGCTGATCACAGGAAATGAGCCCAGCAACTGGAACAGTCTCATCTCGTTCTTTTTGTCATTATCTAAAGCTCATGAAGATGGGGACATAGACCTACAGGTAGATTGAGAGCTTTGCTTTATGAATTAGCTTCCACTATACGGCTACTGCCCAGTAAAACTGCCTTACTGCAGTCAGGGCAAAAGGTTAGCAACGGTACGAACAACAACCAATGCCCGGTGAGCTGGAGTAGGAAGAAAGACTTAGAAGGGAACACACGGCATGGATCTCAATAAACCTTCTTAAATTCCACTGTGTTTCACAACGACTTGAAACATGCCACTTTTACACTGAGTGGAACCGGCTCGAGCCGGATCTTTTGCTTTTCCATCAGCAAAAACTGGTCCTGGTCCTTGTACATTTTAGTCCCTGCTCACATCTGGTACGAATTGAGCCGAGAAGGTACTAAATGTGACGTGTAAATCACCACAAATCACAGAGCTCCAGCACAAACTCGCCGCTTGTAAAAATCTCTGAAGTTACAGCAGCTTTCACTTTAGTTTTTATCCGACTCTGAGCAGCAGCTCGTAACATTCCCCCGAGGAGTTTTTAAAGAGGTTTGAACGCTCCTTGGGTCGATGGCTGAGGAAAATCTCCAGTGAAAGCTGAACGTGCGACAAGGAAAACTGATCTGTGAGGACTGGGGGCGGAGCCTGACTTTTTCTGACTTTAAGGAGCACGCAGTTCCCGTTAAAGATGGGGTTTTTACAACTTCACTGGCTCCTTTTCGCGTGGGAGTTGCGCTAGTGGAAAAGCAACAAGCTAAAAGCACGTCGAGCCGATCCCATGCAGTGGAAATCCTCAATACACTGATGTACAGAACACGTGACCATAAAAATCCAGAATACAATCTTATCAGAGGACTGTAGCATATTAATAACCTACTCCTACTCTTCCATTCCACATTAGTGTGGAGAACATTGTAAATGCACGGGCTGAGGAACCTGTGGGATGGCAGGCCAATAATCTAAACACACTGAACTACTGTGCAGCGTAGATAAAGGGTGTGAGAGGAGATATCACTTCTTTAAAAGGTGCCCACACAAATTAAAGAATGAAAAGGCTTCTAGAGCAAGTAAAGGCAGCCTCACAGAAGAAGTAACTGCTCTGTTACCTGACGTAGCCTCTCTTCAGTTGTGAATTTATCGAGTGGGTTTAGTAAATACAGAAAGCACTGTAATGGGGTGGACCCTCTAATCTGGTCTCTACCTCTGTTCCTGGTGTTATCAGGGGGAGGATGTAAGCCCAGGAGAAAGGAGCAAGGGACTGAGACATATGAAATAATCTGAGATTCCGTTTACAGTAAAAACACAGATGGCCAACCTCCGCTCCAATGTTCAGTCGAGCCGGTTCTGTTCTGCTCCGGTTGGACCTTCGGACACCATAAACATCTGGATGTTCCTCCCACATCTGTCAACATAAGATGACAAACACATCGTCTTTCCATTTTCACTTCACTTTACCACACACACACACACAGAGAGCCAGTACTGAATGGTGAATATTAGGACCACGTGGGCAGTGGACACACTTCATAAATCCATATAAATGTGAGATAAAACAGAAAAGTGTGTGGATATAAAGTTACAGAACTCTGAATCTGAACCGAGCGTACAGAAACAAAGCAAAGCAAGTGGTAATGAACAAATCAGAAGCAGGCCCTGTCCACATGGATCCGTTTATGTTTAAAAAACTGAGTTGTTCTTCTCTTGGTTTTTTGAAAATATTCCAATCCAGACGAATACAAAACCGGCTGCATTCTCATGCCAGTCCAGTAGGGGGCATAGTACCTCTTAAAGAGAGGCTTCAAAACATCCTGAAGCCTGAGAGAAACAGGTTTAATCCCAAACCACTACATCCTCCCTCTGTAGTGCACTACACACTGAAACAACTGAATCTAGAGGTTAACAGCGCAGTGTATATCTCTAACACACACCATTTCTATTTGTTCATCTGTGTGAATCTGAACTCTAGTGCTGTCTGTGTGTGTACAGTGTATTTTATTGATTACTGTACTCCACTACAGATGGAGTGAGAAAGTTTTTGAATTCCAGCCAGAGACCGACATGCTGTTTGACCTCAGCGTTTCCAAATAAAAAACGTTTTTCTTTCGTCCACACAATAACAGTGTTGATGCCCTTGTGGACGAGGCCTTATATCGCTATCGGCTGATGTCTGCTTTTTTAAAGATCATTGGCATTGGGCTGATGTTTTGATTCTGTCGGTATTTCCAACTGATCCTTTCTGACCCATTTATGCCAGAAAAAGACTGGGCCACCCTCCTGCTCAAATATCTATTAATTTAAATAATAAACAAATGAATTAATAAATAAATGTGATGAATTGTGTTGTTTAAGAGATGCACTGCTAACGGTCGACTGATATTTCCGTGTTTATTCCTCTGCTTTATGAATTGTTTATATTAATTTGAGATGATCTATAATCTAAAAGAGAGAGTTTAAAGCTGTGACTAATGCCACTAACTAAACCTGGCTTTTATTGTTGCGTTACATTAATGCAGAGTAACACATACATTGTGAAGGCTATAAAGGTGTGTAATCATCAGCGTATACGTCCAAGTCTATTACCGCATATCGGCATTAGTCTAGAATTCCCACATCGGTCCCGAAAAGCATGTTAAAATACTTATCATTACACGGGAATGGCGTACACTTACATTTCCGAATTAAAGAAGTGCAAAACACACTCGACGCTACACTACCCCACAGTTACACGCTGGGGTTCCAGCCAAAATGTTCACAAATGTTTTGCACAATAAAGAAATATTGGCAAAAAAAAAAAAAACGTTGTAGGTATGTTTACATTCACTTTTGCGAATAAACGTCAGATGACGTAGGCTCCATGATCGGGACGATCTCAAACGAGGGACAGTTGGGGGGGAGTCTGTTAAAAGCCTGTTGTCGTGGGGTCAGTCCAAGGCTCTAGGGGGCGATGTGTGATGTATAAACCAGCAGAAACGTCACTGTTTATTTTAAAAAACACGTTTCCATTGCCCGTTTGTGCTTTAGTGATGTTCAAATTTATTTTGCAATTTTTTTTTTTGTCCTTTTTCCACTCAGTAATTTTTTATGCATATTTTCATAATTTAGTGGATGGTAAATCCTCTGGGGTTTTGTACTTTTTCTCTGAGAACAAGTGTTTTATTCTTTATTCCTCTACAGTTCATTCAAGAGAAACGACCGGGGAGTCACTGAAAGTCTCATCTTCCAATTCCTCCTCTTTGAACTGATCTTCATTAAGACTCTAACGCAAAACGCCAACGTGCCGGGGCATCAACCGCCTGTGAACCGCCGGTACTGACCTCAGACGTTTAGCAAATAAAAGGCCAGGCAATGACCCAGTTCCCAGTCTTCTCAACACAAAACGTACTAAGAGGTCGGGTGAAGTGCTGGAGCGCCACTGCGCTGCTGAATATGAAGTGGGGAGTGTCAGAGAGAGAAGTAAAAGCGATGAGTTCAGTCGGTGCCACAGCAGAGGTGCCGTTACGGACACAGACCCTAGATCCGGGGCCACCTCAGTAAAGAGCAGACACTCGTTTTGGCTCTTTCCAGCATAAGAAACAACAAATAAACATCACTGAGAAGTAAGTACAACCTCGTTAGGAGCCTTTGAACATGGTCACGTGGGTAATGTCGTTATGCTAAAAAAAGGTGCTACATCCACTGTGACCTCTGTGAGAACCTCTGTGACGCCCATATTTAGAGTGTGACATCAACAGTCAGTGAGCTCCTACAGCGCCCCCTCCCTGTGGCTCTCTTAAAGGCACATAAATGAACTTTGACCTTGTATTTAAAGACACAGAACAGAAATTCAACACCTCACACACGTCATAAATACCACCCTCGTTTTTAGAGACCATTTGCATTTTTAAATACCGTGGTATACATTATCACAGTTATACCGCTCAACCCTACTGCGGAGTCGTTTTTGTGTACTGCTTTGTGTCTGTGTAGTTGTGTTTACATTGTAGGGTTAGAAACAGAAACTGGGAAATGGGTTGTTCATATTTCTATTGCACTGAAATGAAATGTATGGCCCCAAACGGACATTAACAACAACAAAGGACGGTCCCTGACCTTAGCACAGTCCCGTCTAATATGACCCTGTGATGTAATGTATGAGGCGGTGTGTTTGCAAGCACTACCATCCACCTCACAGGTTGTGTATGAAACAAACATGAAATAGGGGCTGCTTTGAGACTAATCTCTGGCCGTTACCTTCTTTACTTCCGCCAGACTCTCCTTCTTCTTGACCCGTTTGTCTTTGGACTCAGCTTCGTCCGGTTCAGCCTGGTGGGTCTTGGAGCCGGACTCGCTCTCGGACTCGGAGTGGCTCTCTGACTCTGAGGAACTGTTGGACTCGAAGTGGTGGGAGGGCGCTCGCTCACTGCCTTGTTCACTCTCTGACTGACTGGCCGAGTCCGAGCCAGAGCGGTTCGACTCCTCCGAAGCGGAGTTGCTGCAACAGCAGAGATGGACATGTTCAGGACCAGAGAAGAGCTTGAAAACAGAGCGCTTACAAAAACAAAACACACACAAGAATTACCAACACTCTTCCTCCTCTACCACCAAGTCATAGACGTTACTTGAACGCAGGAGACGCCCTCAGAGTGGTGCGAAACATTCATGACTTAAATACCTTGGAATAACGACTCTAGCATTAAAAAGGGACATATTTTAAAAAGCCACCAACACAGACACTGAAACACGTCCACCGAGTTTTCTGTGCACTGCCATAGTCAGAAAACAAGCTGCTGATCCTGCTCCACTTCTGACGTCCAGTGTAGAGACTTGTGTGCAAAGACGACATTAAATCTGAGGCAGAATGTCTCATTATTACCTCGTTTTCTGACGTTAGCAGCCCAGAGAAAACTGACTAGTTGGGTGTTTTTTCACAGTGTGTGGGCTCCAGATCCACACACTAATGTGCAGATGCGTAGGAGGACTTCCTCCATTTTCCATACAACACTTCACAGTTGGATTAAGAACTTGTTTAGGGCTTAGGGCTGAAAGGTTGTTGGTTCAATTCCCACGAGCGGCAGGAAACCTGGGGGCGGTGGGAGTAAAGGAACAGTGCTCTCCTCCTCCCTCAACATCCACGACAGAGGGGCCCTAGAGCAAGGCACCGAACCCACAACTGATCCCCGCTCTGGGTGTGTTCACACTGCCTAGTGCACTAGTGTTTGTGTGTGTGTGTGTGTGTGTGTGTGTACCACAGATGGGTTAAATGCAGAAGACACACTTCCTTGTACAATGACAACTGCACATTAATTTAAATGAAATGTTAATTGAGTTGGGCTTCAACGAGTTGGGCCTCGATAGTTGGATTATAGAACGCTAGATGAGACCCTGATTCTAATTTCCCTGTTTCACAGCTACTTTTCTGGAACAGGTTTTGCACATTGCCTCGTCCGAGTCGCCTGGCTCTCCCCTTTCATTTGGTTGAAAGCTGAAACGCTCCCAAACTCACAAAGCTGCATTTGGGTTTGTGACCAAGTTGCTGCCGTTGTGTCCATTTTATAAAACGAAGACTGACACTCAGCCGTTCAGATGCCAACAGTTGGGCAAAATTACACTCCTAACCTTTTAATGACTTTTAAACAAATTTACACACCAATGTGTAAAGCAAGAAACTTGTATACACTGCGGTGGTGACGGTTCTTGTCATTCATTGCGGTTGGTGGGTCACTAGTGCGGTATTACGACAGCCCTATTAGGAGTCTGCAACGTGAGGAATGATAACAACAACAACACAGTGTTACTGATGCAGGACACTGTATCGCTGAATAAAATAACAATCTCTAAACAGAAGTGTGAGAAACAACGCTCGTTGTGGTGCAGCAACTGTGTGTGTGTGTGTGTGTATGAATGAGTGTGTACCTATATGAATGAGTGAATGAGTTACTAGCCAGTTCCAGGTGGTGAATGACATCTAAAAATAAGTCCACACTCCTCCCTGATCGATCAAGAGCAGTCTCTATTAGTTAGAGGTTAATAAGATAAAGGCTAGTGAATAATGAAATATTATATTTCTTCAGTCAGTCATTCATTTTCTGTAACCACTTCGTCAGGATAATGTGAAATATTAATATTAACACAATCATAATGCACATGTTTGGGGAATATCTGTGTGTTCCATACACCACTAAAATGAATAATGAATGTGGTGAACTGTTAAATCCCTACAGTTTCATGTCATTATTCAGTAATATTTCATGAATGAGTCTATATAAGTAAGTGAATATGTGGAAGCATGTACGAGTATTGAGTGAATGAGTATGAATATGTATTTAAGTGAATATTTGGACGTGAGCATGTATGAGTGAGTGAGTGAGTGAGTATGTAAGTGAGTGAGTGTGTAAAATGTGTAAGTGATTGAGTATGTGAGTGTGTGAGTATGTAAGTGATTGGGTGAGTGTGTGAGTATGTGAGTGTATATGTGAGTGAGCGAGTGTGTATGAGTGAGTATGTGAGTGTGAGTATGTGAGTGAGTGTGTATGAGCGAGTATGTGAGTGTGTATGTGAGTGAGAAAGTATGTGAGTGAGCAAGTATGTGAGTAAGCGAGTATATGAGTGAGTATGTGAGTAAGCGAGTATGTGAGTGAGTGTGTAAATATGTGAGTGAGCGAGTATGCGAGTGAGTATGTGAGCGAGTATGAGTGTGTGTGAGTATGTGAGCGAGTATGTGAGTGAGTGAGTATATGAGTGAGCGAGTATGTGAGTATGAGTGAGTGAGTGAGTTACAAGCCAGTTCAATGAGGTACTAAAAGTAAACAGATGAAGTGGAACTCAGTAAAACAGTAGATCCTTGCTTTCACACACTGTAAATGTAATTTAAACTTCCTCAGACTCACACCAGTTCAAATGACTCCACAGCTTCTTAAGAGCATTTAACAATAAAAGCACTGAAGTATGAGAAACACAGATCTGATCACAGTACTTCACTCTGAGTCATTTCTAAAGCTAAACCCTGGGCACGGTTTATTTTAACCCTTTGTTCTGGCCGAGTAGCTTCAAAGACGTTTTGCATGTGGTGAGCTCCCGGGCGTCTGCGGGTACATGGAAACAACTTGGTGGTTTCTTGAAGCAAGTGCCACAACAAACATCCAGATTCATCTTCCTGATAAACACTAAAACTGAAAGTGTGTTAAAGGTAGGTGAAACAGGACTCGGGCCTGACACCAACTCCGAGTCCTAACAGCTTTAACCCATTAGAGCCCATTCTATTGGTCATTCGTCATGAAGTGTTCACACAGGGTGAAGGACAGCTGCTGTGTTCAAATGATGCAGGAACTAAACAGATTTTTAATTAGACCCCGGGGATATGTAAAATAATCAAGATAATTGGGACGCCTCTCTTCAGCGCAGGCTAAGGGTCTACTCGGGAATAAAATTACAGCAAGCAAACTTCAGTCTGGATACGAAAATTAAATACACACTTCATGCCATTTCTCCAAGGCTTGTGTATAAAATTATAAATTATTCACAATGTCTTGAAGTACATGAAAATCTCAGTGTGAAACACCCACCCCTTTATGTTCTTTAACAGGTCACTGCACAAGTAATTTTTCAGGTCATAATTTGTAAAATAAATAAAATAATTAAATAAATTATATATATAACAGACGTGTGGAAAATCTGACTGTAGATATGATGTTCAAGAGCTGCTTGATATTTCAACAAAGGGGTTGTTGATCCTACAACAGCTCAGACCCATATGCAAGATTAACGCACGGATATGTATTTTATTCTTATGGGAGATCAATTTCCAATACATCATTTCATTTCAAAAACACTCAACTTCTGAGTCACTTTACATTTTACGTGTATTTCAATGTGCTTTTTCAAATGAACCCTTTTGAAACCGCTTAGAACTGTTTAAGCAGCTTAGTCCATAATAAGAGGCCAGTAAATCAAATGCCCCGTCCCTTTAAGAAGAGTTACGTCTGGTGACATATCTTTAACTCCCAATACACTCCGTACTTTTAAAAACTATTGTATAATAATAATCATCATCATAATAAAATAGTGTTAATGATTATTAATGCGATATAATATTAGCCTTTGAATACTCTGTGTGTAACACTAATCATGAGGGTAAAGGGGAACTGAACACTGAAGAATAATTATGTGAAACATTTAATTACATACACAAACAACTCAACTGGACACAGTGAATGAATGAATGAATGAATGATTAAACTAAGTATAACTAAGCCTTTTGTCCGACGTTGATGGCTAGTGAAAGCCCCTTTCTCAAAGTTTCTACAGCTGTTAAAGTATAAAAAAATACAACTGATAAAAGCAGGACAACTGACTGAAATCTGTACGTGTTCATCTCTGTTGTATTAAAGACCCCACACACAGTGGCTCCTCCTCCCTCGTCACCTTCACTGAGCTGAAAACAGGTCCACTAGGAGTGACGAGAAGAGACGTGATGCCTACGAAGGAGGACACCCCTTGGACAGTCTGCTTTTCAGCAAACGACATTGTGCTTGGCAGTAAACGTTGTTCACGTTGGTCTGGTACTGTTGTGTTGTAATGTAACAGCTTCTTGTAAATGGGGTCTTGTAATGTTGTAGGTTACATGGACGTGTGTGTGTGTATATATATAAATACACACACGCTACAGAAACCACTATAGTTTCTTAGATGGGGAGGAAATATGAGTTTCCTGTGGTTCAGATATTTCTCCTGCCTCCTTCCATTTCAGTTGAGATCTCAGTAAAGTCTCACCCATATCAGAATCCTTTAGGTAATTAGAATGCTGATGTGCAACTTAACATCAGAAATCATAATATATAGCCTACCCTCAAGCATTTTTTTATTTCAGAATTGTAATGCTGTTAATATTACTGTTTTATCTGCAATGAACGTAGTGTGTATTTTGTCTAATCCCATTTATACTCCATAATATCAGAACAATTTAAGTGTGAAATCTAAAGCCAAGTAATAAATCTTACACACACTGCATCAATCTCCTTTAAAATATCTTTGGGTGAAGCCTGTAATCTGTGGTGATTGTGTAAGCGAGGGTTTAAAGCAGGCCCTGTGAGGGAATGCACTGCCGAATCCACTCAGCTAGCAGCTGCTGACAAAGCACTCTCCAGCCAGACAGCCCGCCCTTACAGCGTGACGTAGGCCGGGGGTGGAGCCAGCCCCTCTACTGAGCCACGATTGGCTGCCGTGTTGCTAGACTGAACAAAAAGCCAATCAGAATTCAGCACAGCAACTTCTGACCCTTACAGCACTTCCTGCTCTCCCTTCCTGTAGTTCCATGCAGCCTTTATGTAAGCCCGTGTAACTCATACAGGGCTCTGCAGCACAAAGCAAGAGCCATTTTGTGACTTTCAACTGGACTTTCAGCCATTTAATGGCACAGATTTTACACTTAAGACATGGCTGAGCTCTAGTCGGTCCTCCTTTAAATGATTCCCACACTGAATATGAGTCAGATAAAAGAACTACAGCCCTGAGGAGGTCAGACTCACTGTGTTTTTAGCATTTTTCTGCCTAACTGGCTGAAAAATATGTTCAGAAAATGGCTGCCAAAGGCCTACAACAGAGTCCAGTCACCTTCCTGAAGGACACACTCCTATATAAGTGCATGCTCCTTGGTCAGAATAATAAAACTCATACAAGGATAACTTCTAAACCACTTATTGAACCTGTAAAGTATTTAAAATGTACTCTCTTGGCATGACAAAGTCTTATAAACATTGTATAAATCCCTTAAACAGTGTATTCTATTTTTTCAAAATAAAAGCCACTACTTACAACAAATTGTGGCTGAATTTTGAAATGGTTTGTGTTCCCATAGCTTCCAGATGTCAACAAATATTTCGATGTCAGGAATCAGATAAAAGCACACCACATTAACAAAATAAACCTATAGAGTCTAGTCACCACTAAAAAAGATGGTAAGATTTTATTCAGATTTTATTATGTTTTTCATTACAAAAGAATCACAGCTGCCTTAAACACTGTACATATATAAATAAAGGACCAATACAAACCTCCAACATGTGCTTTGAATGAAATTATGTTAAATTAAAAGTTCCACCGTGTTGTAATTGCAAGCGAAGAGAGTGAGATACATGTCTGCATCTGCGTTGCTCCACAACAAATGCCAGGTTACACACATTTTAGTTTTAAGTTAAGATTTAGCAGTAGTTGATTTGCGTGTAGGAAGATTGTGATGCATCGCAACGCTTTGCTGTGTCACACGCTTGCAGTTATGACAGAGGTAAGAACACATTTGCCTCCTCCTGTAAAGTTATGACGCAAGTAAATTTTTTAGGGCTCTCAACGACCAAGTACCAATAACATCCAATCCATGTGGTCGTTCACTTATCTTGCCCAGGCCCTACTTCAAATGATTGTAAAACAAATGAATGAAGGGGGGGGGGGGGGGGGGGGGGGCAATAAAGATTGATTCAATCTGTTTACAACAAAAACTATCCCATAATTCATTATTACATCAGAAATAAATAAATATTTCTGTTCCAGATTGAAATTCTGAAGTTCACCACATCAAGTATCTTGAAAACACTTCAGACAATACCCTTCCCATTGACATCTTAAATGAAGGTGTATTCATTGACTGATTTCATGAACCTGAGGAGTTCACAATTAACACACCTGCCTCTTAAATTCGTTACCCGGGTCAGGTGAGTTAGATTAGGGCTGGAGCTCAACTCTACAGAGCTGTAGATAATCAGAAACAGGAGTAGCACCCTCCAACCTGGAGATTCTGTTTTAAGGCCAAAAAAAAAAAACACAGAAAAGATGCCCTTTTAAACAAGGTAGGAATTTGGGCACAAACACATCAATTTATAACAACTCACTTCTTTACATCACATAAAAATTTTAATGAATTGTTAAAACCCATAAAGGCCATATAAAACATAACACCGCTGGCGTTAAATACTTTTTAAGGTATTTTAAGGCTAATACAGCACCCACAATTCATTATTATAAGCGCAATGCTGAAGAAAATCGACTGATGGCTGCCAAAATAATGTTTCTTTAGAAAAAAGAAGTTTTAAGAACCTACACATAAAGGTAAGGGTTTAAATAGAAACCTGAGATAATGTGAATGACTTTTACATAATTGTGATTTTTCTCACAACACAAACCTCTTTAAAACAAGGTTCTTCAAGAAACCAAGGGGCTCTTCTATGGCACAGGAAGAACGAACTCTTTGTGACTTGGGAAAACCCTATTAACAATTAAATGAATGAATGAAACTGATACTTGTCATCCCACATTAAAAAGGTATCCAGATAGATCCATACATTTTGCTGAAGAATAGAGTGCTGCCGTTAAATCAAAACATTATTAACTGTGTCAAAAAAAAAAACCTTAAATGGTCCCAAAAAATGACTTGGAATTAAAATACCGTTAGATAACAAAAGTAGCCTTTGAGGCGTTTTCATTTCCTATGAGCTACGGTTTCGTTACAGCAGCAACAATATTTTTAACTAAAAGGGGAAGGGCTCTAGGGTCAGAGAGCAGGGTCAGCGCCCCTGGAGCAGGCCTAGTTCAGAGGCCCAATGGCATTAATAAAAGACAGGACAGTGACACCAGTACCCCTCCGGCTATGGGCTCACTCCTGTCAATCTCCTGCCAGATATGGGACCTTCAACATAAAATATAGAAACACATGAAACAAAGAATGCTATTAGTTTTTTTTTTTTAAATAATCTTGAGTCTGAGACAACATTCAATTTTTTTTAAATAATTCACCAACAAATCAGTGCTTAGAATAAAAATAAAAAAGGAAATCAGGAAATCAAACATTTCTGTAAAAAGGAAAAAAAAAACAAAGTTGTGCCATCAGTTCTTACACATTTCTACTAAACCGTACCAATTATTAAAGTCAGAAAAACAAATATTATTCAGTGTTTTAAACATACAGGAAGCCCACAGAGCAGTGTTGTTGCCAAATCAAATAACTGCATCATAAATAAGTGATTATTTTAAAGAAAATGTACAATATATATTTTATAAATTAACATTTAGTCTATATTGATTAATTAATATCACTCATACGCTTGGATCAAACCAACAGGAGGGCCTTAAACTCATACCCAACACCATCTGATTGTCTATTAGACATATGTCAATCAATCTAAGACATGGCTTCAAACACATGAGTGAAAATCAGCTTTATTAGCATTAAAGTTACACATAAAAATGGTGCAATGCAGCACAAACTAATCAGGCAAGGTCATATTTACAGGATTGCAAATGAGGGTGAAAAGGGGAAACAGGGCAGTGGTTAATTCAGAGGTTTAGGGGGTGGTATACACCGGGGGTCCAGCTTCTTTAGACAGAGGCCTGGTTGGGTGCTATTCGGTTTCAGAAATGCCTGTAAAATCAGGGTGTGGCTATTCAACTATCCCAAGGTCAATGGTCTAAAACCAGTTCATTTCATAGAAACTGTGGTTCAGATCTGTGCACAGGTGATCGACCATGCCTGTCAAGGTAAACAATCGAGACAGATGTGAGGAGGGGGGGATAAAGAAGAAAGTGTCGTACCTTGAAGCATTGCTCTGAGTCGAGCCGTCGTCTCCTTGCTTTTCTTTCTTGCTCTTCATCATGGTGTGGCCTCGGTGCTGGGTGTTGTTAATGGTGAGGGTTAGTCCAGGTATTAACTGTCAAAAGTTGAAAGTGGGGGGTGAACCATCACACGAGTCCCGGTGGCTTGCTTTAGCTTTAAGGACGGCACAAGTCCTCCTCCCGTTGCGACACGAGAGAAAATAGCAGCCTCGGCTCGATGCAGGCTCGGGCTAAAATGCGTCAGTACTGTTTAATTTTGTTTGTTTATTAACAATAACTGTAAAAGCAGCTCGGGTTTGAGAGGACACCTGCTCGATAGGGATCCATAGACTTTCAACGCGTTAGATCCAGCAGTGCCACATGCATAAATTCTTACTGCGTCATCAGAGACAAAGGACGATTGAAAAGAGGATAAAAAAATCAAAACACAGCAGAAGGTAGAGGAAATAAACACATTGGACACATACCTATTCCACAGACACGTAGTAGAAATACAGCAGCACGTTCGAGGAAGAAAAAGACGTATGTGCTGGTTTATTCCTCCGGTAAGAAAAACGAAAAACGGATTCAAACGATCTCAAAAGAAATAAGAAGACGTAATAATATTAGAAAGCGTTAAAAACAATGAGAGAGATCGCGCGGTGGCCTCCTGAATGAGCGAGTGAAGATCTGAAGATCACTAAAAATGGAGGACGGCCAATGGCTGCCAGCGCAAGGCAGAAAACAACGACTGTCTCCTCTCCGCTAAAGCGCTACATGTTTCTCTCTCGACGAAACAAAGACGCGAAACGACGCCTGTACGTTTCTAAGACCCTCCGCGACATGTACGGACCGAGTCCGTTTAAAACGGAGACCCGAGGCGAGAGTTAAAGTTGGGGAAAGTTGAGGGAGAAGTACTGGAGGGAGCCTGGTGTGGCTCAACGCGCTTCTCTTCCCAACACTCATCCGCCATCTACAGCTCCTTCCAGCTAGCTCGCTCGCTCTCTCTCTCTCTCTCTCTCTCTCTGATTGACGTCCTCTCTATTTAGCCCCACTCAGGTGATGCACTCAAGACCCACCCCCTTTCATTTTAAACCAAAAATACTACTTTTAAATCACTAAAACTCTAAACTTCAACCCAAAACTAAACACTGGCACAGCACCCAGAACACAAACCCAGCCTTCACAGAACAACTCTGTAGGTTTTAAGGGGTTATAAAAATGTATTTCACTAAGCCATCTCTTCCTGCTCACACAGGAAATGTGATATCAGCCATTTTAGAGTGTTAGGCTGAGGGGGACACCATTTTAGGAGCTGGTCAAACTCTCGACACAACATGGGTCAAACTCTCCATAACTGAGATTAACCTTAATAATCTATGACCTGGCACTCGAATCATCATTCACATTACAGTAAGGGGGAAGAGTGATTGGTGTCAGGATAAAAGGAATTAAGAGCTAATTCTGAAGTCTTCTGTTTATATTAAACTATTTAATTAAACAATTTTAAATATATAATTGGATGCGCCTTACGACAAGCTAATCAGGCTTTTAAATGGTAACGCGCTGAATTAGAAACTCCATCGTAAATTTGTACAGATCGCAGTCAATTTTGTTGTTCTCTCAAACAATATACTTCACGTAGCAATGCGAAAATGTTTAATGTTATTAAACACAATTTATAGCCACAAGCTAGTGTGCCTGTAAATCTTCATAGCTCAATATTGACGGTATATTTCAGATCAATGAAAATAAAATCCTTATTTGAGCTGCTCGATAGGATTTGGGACTTTTAGAATCTAAATTAAGAGGGAACGTCCATAGTGCACAACAAATTCAGTCATTTTCTAGACCGATATAATTTAAGAAGTTATGAATGAGTGAATACCATTGGAAAATTCTTAAGAAAATCTTCAGGAATGTTTTTCATTGAAAAACTCACTTCAGTTATATATTCCCCAATTTAATGACAGCAAGTCAAAATTGTTCCAAAACTAAACTTTTATTTATGTTAAAAATATAGATTCAAATCTGAATCATACATACATACAAATAAAAAATTGGCTTAGACAAAAGTTCAAGATTTAACAAAGCACCATCAAACATTAGCAAAACAAAATGCGATTAAAATCAAGATGTCCAAATAAACAAGTTCACCACAGCAGTCAACATTACAGCAATGTTCAGTCTTTACAAATCCAAAATGCACAATTAGAGCCGCCATCTTCCTGATAAAGCTGATTCTCCATTCGACTGTCCAGTAGGGGGTCTTAATGAAATCAAAAAGGAGAAGGGAAAACACGTAAACCTCAAGAGCACTGACCAAGACAGAAGAGCTTGCTCTAAAACCTAACTCTTAGCATAAAGCTAACTAAAGAGAATGCTAAAAATGAGCCAACATTTCTGGGAAAATCTTCCAAATTACGCTACTGTGGGTTAACTAGCTCCAATAAGAGCGATCAGGAAATTCAAAAATAATCAAGTGGAAGATGTAAGCCTTAAACACAGGGCCAAAAAGAAAAAAAATAAAATAAAATCAATGCTTAATTTAGGAAATTTAGCAAAAAGCATCAACAGCTGCATACCATATCCATCTCAATATAACTGATATCATTTACACAGTACCTCACAGCATGTTTTATGCGTTATTACAAAAACGTTTAGTAAAATCGTAATGATCCAATTGTCAAATTGCAAATCTCTCTCAAAAAAATTGTCAATTACACTTCCTCATTTCATAAATAAAAAGTACTCAACACAGCTTGAAATTTTACTTAGCATAAAAGTAAGAATTTAGAATCATCACGCTACAAAACATGCACATTTTAAGGCACAGCTGGTTTCACGTCATATGTCTGTCATTGTATTTGTTTAACGCAATGTACATAGTGTTGCAGCCTCCAGGTTTGATTAGATTAATAACTGAACACAGAGGTTGTAAACAGTTGTAGAACCAATGCACCAGTAATATTTTCCTACCCCAATCAAATCTCGTTGGATAAAATCATGTTCTGCCCATATTCTCTTCCAGTCAGAAATGGATTATATCATGGAAGTAAAAGCTTTCTGATTTGTTCTAACTGATTTGTTAACTGAAGTTAACTAATGTTTGAGATTCTGCTGTTCCCCTTGTTTAATTAAACCATTTAAGAAGTTACATATACTTAATTTCATAGCTAAAAAATTAATGGGATTCAAGTATCAAAAATGAACAGTTTTGTAATTTTTGAAACTTAATATAAAGCTTTCTTGGTTAATGACCAATACTGACCTTAATCACTTGGTGAGTTTGAAACAATTATGCAAATAATACAATCCAAGAAAATTGCCAATTAAATATCCAATTGAAATTTCGTTTTACTATGATCCAGAAAAGACTCCCCCAGTAGAGAGAAAAAAATTAACGCATCATGGGGGTACCAAAATGTTTTGGGAACACATTAGGCATCACAAAGTAATAACATTTTAATTATATAATTGTTCATTATCCAAACTTAACCATGTAACACTTTTATGATATAATGATTTATTATAACTTAAAGTAGGTTAACTAGGGTTTCTGCTCCTGGGGCACCCCCTTGTGTAATTCACATTTACAACACTGCACTGAAATCAATGAGCAAGGGGAGGGAGAGGGTGTGGCTTCCTACCCCCCTCAAATTTGCATAGTGCAGTTTCTGCAGTGCTGATCCCAGAGTAGCAATGACTAAGTCTGTTCTCCCTATTACAGCTCAGTAGATGAATGATTCTTAAGTTGTAACTAAGTTAGAAATATTAGTGTTTCTTTAAATGGTGTGTAAGGACTACAGCTCCTACAATGTATGTTGTAGCATCACTGTAAATATTTACTGCACATAAATCTTGATTCTTGCCTAAACTCTAAACTGCCTGAATTTAAAATCATACACAATTGACCGTGTTCTAATTTTTCTAATTTATGCAATAAAAAATGTTGGAATTTGTTGCAATTTCTTGTGACTGAATTAAGTCATCTTTTTAGACTAGATAATATTTAAAAGCCTTTTTGAAATTCCTATGATTTGTTTTGACAGGACATTAAAGCACCGAATCAACACTGAAGGTAAAGGGGCATAATGAAAGTAACAGTGCTCCAAGTTATATGAGTTGAGTGTGTAGAATACAAGTATAAATCTAAGGCAGTCAATAACAAATGGAGTTAAGATGCACAGTGAAATGGAAAGAACTATCACACTCATGTTGGTCTAAATTTAGACTACTGTGTTAAAAGTAGGTGAACAAGGACCAGTAATCCATCTAAGAATAATGGATACTGGCAGTAAAGTGAAAGTGAAGTCAGCTGAAGACCAAGATGATGCTACACACATCACAAGAAAGCAGAACAAGCTCCACGTTGAGACATCACCAGTCTCATTTAAGTTTCCATAAAGAATCAGATCCATTTAGGAGTAATGGAGGAAGGGCAGCGCCTTGAGAGGAAAGCCAAGCAGGCATAAAGAGCTTGTCATAAAACTACAAAAATCCTTTTAAAATCTCATCAGACAAAGAAGTTGCAACAAACCTATTCCTTTTAAATGTCTTTGCTTCTCAGGAAAGGGAACTCCAAATACTTCTAAATAACTATGTAGTAAGGTTACATTTTTACATTATGTTAAAGATATTTCACGATAAAACATTTTTGAATGTTTGTATTTTGTTAAATTTCTCAGCTCAGGTTAAGCCTTTTAGACTCAAATTCAAATGAATTTTCCCGAATAAAAAGGACCGCTGTGTATGTATTTACCACTGTTACAATGACAGACATATGCACTATGATACAAAGACAAAAACAAAAATGTGGACTTACCATGCTGCCTTCTGTTCTTGTACGATCATGAGGATGTCCCCGGATGGGCCTCTTCTAAAAGGGAGAATAAACATAACACTTAGTCGGAACCAAAACCTTTAAAAGACTTTATACTAGAGAGTTGCAAGCAAGAACTGAGAACCCAGCAGTACTCCTGTGATTTCCATGAGAAAGATTTCCATTTATTAATTTAGCACTCAATAATGACATACTGTCGGGCTAAGAACTGTAACCAAAGCACCCAATGTCAGGTCTTGTGTACCATCTGTAAAGTTCACCAAATGGAATTTTATCTGAACATACAGCTTGTCCTTGTAGACTAAACCTGAACAGAAATACTAGTTAAAAAAAAAAAAAAAAAAAAAAAAAAAAAAAAAAAAATTGACTGTCTGCAGGCTTTCTGCCATAAACATCACTGTGATCCAAATTCAGTAATAAAGTACTAAATGAAAGCAGCAGAGAGCCATCTGCCCGAGTACAAATAATTACCATTTAATTAAATGAGATTGCTTCAAAGGATTTGTTCACACTGCAGTGCAAACATAATTTTTGTTGAATGTGATTCTTAGGCAGTGTCCAAACTGCAAGATATCCCTAAGATACACTGGTTGTCACATTAATGATGCAGGCATGGCCTACTGAAGTACAGGTAAGGGTGAGCCAATTACCAACATGGACACCAGAGTGGATTTTGTTTTTATTTAAAGGCAATTTCCAGTTCTGAATTATTAGGCTCAGAGCACAACAGCACAAAAGGAAAATGGCAGCATGTGCCATGTTTTATTGCTGGCATCACTACAAGCAGTACAGTTGGGCAAAGAATCTGAACCAGTAAGAAATCCACAATTGGTGTCTGGGTGCCTTCTGATGAAGACTAATGTCCAGATGCAGATGGAAATATTAGAGCTGCTCTGTGATCTTTTACGATCCAGTCTTGAACACTGAGAAACAATCTGAAGGCAACCAGTTTGTGTTGAGAATTTGTGGCAGTTGCATTTTTTGGTTTGCAAGCAAAACCATAGCTCACCTGTCTGGGGCAGGGAAAAGACAGTCTTGTGTAACTATTACGTCTTCACCTGCACCGCAGAACTTGAATATCAAGTTTCCAGGGGGTAAATCACACCCGAGCTCCTTCATGGCTTTAGAAAAAGGTGGTCTTTTCTTTGGTGTTTAGGGACATCACATGGAATAGAAAATTATATATGTATATATCCTTAAATCAGACTTCCCCCGTCTAGCCATGATGGAAGTTCAGAAATTCAAAATTTCAACTACTGAAAATTCTTAAATTAAACATGCAGAAAAATCCGAATTTGATGTTCAGTGAGAAAAAAGCCTAATATTTAATCAAATGTAGAGAACATATTTTGCATATGGCCCTGAACATTGACCAGTCCACATACATATTTGTTCTAAACAAAAATATTGCCAAAGCAAGCTTAAACATTTTTTTCTTTATTCATTTACTACAGATTTCATTGATAGACAAAAAATAACGTGGCTCCAATTGTGTGTATTCCATTTATTGAATTAGGTTTGTAGACTTCATATTTAACTTTAATTTGTATTATTTGTATACATTTAAACCAACCCTCATAAAATTATTCTACAAAAGGTAAAACGTTAATACTCAATTAAAAGAACTAACAAGTAATGTTCAAGGTAATCAATTAGAACAATGAACAATCACATATACAAGTATTATTGTATTGTATACAATTACAAGATTGTCCAAATAAATATAGATACCGACTAAACCTAAATTAACAATGCACAACTTCATAAGCCGCAAATAGCTACATTAAATATAAAAAAATTTCAGCCTTTACTGTTACGAATGCTTATGCTGTTCACATGTGACCACAAGCATTTTCTGTGCATTCCTTTGTGTCTAATTTGTTCACTGCTAATTAGAAACTCAACTGCATATTAAATTATTTATCCATAAGCTAAAATGTATTAGCCCCAATGTCATGGCAGATGGCACTATTCACTGATTTGTCATATTGAAATATTCAGATATTTAAAAACGTGAAAATCAGAATTGCAAAGACGCGAGCTGATTTTGAATTAATGCCCATGTTAGAGTATTTTTTAAAAAGTTGTGAATTTGGAAATTAGTAATTGCATTCTGCACAGAGGAGTACTTTGCTATGAACCTTGTCCCCGTGTCGATTAAACGTGAAGTGCATCAACACAGTTCATTATAAACTTTGTAGTGAACATGAAAGTAAATTTTCAATCCATGTCTTCATACCACAAAATCCAAATCAACAGCAGGACCAGGGCAACGGGGTTTTAGATGATGTTCCCCCTCTAAAGAAAATGAATGCTACTGCTCTCATTTATTTAAATAAAGAAAAAGTTCCTTTGCCACACACCCAAACTGCTGTGATAGCTAAAGTCATATTATTTTACTCTTCAAAGTATTTATTAGTGGCCATGATGGGTTATGCCAAAATCATGTTTCGCTTTATGTGAACTAATCCAATCATTCACCAATTACAACTTAGTATCTATAATTCTGAAAAAACTTTAAAAAAGTATAAACGTTAACTGTGCTTTTGTTCAAAACAGCTTGACCATATGTGGGATGCTGTGTGGTACTTATGTATCAAATATAAAGTCCAATTTCTATATAAATTTAATATTACGATTAAGATATGGATTGGCGCTCTGTCCTGGGTGAAATCCTAGTGCCCAATGCAGTCCTCCAGGTGGACGGTCGTTTCTGGTTGAGAGTACGCTGTACGCGTTTGGCTGCCGCTTCTCGCCAGTGTGTTTGTGGATTGAGTGTTCTGAGGAGTGTGGATTGTAAAGCGTCCTTGGGTATCTAGAAAGGCGCTATAGTGTAACGATAACGAACTAACTAAATTGTAAGTTGGTTCTTCTAAAACAGCATTTTGAAATGTTGAATTTTAAAGATAATTTTTTTTGTTTGGAACCTTAAAACTCCAGAGGACATCTAAACAAAATTTACCCGTGCTGTTCTTGAGTGTTAGTGAAAAAATGATTGAAGAGTTCAGCATGGTGTGTAACATCGCTGATTTCAATATGGCAGGCTATGGTTCAAGAATTCTAAACACTAAGGTTATCTGCCTCTAACTATTAAAATGGCAAATCACTCTAAGTGTTGTGTACTAAATACATATGTAGACAATGTACTTTTTTTTTTTTTTTTAAACAAACAACTTTAACTATTAAATTACTTCACGCTGCATAGTCGAACACAATAGGGTACTTCCACAAATGAAGTTGTTAAACACTATTCCCATTTTTCAAACTAATTTTACTTTTTTTTTTAACACTAATTTGCTGTAAGATAAGGGTCATAGCTGCCTTAGAGTTCATAAATCACGTTTACTGACTAGTGAACATACAGTAGTATTTACAAAGCTTTAAATCCATCTACGCATCTTTTATTTTATCTGAGAAGTTGGAAACCATTTCTCAGTGTTGCAAAGTTAATTTTGTTTTGCAACGTTAACATTTCTTTTACACACCTTCGGTACAGCAGTATTTGACTACGAATTAACAAATCATCCATGTCCCCAGCTTATATATTTTTGTATGGACTGCTCCCAGTAAAACTTTGATCATACCTTGGGTAAAAGTTTCCACTAACTTGACTTGAGCAAGGAAACTTTTGTTGAGTATATATTATTATTTTCAAAATATGTGAGCACAGACCTACCTTCTGGTTTTCTATAGGCTCGCATTTTCAATATTTGTGCATTCCGTTGGTTCAAGTTCACCTGTAAACTTTAGGAAATTGGCACTAAAATTACACGCCAAAGGAAGGGAATTCCGTTTTTGCGTTCCCGTTTCTTTTTCCATTCTAGAGAATTTTTTTTGCCAGAAATCCTATTAATTAGCCAAAAATGTGATTAATGCAGTAAACTTGACTGTAAATTCCCCAATGTCAATGCAAATGATACACCATCTTCAGTTATGAAACTTTATTATGATAACTTAAATCTGAAGTAAATGTTTTCTATTTGTGAGCATCCAAGTGTCTACAGACAACGTTGTGGACTAGTGGCGATGCATAAACCAAGAAGTCCCATCAACACTTAGGTTTCTCTTTGTTACACCATGACAATGATTCCAAGACATCACTTGGCAAAAGACCCACCCCTTGTAAACCCCATCTCATGCTAAAATCAAATCCTCAAAACAGAAGATAAACGGTTCTGTGAAAGTAAATTCGATGTACGCAATTTACAAATATCCAGCGAGTAGTGTCCTGCACGGAACATGCGTAATTTCCTTGTCGAGCATATCCATGATATAAACGCTACATAAAGCTTACAAAGAGATGACATATGACGATCAGAAATATCCTGTTTCAGGCATCTGCGGGGTCTCTTGGTATCCCCACAGATATGGGTGAGCTATTGTGTTAATTTTATACAAACAGTACTATTTCACAATCAATCAGTTGTCTGAAGTAGCATCCATTTTCAACGAGCAAATCTCTTTAGATTGAGTGGGTGTCACCCATTTTGGATGCTAACCAATATGGTAGCTAGTAGCTACCTTAAAAGGTTCCAAGGCTTGGTTAGCAAGTTGACAGTTGTTGCCTGTATTAATGTGTACAATGGAAAATACATGTTTGCGCTTCTGCGAATCTTAATAGGCCAAACGCTAAATCTTAAATGATCGCTAAACTACGTGTTAACTACTACAGGATCAGGTTGCATTTCTTCTTGCGGCGTATTCAAACATTACCCTGCATTACAGTCTACATAGCTAAATAACCGTCTGTATCCACAGCTATAAGCCAGTGAAAACTGACATATAGGTAACTTAAGACCTGACAAATTTAGGTTAACTTTACGTCTATTTGTTCCTATACGTAGAATACTTACATGTATCGTTTCCCTCCCTCTCTTCATCCATCGCTGCTTTTCCGCAGACTAGGGTCCCTTGAAGATGAAAGCAAATATTAAGCATGGTTAAAACCAAACATTTAATATGCATTACTTACAGCACACCCTAGTGGTCGCAGAGTTACTAAAGTGTTCTGATAAAATACTTACGTCCTGAACGTATAGAGTTGACGATCCTCTCATCATGTCTTCTGCAGTGCCTCAGAAACCTGTAGGAAAGATTTGCAAATTATTAGTTTACTAAGTTGGTAGCTACTAAATAATTAAGTGAACCATGTCACCAATTAGACAATAACTGAACACTTGACCTTAAGCATTCGAACTGAAAGTCCAATTTCCAGAAAACGTGTTTCAGATTTTATTATAAAATTAAACCACGAATGATTAGTAAGGTATGTCAATTTCAACACCACAAGGTCTGAGGTCAGTCTGCAATAAAATATGTAACCATAGAAAAAAAATACGTTATTACCCTTTTCTACTTATAAATACAAGTTTGGGATTTTTAAACAAACAGGACTTGCCTATAGCTTCCATGTACTATCTTTAGGCAGAAATCTCTTGAGAATTCAGTCCTGTGTTTAGTTATTTAAATATATAATAAGCAACCTAACACTATCTCTCAATGTATATTAAGACTATACAAACGTTTTGTTTGTAATTTCCTTCCTGGTGTGGGTCTTGGGACAAAAACATCTTCGAACACCATGGTGAATAACCATGTATACTAAAATTTACTTCAATTTTTATTCTTTTTAGGATTCTTAAGAATGATAACTCTTCAAAATCAGATGGAAAATGTACTTCATACAGCTAGCATCAAGAAAAAGAAAAGTCAGATATATTTGTGAAATAATAAACAAATTAAAGAATAATGGTAGTTTTCTGCACCACAAAGGGTTAAAAGCCAACACCCTGTTATTTAACATGGAAAAATACAGCATAAATGTTAAAAGCATAACAAATGTAAGTAGTTACACAGTCTTTACATTCTCAACTACAACAGAAAACACAGAATACGTCAAAATAAAATAAGTCACTACAATTGTAGCAAACAACAAAAGCATAAATTTACAAATAAAACACAAAAATTACATTCTGCTTCTAAATTATACAGGAGTTGTACACAGACCGTTTTTCAGACATTTATTCAAAAATAAATGACATTTGAATGAAAAAAAACGATTTTTTACATTAATTAATACATGAAAAATAAATAAAAAATAAATCTAAGTACGTTCCTCTTTAAATAAACTTAAATCAACAGAATAACAATCCAAACCTTCCATTTAAACAAGTAACATTGGAGTTTGAAGTTTTAAACGTAGATTTTTAAAGATTTTACCCAGTATTTTTCCATTCTCAGAACTGGCAAGGACGTTAGTCCTCTCAAGGACAAAGCACAATTTAAAATGCGTAGTCAGTAAAAACTCGGCTTTCCTTTCGACCTTCTTCGGTCCTGAAACGCTCAGCTGCTTCAAATCTCTAACATAACACGTTTCTGGTTATCTTTTCTCCGTTTTCGTGTTGATTTTGTTGGTTTTTATCGACTAAACTGTTTCTCGACCTTTGGCGCTGGCTTGTCGTGGCCATTTTACCAACAGTATCCGAGCCCTCTCCCTTCTCCTCCATGTTGGAGACTGGAACTAAACACTTCTGTTCGCGGTTTAACGGCTCTCAGAGCAACGAAACCTTACCGAGTTCCGAGAGCAGAGCTCGGCTTTTCCTCCCGGAGCTCGGGTCATTGCTGGCGTCGCTGGTTTCGCCGTTTTGACCATCTTTCTCCGCTGCGATGTCTCCACTCTGGCGGTAGGAGCTGCTCTCTGTGCTGAGCGCTGAGAGCTCTGAGTGGAGAGGTGGGGAAATAGTGGAGGAGAGAGAGTAAAGCATGGTAGAGAGAGGTGGGGGAAGAGTGGGGGAGAGAGAGTGGAGAGTGGTAGAGAGAGGTGTGAAAAGAGTGGAGGACAGCAAGAGAGCGAGCGAGGGGCGTGTGGGTGGGCTGCCCCTAAGCTCTACGTCACAATACACACACCACAACTTCCTCGAGCTACTGCATTCTGGGTAGAAGAAGCACGGCTTCCATTTTAACACTTATTCACATATTGAACCTGTAAACCCCACAACCATTATATTTATATCACACATACACAGATCAGCCATTACATTAAAAATGATCTCATCCCTCACTGTCCATTTTAAACACATTGTAAGTCTACATTTACAGACTGTATTAGTGTTGCTTTGCATACTTGTAGAGCAGGTGAAAGCTGACAACTTTTCAGTTGATTTTTGAGCTTGGAGTGAGACTGGGCAGAGGGGTGATACAGAACTTGTATTAACCATTCTCCAAATAAATAACTAAAAACAGCTGGTTACATAAACTTTAACAACTGCATTAAATTTAATTGCAAATGTTGTTTATTTTTTCTATTTGTAACTTGGTGTAACATTATTACAAATAATAAGCTAAGGTAAAATTAATGACCAGTACTCTTCAGTTAATTTAATATTATAAATTAAGTTAACTTAATTACTTTAGCCAAGTTGCTTATTGATTTATTCATTCATTAATTGCCTGTAACCGCTTATCTGGTCGCGGTGGGTCATGAGCCTTCCCAGAATCATGGGCGCAAGGTAGGAACACACCCTGGAGGGGGCCCCAGTCCTACACAGGGTGACACACACTCACACCAAGGCAGGACTTATCTCCAGGTTCATTATATTACACCATATTAGGAGGTGGTATTTATAATGGTATTATTGGTTATTATTATGTTTATTAAAAGGACCTTGAACCTTCTGCTGTTTCCGGTGGGAGTATGTTAGGCGTGTTTGTTGCTGCTGGTTCTCACTGGATTTATTTTTTCTGGATTTATTCTTGCCTCTACTTGTTCCCCGTCGCTTTGGGATTACTGGACTTTATGCTTTCTTGTTCAAGATATGAATTAATCTGTACTGCATTTTCTGGCTGCTCAGTGCTTTGTTTACATCTTTAACGCCGCCGCTGGTTCAGCTGTCACCCTGGAGGGGCCCCAGTCCTTCACAGGTCGACACACCTACCAACGTGTGTTTTTGGAGCGTGGGAGGAAACCAGACTTGTGCCAGCAAAATAGAAGCTGTGCGTAACTACATTATTCAAAATTAAGGTCTACGTGTTGTTGCTGTTCAGATTAACGGGTCTAACTTAACCAGTTGCTTGATTTTGAATTAGACCTAGGCCTATGTTCTATTAAGAAGAATTTGATGGAGTTGGTTTTTGTTTGCACTGTGCATTAAGTGAGATTTCAATATGCTGTAGCACTGTGGTATGACACGTCTTTAATGAAGTCCAACTTCAGTGCACTGTATTGTGAAGTCCTATAGGCTGTGACTAAAAACAGCTCCATCACAGTTAAAGGTTTATTTAGTTTCTGAACTGAGACACAATGGTATGTGACATGTCTTATATTTGAGACTACAGCTCTCTAATATATTACAGGTCCAAGTTTGTGTTTTGTAGTTTCAGTATTACTGCCTGGAATGTGAGTAAATGAAATTCACTTACAGTTATTTTACAGTACATTGAGCATAAAATGTTTTCACAGTTTTAAATGTAACATGTCAATTAAATATCCTTATTTTTTTTACATTTACACAGATAAAAAAATGCAATTAATTGCAATAAATATAAAAAAATTTGAGATTACTTGCGAAGAAGGTTTAAATTATTTGACAGCTCTAATAGCAATAAAAAGTGGAATGTTTATATTAATCATCATTCACTCTTAATTTTCAGGTTTTCTGTAACCACATCATCCGGAGCAAGAGTTGGGAGCAAAGGCACATGTGCGAAATCACTACTTGAAATGGTTCTGGATGCAGCCTTTAGAAGCAGAAGGAACATATTTGGTTATCAGCCAACAAGTGAGGATGAATGTGATTGGGTGGAGATTTTCAAAGCACTGCCTAGACCCTCGTGTTTGCCTGCTTTGACGGACAAAACAGACTCTAAAAGAAATATATGTGCAATATAACTTTCTTTAAACTTAAGTGTTTAAGTGTTTAAATCTTTTTGGACCGGGGTGATAAACGGAAAAAAATAAGCCGTTCTGATTCTTTTCTGCTGCTGACGTCAAGTGCAGAGACTTTAGAATGGCCCCGCCCCCTCATCTGAGTCTGTCCGATCACAGTGCTGGACCCATGTTTACGTGAGAGTGAAAAGATGAGGTTTACGCAGAAATAAGAGCACTGAGTAAAAACGGAGAAAGAAGAAAGAGAACCGAGCAAAAACGGCTAAAAACCAGAGCTTCTGCTCCTCGCTCCTCACTGCTGTGCGCTCGGGGTCGGGGTGAACAGCGAGCGGCTCGTTATCATTTAAAGGAACAGGTGCGTTCTGAACAGGGGCTGTTTACACAGGGGGAGAACACTGCTGTGGGGCTCATGGGGTTTGGACCAAAGCAGGTCACAGACGTTTCCTTAAAAAACAGAGTTGTCCTCCTCTGTGGTAAAGGGATAGAATATATGGATGTCAGGGATAAATAAAAGAACAATGTGCCCTTGTTTGTTTACATTTATAAGCTCCACGTATTTTAAGATGTAACAGTGTGTTTGAGGAAAAAAAAACGACTGATAGTTGTAGGTTGAGGTTTAACTTGTCTGTACGTTTTCCTTCACTGTTTAAATTATCATGTAATCTCGAGCTGTTTAGTTTTGTAGCACTTTCGCTCTGTGTATACTTTCATGCTGTTAGCGCTCTCCTGAATTTAGAGTCAGTTTGAAATACATAGTGTGACAAGACATGTCCTCTTTTTTAGACTTAAAAAAATGTCCGGGCGGAATTTCACAAACGTCCGGGATGTTGTTTTTCTAGAACTTACATAGAACTTCGAGAAGTTTCGTTCACAAACTAGTCCCGCCCTCCCCTACTCCGATTTGTTCTCTTGAGTGAGAAGGGGGCGTGGTGAAGTAGCCTAAAATCTTCTGATTGGACGGTCTGACTGTAGAGCTACCGTTATTGGTCGATAACCTTCTCTGTAAACATTTAATTGGTCAGTCTGCACGTCAGTAGTCCAACCCCCCCTCCCAGACATGTCCTCTTTTTCACCATCTCAGATCTGGTCACCCTACAAAACAGCAAAAAAATAAATAAATAAATAAATTCAGTGCCTTCATGTTTACTATGAAAACAGTGGTGATAAAAGTAAAAAAAAATCAGATGCAGATGATGATGATGGATATATTCAAGAATTTGAATTTCTATTTTGCATCAAATAAAATTTGAAGATGTTGCTTCTCTTTATCACAGGGAACTAAGTTAAACAGAGGAGTCCTTTGTTTAAATAATTCAGTGGAAATACTAAGCCTTATCACTAAATTTTAAAGTGCTAAGGACCATGTTTAGACCGTACACAACAGAGGGACTCTCGGTAGACGGACAGACAGCTAGACATTGACAGCTGGACAGACAGATGAACAGATATTTCATTTGATGGATCAGTGCAGACTGTAAAAAAACACTTATTTACCAGGTCTAGGCTTTGTGCGAGAGGAGAGACTCATGAATAATCAGCATATAGACGCAGGTATAAGAGCAGGAGGAGAAATCTACCCAGGGTACATTCCACAGACTGTGTCCTAGCAACAGGAACTGGATCCAGTATTTGAGCCCTCCCCCTCTTTTCAAAATTCCTGCCACGTAGTCAGTACAGAAATATGTCCGCTGCTTATGGCCGGGGCACTGCAGACACTACAGCGCAATGGTCCCTTTTCTGGTTGGAATACAGATTTAACCAAGGCCTATTTCTGTCCCGTACACTTCAGGAGAGCGGTGTTTGATTAATTTCACTGGTGAATGGACTGTATGCACTGTCCCCTTTAAGGACTAAAAAACAAAGGGTTAGGTTACTTTTACAAACCACATTCTCATAGGCGACCACCTCACTGGAAAACACAAACCAAACAGTTTCCTATGGGATATATTCATCCTTCTGTTTTATATTTATCTACAATTTTACTTTTAAACATTCTTTTAAATCTGAAAAGTGAACAGTACAATGGGCGGCACGGTGGCGCAGCAGGTAGTGTCGCAGTCACACAGCTCCAGGGACCTGGAGGTTGTGGGTTCGATTCCCGCTCCGGGTGACTGTCTGTGAGGAGTTGGTGTGTTCTCCCCGTGTCTGCGTGGGTTTCCTTCGGGTGCTCCGGTTTCCTCCCACAGTCCAAAAACACACGTTGCAGGTGGATTGGCGACTCGAAAGTGTCCGTAGGTGTGAGTGTGTGAGTGAATGTGTGTGTGTCTGTGTTGCCCTGTGAAGGACTGGCGTCCCCTCCAGGGTGTATTCCCGCCTTGCGCCCGATGATTCCAGGTAGGCTCTGGACCCCCCGCGACCCTAAAATTGGATAAGCGGTTACAGATAATGGATGGATGGAACAGTACAATTTTAAACCATTGTCACAGCGGTTGAACGCCTGTAAACATTATACGTCTAATTTAATTCGTACCTTTTGGTTTTTAAACATAAATATTCATCCGGACTGTGTCTAGACTCAAACAACCCCTTAACAGAAGTACATTATTATTTATTATTATATAAATATATTACTTTATTATATCTATTTTTGTATTTATAATGTTCTGCAGTATTGAGGTCAGCTCAAAGCCAGTAGAGTCAAGTCTAATCCCTCTCCTTCACAGAAGAATTTTATTGTGTTCTTTTATTCTCCACAGTTGTATAATGAAAGATTACAGAAACCCCCCTCTCCTTCTGGAGAAGAGAATGTAATGAACCTTTAGGGAACACAACTGGACTCTAACACCACTGCTGTACCTTTAAAGATACACTCCACTGTTTGTAGCTTCAGTGACAGTGATGGCTCTCATGGCCTGAAGCAGCTGAGGCCTATAGTGTGGAGAATCGAGTTTGGGAAAAGGGTGTTTTCGTCCCCACAGCCAGCAGGTAAACAGGGGACATCCACCGCTTAAGTGCCCTTGAGCACCGCATCTAACCCCCAACTGCTCTCTGGGTGTTGGGGATGGCTCCCCTCAGCTCTCTGTGTGTGTGTGTGTGTGTTCTCAGTGGCCCTAGTGCAAATGTGTGAGTTCACAGAGGGGTTAAATGAGGATGATGATTTTGAGGTACTGTTGTGCAACGATAATAAATCTTTACATTTACCATAACCGCTGTTTTTGGAGCCTCATCCCTATTAATTATTAAAAACGATCAAACGTATAACCACAGTTTCTCATAAGGGCTCAACACAGACAACACAATGACCCGGGATGATGGCGCTGCAGTTTGGAGCAGAGAGAAAACACATTTGGCTTCACTTTCTGAGGGTGTGATAAGAACAGGGCACTTACCATTGGGCTGTTGAGTGTTTCAGCGTGGCGTTCTCCTGAAAGCGTGCTGTTGCTCTAGTGCAGTGGTTCCCAAACGTTTTCTGCAGCAGACAAAAATAGTTCTGAGCCCCCTTCCACTCAGTGCTCAGTCAGGCCTCTGTGAGCACTGTGTCTGTGGAGAAATGAAGTTGAGATCAAACGTCTCAGAGGAAACTTGGTAAAAGCGTGTAATCGCAGCTGGGGGATAAACTGGCTAATGCTTTAAAAGGGAGAATGGGGTTCAGAGGATACACACGGGACTAGAGAAGGTTCTGCTCTGATACGACCGACACTGGGCACGTCAAACTCCCAACTGCAAAACATGGTGTTAGCAGTAAATCAGCACAGGGTTCCTCTCCTCTGTAACACACACCAGAGACGGGCGCACACACAGATTCGGAGCAGGTTTCCTAGGGTCCTTGCATCGATCAAAAGTCACTTCAAGTCCCATCAAATCTGAAAGACCAGTGGGTTTTCAGAGACAGAACAGATGATGAATCCAGACGATCCAGGACCACAAAGAAGACTCCACACTGTAATCACATACACAGTACAGGAGGGTCATACATTACACATGCTTTTTCATGCATTTCTCAGACTAGAAAACCACATCACATCACACCAGAGTTGGCCACCTGTTTCTTTTAGGATCAGCCCCTACTCGGCTTTAAATCTCTTAATGGTTCACCTCCTACACACATTTCTGAGCGTCTGATTATGTTCTGAATAGTGGTTTAAGATCATCTAGTGCTACCTTCTCCATTCCACACAGGAACCTAAAGAGAGCATAAGAGATAGCTTTCTGTTTTCATACGAAAAACATCTGGAACACATCCCCAATAAACGTCCGTCAGAATCATTCGCTCGACGTTTTTAACACAAAAACGTATATTATTCTCTTTATTTGAAGCTATTCTTTATTTGAATTTGTAAATCAGCACCTTGAGCTGCATTTGAATGATTTAAAGTTGCAATATAAAGGTTATTATTATTAATATTAATATAATTATTAAGTTATAATTCATGCACTGCACTTTCCATTTCACTATTTCTTCCGAAAACTAAAAACTACATAAACACGGAGTGTGTCCCCACATTATTCCTGTGTCATGTTTGTGTTTTGTGTTTGTTTCACATTGCGGTCTGAACACTTTCCAAAGCCAGTGCAGACTGTTTACATTAGGGTCTCCAGCCAATCTCATGTAATATATCAATTCCAGCAGGATTTATCTTTAAAAAGTCAGTGCAGAGTGCAAACCAGCTTCTTTCTTCACCCAATTGCAGCTCTCAGAAATTACAGAACAATTAACTCAAATATATTAATGAACAATTACAGAACATTAGTTTTTTTTTAGCAATTCTATATTTTATTTTATTTTACTGTGTTCATCCACCTCTTATCTGACAGCTGTACTGTGCACTTTAACCATTAACCACCTGGTATTATACCTTCCAAAGTGTCTGTGTCCATTTTTACAGGTGTGTGTGTGTGTGTGTGTGTGTGTGTGTGAGAGAGAGAGAGAGAGAGAGAGAGAGAGAGAGAGAGAGTGAGAGAGAGACAGAGAGAGAGGAGAGAGTGAGAGAGACAGAGAGAGAGACAGAGAGAGGAGAGAAAGAGAGAGAGAGAGGAGAGTGAGTGAGAGAGACAGAGAGTGTGTGTGAGAGGAGAGAGTAAGAGAGAGAGAGGAGAGAGTGAGTGAGAGAGACAGAGAGTGTGTGTGAGAGGAGAGAGTGAGAGAGAGAGAGGAGAGAGTGAGTGAGAGAGACAGAGAGTGTGTGGGAGAGGAGAGAGTGAGAGGGACAGGGAGAGAGATACAGAGAGAGTGAGAGAGACAGAGAGAGTGAGAGAGAGAGACAGAGAGGAGAGAGTGAGAGGGAGAGAGAGAGATACAGAGAGAGTGAGAGAGACTGAGAGAGAGAGAGGGAGAGAGACAGAGAGAGAGAGAGAGAGAGAGAGAGAGGAGACAGAGAGAGAGAGAGAGAGAGAGAGAGAGAGAGAGAGAGAGAGAGAGAGAGGAAGAGGACCTGGGGTGGTGTGGGTGTCTGTGTTACTCTGATGTTAAATGTGAACGGTCTGTTTCTGATCTCTTTGAGCTGCTGTAAAACAAAAGATAAATACTTGTTTACACAAACAGAGTTGTTCAAGAGACAGCTTTTTTCTTCTGATTGTTGCCCTCGGTGAACTGTCCTCGGGGGCAAATATAAATATCCATAAAACGAAGGACAAAAGACTGGACAAAAAGCCCTGTTTGGGTAGAATTAACATATCTTCAAAAGTTCACACTAGTGCCCCCTGGTGGACAAACAGTCCTCTTACTCACGACGTCTTAAAAACATGTCCGTCTTGCTTTGCCTGCCCTTTTTAAAACAGGTTCTTAAAGGGTTTCTCAGTAAACAGTCTTAAAAATAAAGGTGCTACAAAAGGTTCTTTGAGCGAAACCATAGAAGAACCACTTTTTGGTTCCATAAAGAACCATTCTGTTTGTTCAGTCTTCAGTCCGTTCAGTCTTTACCTATTTAAATATATCAGCAAAAATGGTTCTTTATGGAACCAACAGTGGTTCTTCTATGGCTTCGCTCAAAGAACCTTTTGTAGCACCTTTATTTTTAGGAGTGAAGGTGATGGCTCTACCTAGAACCATCAGTTCTCTATAGAACCCTGTGTATAGTGCATCATTGTTCTTCAGTTCTTCTTTACAGCAGCTCTTTAAAACGCTCCCAAAAATTGATTTTATTGCCACCAAATCCATGTTGCTCCTGTGGAACCTGAAGCTGGAGCAGAGCGGCCTTGCCCTAAAGCGTGGGAGTGTCTCGAGAGACCATCGTTTACTCGCCAGAGGTGGTGTCAGATGTGAGGCATCCCCTCCCTTAGAGGCAACCCAGTAAACAATTAGCCGTTGATTCAACGTTGAAATAACGTAATGACTGCCGTCTAATCGACGTTCTCTTAAGGTTGAAAATGAAAGTTGAAAAGACGTCCAAACACAGACATTGAAAAGACGACTATTAGACGTATCTTGGACGTCCATTGACGTTATTAATTGTTCCTGAAATAAATTACTTGTATAAAACGCGTTTTGGACGTCCACTGACGTTATCGATTGGTCACCACTTAACTAACTTATTAAGATGGATTTTGGACGTCCATTGACGTTTAAAATATGTCCTTGAAAGACAGACTACTTTTAGACCTATTTTGAACGTCCAGTGACGTTCCTTGTTTAATGGGAAGGTCTTCCTGCTCCTCCACGTTGGATTTTCTCGTCTCCAGATCAGTCCTTTTCCAGTTTCCAAATTTCAGAGCACCCTTGGGGCTGAATCTGTAGAACAGTGGACCTACCCGTGTTCTACCCACATTTAGGGCTCAGGCAGGTCTTCTGTACGCAGTCCCAAAGCAGTAGGATGTAAACAATACGGATACACAGCACCATCATGTGGTGAAAGTGCAAAACAACCTGCCAAAAACGACTAAAAGGTTTGTGAGAATGTGTCATTGCTTAAGAGGTTTACCCAGAATTAACGTAGGGCATTGTAGAGGAAACAATAACAACAGAATATAACTGTATCCCCATCCACTCTCTCGCTAACAGCATTGTCACTCGCACTCCTCCCTCGCAGCTGTTTTCGTCATCACCCTCTCCTCTCAGGTGCCTCACTATGCAGTTTTCATTTCCAAAAAAGTTGGCTGAGCAAATTGTGAATAAAAACAAAATGCAAAGACGTGTAAATCATTTAAAGGAACGCTATGTAATATTTTGACTTTAAGATTACAGCCTGAAAAATGACTGTGATGCTCCACTGGGCTGTAATAAAGAGAACTGGGCCTCTCTCGTTTGTCCTCCAGGAACTGCACTATGTAAATTTCAGAGGAGGGTAGGAACCCCCCCCCCTGCATTCTGTTTTTATTTAGAGCTTGCACAGTGTCCGAACTTTTCTGGAAACAGAGTTGTATTTCTGAACGGTTAGATAGTTTTAAAATGAGTGGTTGCCTAGGAGTACAAATATTTTCCACTCCCCGTGTTGACAGCCATGGTCTGGACACCTGTTCTCCACATGTGCTCATCAGACACCTCATTCCCTGAGCACGGACATTAACACGGAGCTGGCTCCTCTCTTCCAGCCCTGAAAAGACAATACAAGGACATCAGTGAGGTCACTGCTGGTGTTGTGTGATAAGATCTGGCTCACAGTCAGAGTGAGGTCAGGGCTCTCTGCAGCAGTCAGCTTCTTCCAAACTGTTTTTGTGGCCCTTGGTTCGAGGACACGATCGCCGCAGCCACACATTTTCAGGGTTCTGTTGTCTACAACATTTCCCCTCCTGTGGCAGTGAACACACACTCACACTCACACTCATAAACTGTGTAAAGATGTTAAACCAGTAGAAAAGTGAGATGACACCGACCGCCCCCCAGTCAGTCTTCTGTGTGCTGCCCAAGTCTGAAAACACTGGATAAAACGAGCCTTTCTGATTCTGACGTCGAAGTGTAGAGACTTTAGAATGGCTCCGCCCCCTCGTCTGAGTCTGTCCAATCACAGTGCTGGACCCGTGTTTAAGACGAGGTTAAACTCAGAGCGCAGAGAAATAAGAGCACTGAGTAAAAACGGAGTAGAAAGAGAACAGAGTGAAAACGGCTAAAAACCAGAGCTTCTGCTCCTCGCTCCTCACTGCTGTGCGCTCGGGGTCGGGGTGAACAGCGAGCGGCTCATTATCATTTAAAGGAACAGGTGCGTTCTGAACAGGGGCTGTTTACACAGGGGGAGAACACTGCTGTGGGGCTCGTGGGGTTTGGACCAAAGAACCAGGACTGTGTTCCACTGTGGAGTAGAGGGAGGGTATTTAACCTGTAAGACTGGAACTGTACGCAGATAAAGGTTTAATGTTGTTCCTTTGGGTGAGTCCACAGCTGAATGATGTGGTCAGTCATCTTTATAACGTTAACCAGATCCAATACTAGTTTTATAAGCTTTATTTCACTGTGCTCCTCTCCTTTTCTTGGCATCTGTCCACTGTTTACGAGCTCAGATTCTCAGAATTCTTTAGGAGTGTTGCTACTGACTCATAGAGGGGTGTATGTTCTGTTCTGTAATGGCTGTGCTCTGTGTGGAATTATAAACACAAGCACTGAAATGGTGAAAGGATATTCCCCGTCATTCCCTTCACTAATGTGAAACAGTCCACTTGCTTTGTTTACCATTATAAATAGCCTCCGCTCAGTGCATTGTAGATCCTGTGGAAGTAACAGGTTTTTCTGCATAGTTTTGGGATAAGTGTAAAAAAGTGTACTACATGGTGTACTACACCATGTCCAAGAGTCATTTCTAGACACCCTTGACCTTCCCTCTGGGATCAGTGAAGTAAGTAAGTATCTATCTATCCATCCATACCATTCAGTTCCATTAGGACAGGCTTGGAGTTGTGTTTGTGATCTGATCTAATCACTGCCTCTGACCTCTCAGACGCTCTAGTGGCTGAAGGCCTTCAAACACTCTCAGAAATGCTGGCGTTGGTGAAGAAATGAGTACATGAAGCGGTACGTATGTGAGTGAGTGAATATATATGTGAATGTATAAGGTACTTTTTATATAACACTATGTTCATAAAAGTTTAGCAATTGTTTATTGCTGATTATATATGATTAATAAATCTGATTATTAATGGTTATTTTTTATGTTGTTAATACTTTAAATGTGATTAATAATGGTTTACCTCAGATCTCGCCGAATACTGACCTCACTGTGTCTCCTCCGTCAGTCGACATTAACCCCGTTAGCTCAGCACAAATTTGTTAATGAGTTAATAACTCTTTAATGAGTTAACCACCAATGGAGTGTCTTTATAAACGTCAGTGATAATGTGATGTGGACTTTAACGTGTGAAAAGACTAAACTCTCATTCTCAGGTCTGAGCTTGATCTTGAGTTCTGACACTTTCAGTATTCGAGAAAAAAATAAGTCACTGTTGCACTTGTCTCTGTGTTACAAATGACTGTTAATGACAATTAAAGTGTTTACAACTGAATTAATAACCAAGTAATAAACAGGCTTGTAGTTCATTTCTAAACCTTTCGCTAATTCGCTATGTGACTGAGTGAATGTGTGAATGTGTGTGAGTGAATGTGAGAGAGTGAATGTGTGTGAGTGAATGTGTGAATGTGACTGAGTGAATGTGTGAATGTGTGTGAGTGAATGTGAGAGAGTGAATGTGTGTGAGTGAATGTGAGTGAGTGAATGTGTGAATGTGAGTGAGTGAATGTGTGTGAGTGAATGTGAGTGAGTGAATGTGTTAATGAATGTGAGAGAGTGAATGTGTTTGAGTGAATGTGTGTGAGTGAATGTGTGAATGTTAGTGAGTGAATGTGTGAATGTGAGTGAGTGAATGTGTGTGAGTGAATGTGAGTGAATGAAAGTGTTTGAGAGAATGTGAGTGAGTGAATGTGAGAGAGTGAATGTGTGAATGTGTGTATGTGAGTGAGTGAGTGAATGTGAGTGAGTGAATGTGAGTGAGTGAATGTGTGTGAGTGAATGTGAGTGAATGAATGTGTTTGAGTGAATGTGAGTAAATGTGAGAGAGTGAATGTGTGAGTGAATGTGAGTGAATGAATGTGTTTGAGTGAATGTGAGAGAGTGAATGTGTGAGTGAATGTGTGTATGTGAGTGAGTGAGTGAATGTGTGAATGTGAGTGAGAGAATGTGTGAATGTGTGTGAGTGAATGTGAGTGAGTGAATATGTGAATGCGAGTGTGTGAATGTGAGTGAGTGAATGTGTGTGAGTGAGTGAATATGTGAGTTAGTGAATGTGTGAATGCGAGTGTGTGAATGTGAGTGAGTGAATGTAAGTGAGTGAATGTGAGTGAGTGAATGTGTGAATGTAAGTGAGTGAATGTGAATGAGTGAATATGTGAATGTGAGTGAATTACAGGCCAAACACTGTGAGCTTGTGTATTAACTTCAGTCAGTGTAGAATGATCTAAAGGCATGGACGTATGAGTGTGGTGATCAAAGCCAGTATCAAATCTTCTTTCAAAGGAACACCAGGCTCAGCACTGCAGAAACTGCACTATGTACATTTTGGAGGAGGGTAGGCAGATTTCTGACCACTACAAGTATATTTATTTAGTCGCCTAGTGCACAGAGATACAGACCAGAGACTCTCGTGATTCGCCCCAACTACAAAACAAATGCTTCTGAACAGTCACTCAAACATTTACTTCATCTCAAGGGTAAACTTTCCCCTCCATTCACTCCCTGGAGAGCAATTTCCAGAAGCAAAGGCAACCTCAGATCATTGAGGAAGGACAGACCCGACAGGCAATTATTAACATAGCTAGATGTCAGTTGTATCACTGAGTTCCTTGAAGATCTAACATTAGCACAACACACTAGAAACGGGCTCGTACTGCAGTGATTTTAATGCCATAAGGATGCAGGAGGTTCCTGAGGAGACGTATACTCTCTTTCATTACTGACTTCCCACTGAGAAACTGAGTAAACATAGCCCCTGTTGCCAAGTTTGGAGACGCTAAGCATTGCCAAGTAAATGTCAGACTTTGGCTGTGCCAGAAAAAGAAGGCTGTGCTCTCTACGCCTTGCTGCCCGAGCAGTGACATGAGTAAGGCACAAGGCAGCATTTCCACATGATACCTGTAACCAAACTGTGGAAATCAACAACACGTCAGGACACTGACAGTCCAACGGCTGTGAGCCCGAACACTTAGAGTTTGGAGATGACGGGATACGGGAATATTTCTGCTCAACTGTTAGCTTCATAATATAATAAGATTAATCTCCTTTCCATTTGTTAAAAAAATGGAGCTGGCTCCACCACATCTCTATCACTGCAGGTATTTTCTTCTGATGAATGCTGCTGAAGATGCAAAGAATTATGGGAAATGTATGACAGCAATGGACACATCTGCACTGCTTTCAGAAATCGGCCAAATCAAGGAAACTGAGGAGGCAGTGGTTGTTATAGAGACACGACTTGGCGCCTCTGCTTCAGCAGACAGTGTTTACGGTGTGGGTGTGTATGTGTGTGTGTGAGAATGAGAGAGAGAGAGATAAAGGGAGTCATAAGCTAGTTAAAGAGATTAACTCTGCTTATGTATGGTGTGGTCTCACTCCTGTTTGGGACACAGTCACATATCTTTGTTTTTGTTTTGAACAGTATCTGTTTTTCACTGAGTTCATAATGTTAACATAACATCACTATGTTCCTACTGTAAGGTGACAGTAATAGTAATTTCAAAAAATTCCTCATTTCATGTGAATTTACCAATAACTAAATATCTGTCTCGACTTAAATGTCCTTGAGAATATTAAGATAATTTAGACAGAAGGTGGTGTCTCTGTCACAGCTCCAGGGTCCTGAAGGTTGTGGGTTCGAGTCCCGCTCCGGGTGACTGTCTGTGAGGAGTGTGGTGTGTTCTCCCTGTGTCTGCGTGGGTTTCCTCCGGTTGACTGTCTGTGAGGAGTGTGGTGTGTTCTCCCTGTGTCTGCGTGGGTTTCCTCCGGGTGACTGTCTGTGAGGAGTGTGGTGTGTTCTCCCTGTGTCTGTGTGGGTTTCCTCCGGGTGACTGTCTGTGAGGAGTGTGGTGTGTTCTCCCTGTGTCTGCGTGGGTTTCCTCCGGGTGACTGTCTGTGAGGATTGTGGTGTGTTCTCCCTGTGTCTGCGTGGGTTTCCTCCAGGTGACAGTCTGTGAGGAATGTGGTGTGTTCTCCCTGTGTCTGCGTGGGTTTCCTCCAGGTGACTGTCTGTGAGGAGTGTGGTGTGTTCTCCCTGTGTCTGCGTGGGTTTCCTCCGGGTGACTGTCTGTGAGGAATGTGGTGTGTTCTCTCTGTGTCTGTGTGGGTTTCCTCCAGGTGACAGTCTGTGAGGAGTGTGGTGTGTTCTCTCTGTGTCTGTGTGGGTTTCCTCCGGGTGACTGTCTGTGAGGAGTGTGGTGTGTTCTCCCTGTGTCTGTGTGGGTTTCCTCCGGGTGACTGTCTGTGAGGAATGTGGTGTGTTCTCTCTGTGTCTGTGTGGGTTTCCTCCGGGTGACTGTCTGTGAGGAGTGTGGTGTGTTCTCTCTGTGTCTGCGTGGGTTTCCTCCAGGTAACTGTCTGTGAGGAATGTGGTGTGTTCTCTCTGTGTCTGTGTGGGTTTTCTCCGGGTGACTGTCTGTGAGGAGTGTAGTGTGTTCTCCCTGTGTCTGTGTGGGTTTCCTCCGGGTGACTGTCTGTGAGGAATGTGGTGTGTTCTCTTTGTGTCTGTGTGGGTTTTCTCCGGGTGACTGTCTGTGAGGAATGTGGTGTGTTCTCTCTGTGTCTGTGTGGGTTTCCTCCGGGTGACTGTCTGTGAGGAATGTGGTGTGTTCTCTCTGTGTCTGTACGGGTTTCCTCCGGGTGACTGTCTGTGAGGAGTGTGGTGTGTTCTCTCTGTGTCTGTGTGGGTTTCCTCCGGGTGACTGTCTGTGAAGAGTGTGGTGTGTTCTCCCTGTGTCTGTGTGGGTTTCCTCCGGGTGACTGTCTGTGAGGAGTGTGGTGTGTTCTCCCTGCGTCTGTGTGGGTTTCCTCCGGGTGTGCCCAATGATTCCAGGTAGGTTCTGGACCCACCGCAACCCTGAACTGGATAAGGGTTACAGATAATGAATGAATGAATGAATGAATTAATTAATTAATATTTTTTAGTTTGCTGAAATAATCAAGCTAATAAAGGCTAGAGAAATTGCTGAGGATATCAGTCCTAAAAGGGTAGAATATACATGTAATACCAGATTTATCTTACTTATTAATTTTTCATCTGTCACTGTGGCAGAGAAATATACGGCTAGTTGCTTTTACAGCTGTAAAACTTTTATTAGTTAAATGCTGGAACCCCATGTGTTCACTGGCAGGTATCAAGGCCCTAACCTTACTCTATATTTTACCTATGGAGCTTTCAACTGCTCGTATACATGGGACCAAGGCTAGGACAGTGGATGGAAAACAGCCTTTGCAAAATGCACACACCTCCTAACTCTGAGCTCCTTATAAGTTTCCACATGGTTGCAGCATGAATAGCTTCTCAAGTGTGATTCTGAAGTTGTCAACAACAGGAGCTGGGTGTTGTTAGTGAGTCCCCCAGTAGTTGAGGGGAAGGGACGGGGGCTGCGATGGAAATTTTCGTGGCTGTACACTTCATTTTTGTATTTATAATGGACATTTTTCTCTGTGACACAATAAAAAACAATTGTTGTCAAAAATAAAAGCCTATAGAAATGTCCTTTCCTGCTCTCTCCCTTTGGACCTAATGGGCATGAGTGTCCACAAGGCCTGGTCACAATCCTGGTGAGTGACAGCTTTAGCTAAAACAGGACAGCTATAAACAGAATTGCTTAGCAGAGTTAATAAACATTACATTAACCTACATCTCTTTTCCAACACACAGTCTGTAAACTGCATAGTGCGTTTATCTATGTTTTAATGAATGTCTTGTACACTGGACGTAATGGATTTATTTTCCTATAATCATGATAATGTCGCATAATCTAGCAGTATTGATGTTTCTGGTTAGTGGACTGCTGTGTCTGATCCACTCTACACCAGCACAACACACACTAACACACCACCACCACGTCAGTGTCCCTGCAGCGCTGAGAATGATCCACCACAACATCACACCTGCTCTGTGGGGGTCCTGATCAGTGAAGAACAGGGGGAAGGGGGTTAACAAAGTATGCAGAGCAACAGAGTTTGTACGGTTTGTATTTGTAGGACTACAAAGTGCTAACTGGAGCTGAGGTTATGGACAGTGGGTGTAGAAACAATGTAAATATGTGTATTTTGAAACTCAAAACATTACAAAACACATGTTCTTGTGAATCGATTCAACAGAATGATTCACTCAGGAGTCGGTTCATCTGCTGTGGTCCCTCCCGGATTTTCTGCGGGTGGAGACTAAGCCTGGAGCTCAGTGTAAGAACACAGTGTTACAGCACCCTCTCACCTCTCTGGAATAAATCCGCTTAAACCGGACCGAGAGTGAGTCTGAGACCGAACCGAACTCGGGGGGCTCCTTTACGGTGGGCTCCGGGACGTCAACCCCGCGGTGACCTTTGAGAGAACATGAGCAGCTGCGTGTACGCGCCACTGATCCCGAGGCCTCGGACGCTCTGAGCCGCTCCGGTGCCCCACGGATTCCCCCCGATCACGGCATCATGTCTGCGCGCATCCTCCCTCTGCTGCTCGTGCTTGTCGCGGCGGCGCGCGAAGGCGTAGGAGAGCCGCAAGCGCTCACGACCTCGGCGACCGCCACGGTGAACTCCACGACGTCCATCGCGCGCAACGACACGGAGAAGGAACACGAGCACGAGAACGGCTCGCGCATCTCCACCATCCTCAGGGACCTCCCCACCATCAAAAACATCGTCATCTTCGTCTGCGTCCTCACAATGCTCCTCATCACCGTCCTCGTCATCAGAGTGTACAGGTGGGCTTCGGGGCTTCGGGCCACTGGGGGGCTGCCCCCAACCGGACTGTGTCTTAGAGCGGTGCAGGGGTCCGGGTTTGGGCGGATGTCGCAGTGTTAAATAAGTTTAATGGTGCCATGGGATTCTCATAGTGATACTAGTAGTGATACTAAGAAAGATTCTAAAAGCTGTCCTACGCAGTAAATTCACAAGTGTTAAATCAACACTATTAGTGTTACACTAATAACTAATTTACTGTGTATAGTGATTCTAACACTGATAATGATTTTAATTTAATAGTGATCCTAATTGTGATTAATAAATATTTGATCTAATAGTGATCCTAATTGTGATCTAATAAATATTTGATCTAATAGTGATCCAAATTTGCGATCTAATAAATATTTGATCTAATAGTGATCCTAATTGTGATTAATATATATTGATTCTAATAGTGTTCAAAGACAGATTCTAAAAGTGCTGTTGCAGTACTAAATAAGTTTAATTGTGTCATGGGATTCTAATCGTGATCATAAGAAAGATTCTAAAAATTATCCTAATAGTGAACCTAACTGTGATTCAAATACTGATATTGATACATAATACATTTGTTCTAATAGTGATCCTAATTGTGATTCTCATATATATTGACTCTAGTGATCAAAAGAAAGATTATAATATTTTTCATAATGATTCTGATACATAATGATGTTAATACTGATCATAATAGTGATTCTAATAGTGATTTCAATAATTAATGTTTCTAATAGTGATCATAACAGTGATTCTAAACAAAAAATATTCTAGTAGTGATCTGAATAGTGATTCAATAAAATAATGATCCTAAGAGTAATTCTAATAGTAAAATATATGATTCTAATATTGATCATAACAGTAATTCAGATATTGATTAAAATAGTGATTAAACGGAATATGTAAGTGATCCTAATGAACAGTGCTCTATAGTGAACTGTAATGGTGCTTGTTCCCACCAGGTGTTAGGTGTCTTTCCTAAAGCAGGGCAGGAGGGTGGCTCCAGGTGGCCTGTTTATGGTTTAGATGACGATAACCAAAGTGTTTGATAAAAATTAAACTAATTTAAACTGGAAGCAGAGTCAAAGAAGAGTTGAAGCTGATGAACCACGACAGACAGGTGCCGTATTGTCTGTAACTCTCAGTGCCATATGGAGGATTTCACAACTGCAGTGACATTTATAATAAAGGTTTCAAAAGGAAAACCTGTTAATAATTAACTCTGTGTATAACGGAGGTTTCTGTTCTTTCAGAATGACTCAGTCAATGTCACAGTTTCATTAAAAATAATAGAAAACTAAATTAATTAGTTTTTCCATTGATTTTCAGGAAATGTGGATTATGTTCATATGCTGAGGGATTTAAATCAGAATTTTAATATGTTATAACATTTCTGAGGTATTTACTGGTTGTATTGAACGGATTAGGTGTAGTTACACTGGACCGGAGCAGCACTGGCTGTTTTCTAAGAGCTGTAGACAGTTTTAACTTGTGTGAAGCTGATGCACAACAAAACAACAAATAATCTGAGTACAAACATGGTTTGAAAGTGTATTAAAAGAGTGTGCCCTTATGCGTTACTACACAATTATTAATGTAAGAGCTACACAACCGGACCTTTACCTCCTCATTGATATTTACATTGTGATTGTTTTAAAGGACACCCCTTTTTTAAAATGTTAAAAATTGAGGCTATATTTTCTTATATTTTTCTATATTTGATTTTATTTTTGTTGTGTATTTACAGTAAATATATCTGGTTTTACATTCCCCTCACAAACAAGGGGAGGACAACACGGGAGAGTGGCTTTAAAGTTCGAGTAGAACAAGTTTACAAGTAAACAGAGGCCCTGTAATCATCCAGGAGATGAGCCTGTGTTACTCCTGTTCTAAGAGTCTGAAATCAGTCAGAAACAGATCTAATACGTGATCTGTTAAAGCAAAACTGTAATCGATACGCTTTCATAGACAAAGTGAATGAGATTAGCAGGAAACTGTGGCTTTATCATTGGTCTCTCTCTGTGTCTCAGTGGCTCACTCTGAGATGATCACATACACACTTTCTAGCACCATCCAGTCATTTCTGATTGATATTTATTTTAACTTTGATAACTCTGATTATTTTACTGTTTTTATTAGAGTGTGGGTTTGTGTGTGTTAGCATGTTAGCTAGCTCTGCCTTTAGCGGCCAGGCTCCTATTTCTAAGTATTATACCCTGTTTATTTGTTGGTTTCGTGCTTCTTGAACATCAGGATTATATCCGTATAGAGATTGTCCACATAAAAACAGAGGTGTAAAAGCACCTGACTCATTTAAAACAGATTGTTTTTTGTAGCAAAGTATTATCGTTAAAATCTCGTCAGGATGCTTTTCACACATTCGCCTCAGTGTTTTTCCACTTCAGAAACATCCAGAGACGTCCCACAGTTCTGAATTTGGCTGTTTATTTGCATCATTAAAGGAACACTAGGTAACCTGTGTCTGTGCTCCAAAAACACGTTGGTAGGTGGATTGACGACTCAGAACTGTCCAGAGGTGTGAGTGAATGTGTGAGTGTGTGCCACCCCGTGAAGGACTGGCGCCCCCTCCAGGGTGTGTTCCCGCCTTACGCCCAGTGATTCCGGGAAGGCTCCGGACCCACCACCGCCCTGAACTGGATAAGGGTTACAGACAATGAATGAATTAATGTACTGCAATCAATAGAATGTGGAAAGAAGGGGGTGTGGTTTCCTATCCTCATTGAGAAGTTACATAGTGCGGTTTCTGCAGTGCCGATCCCAGATTAGCAACGACAGAGGCTCTATTCTCACTATTACAGCTCAGTGGAGGATCACAATGATTTTGAAGCTGTATTTGTAAGGTAAAAATATTACCTACTGTGGCTTTAATCTGTATGATGAATGAATGCATGTCAAAACTGGAAACTACGTCACTGAAACAGAGAGATACAGAAAAAGGTTCCAACACATGGGTGGTGTGTTACTGGTTATTAATGTTAATGGTTCAGGGACAGATGGAGCCGTTGCTGTTGAAACACAGGCTTAATCCCCTCTATCCACCTGTGTGATTAGAGCAGGAGCCAACTGTTCTGAGTTTCTGGTGAACATCTCCCTCTCTCTCTCTCTCTCTCTCTCACACACACACACACACACACAAACGTGTTAATACTAATGCATGGTATCTGTTCCAGGTCTGGCAAAAAGATCAGAAAAACACGGAAGTATGACATCATCACCACTCCTGCTGAGCGCGTAGAGATGGCGCCGTTAAACGAAGAGAACGACGAGGACGACGATTCGACTCTGTTCGACGTCAAGTACAGGTGAGGATTCATGTGAGAGACACCCACTGACAGAGCAGGGGGTAACTTCTCTAACTTTGTTTCCTGAGAGTTTGGTCTCTCACCGCAGTGGATTTCAGTAATGTTTAAACATTTATCATTAATATATTATATATCTTTTAAATATTTATCATTTCTTCTGCGGTAGAAACACAGTGAAAAGTCTGTGACCTGCTTTGGTCCAAACCCCACGAGCCCCACAGCAGTGTTCTCCCCCTGTGTAAACAGCCCCTGTTCAGAACGCACCTGTTCCTTTAAATGATAATGAGCCGCTCGCTGTTCACCCCGACCCCGAGCGCACAGCAGTGAGGAGCGAGGAGCTTCTCTTTCTTCTTCGTTTTTACTCACTGCTCTTATTTCTCCGCACTCGTTGTGTCTGTTTTGCTGCTTTTAACCTCGTCTTTGTGCTCTCACATAAACGCGGGTCCAGCGTTGTGATTGGACAGGCTCATACAAGGGGGCGGGGTCATTCTAAAGTCTCTGCACTTGACGTCAGAAGCGGAGCAGAATCAGAGTGGCTCGGTTTATCCCGTGTATTCTGATGTAGGCAGCACACAGAAAACTGACTGGGGGTCTTGTTTCACAGTGTGTGGGTTGGTGGGCTCCAGATACTATACTTTAATGTGCACATGGCCAAAATATGAAATGTGGCCAGGTGCACAGGTGGGTTTGGATATCTGGAGCCAGGCTGCTATTGAGTTAATCTCATAGAAGACATTAACATATTTCTAACTGATCTTGCAAAAGCCATTTTATTAACATAGTGTTATAGTACATTTTTCAAGAAACAAACAGCACTGGATAATGCAAGTTAGATCCATCAGGATGTGTCTCATCTCTGAAGACAAGCCACGGTTTGGGTTTTGTAGACACACTTGATCATTTATGTACACTGGGTTTAGATAGGGTTTACACATAAAAATGGACAGATTTTAGAGCCGTGTCGATTTAAGGAACATCATTTTCTCTTATTAGTTTCATACTTCAGTACGAAACGATTCAGCGTTAGATGTACAAAGTTTTAAGGAGTTAGTGAAATGTATCTTTATAATTCAAAATTCAAACATTCTAACCACTCTTTTGTCATTTTACCGTGACTGTCGTATTAAAAATCACTTCCTCATTTTATTCACAAAAAATAACCTAAAAACGAAGCAGTGAGTAAACGGTGAAAAGTGAAGAGTTTATTGGGCGCTGCATTGGTTCTGAGCTCCATCAGGAAAAAACTGCAGAAGACTGTGATGGGTTTGTTCTGTTCTTGGGGATAAAACTGTGTCCAAAAGTCCATGTGAGTGTGGGTTTAGATGACTTTAAGATGGGAATTTCGATGGTGAATTTAAGATGGAAATGTCTCCAAACTCAACGGCTAACTGCATTAGCGAAAGTGCTACAAAACTAAACAGCTCGAGTTACACATGAGTTTCTGTGGGAAGTCGAAGAGTGAATAAACACTTACAGACAATTTACACTTCAACACTGGACAAACAACTGAAGTTTTTTTTCCCCTCAAACACATTGTTCCACATTAAAAATACGGTGCTAAGAACCTCATCTCCCCACAATCGTAGTTGTTCTAATTACACTTCATTTTTTGGTTATTTTTGTTGAATACAAAGAATACAGTGGAACCTCTACTTACGAACTTGATCCATTCTGTCGTGACCCGGTTCGTAAGTGTAAAAGTTCCTTTCTCGAGTCAGTTTTCCCTATCAGTTTTCCCCATTTAAAATAATGGAAAAGCAATTAATGTGTTCCAGCCCCCACCCCGAAAGTCACCCTTTTTGCACTGACATATGTTTACAACACTCTCAAATTAGTAAAAATACATGTAGCTTTACTAAGAATAAAAGAGAAATACAGTGGAAACAGTAATAAAAAAGAAATAATAAAGTTGTAAGTGGTTACACATCGCTACCTTGAAGACGTGACGACTGGCTGGAGGAGTAACACGGAGTAATAACGGAATAACGGAGAGTAGGCGGGTGAATGTGGGGAGACGAAGCGTAGATACGGCTTAACTTAGCACGAATTTCGATGTCTGGGAGCGCTGGGAGACTCGCCTATTGGGGTCAGTGGCCCAGCCGCCAGATCGGGTTTGTTTCTAGAGTCAAAATGAGGACAGGGAAAAGAGGACCTCTGGTCACTGCCGAATGATTCCAAATTTAGTTCACGAACTGGAATGTGAAATAGCTAACAACAAACGGTGTAGTGGTGTAGTTCTCTCTGTGAAATATGGCTGAATTAACAGTGCATGTGTGTTTCAACATTAGGTGTCAGTCAGTCAGTCAGTAAGCGCATAAGCCCCTTCTAGGCTCCGGCAGGTTACAACAAAACGAGAAAGCGGGAGAGTGTTTTAGTTTTGAATTACGTTTATACGTTACACAAAAATGATTTAAAAAAGTTAATACATGGTATGACTGCCCATGGTCTGTACAGTGGGATTAGACATTAGTGCATTCCCAGTTTAAACAGTAAACCACACTTTGTAAGGAATGTTGACAGTGGACTTCCCTTCCGCCCTTTCACTTGTTCTTTGACGTAGAGCCCGTTTCCTCTGAGCGAGACCTGGTGTCCTGTTTCCCTGACATTAACAACCTTTCATCAGGAAACCAGAGCTGTACACTTTTCTCAAACTGGTTTTAAAGCCTGCCTGCTGTGCACATATTTGTGCTGTAGTGAACCAGACTAATCTAAAGCAGTGGTGGGGGACGTCCGGTGCTTGGGACATATACAGCCCTCCACTCAATTTCCCAGATTTTTATTGACTATACGTTTTGTTTTTATGGTTGTTTTGCACATAAAACAAGTGTTTTTAAAATGATCCAATCAACCGCAGAGTCCACTATGGATCCATCAATAAGTTATAGTTTGCAATAATGGCTCAGCGAAGGAATGTCCATGACAGCATCATGTCTTAAAGCTGGTTTATACTTCAGTGTTCATCCACATAAACAGCGGAACATAGTTCTGTTTCTTAATGAAACGTCTGTGACCTGCTTTGGTCCAAACCCCACGAGCCCCACAGCAGTGTTCTCCCCCTGTGTAAACAGCCCCTGTTCAGAACGCACCTGTTCCTTTAAATGATAATGAGCCGCTCGCTGTTCACCCCGACCCCGAGCGCACAGCAGAGAGGAGCGAGGAGCTCTGTTTTTTAGGTGTTTTTTGCTTGTTTTTTTGTTGTTTTCTCATCTTTTTGTCGTGTGCTTGTTTTGCTCGTATTTGCGTTCTCACATAAACATGTGTCCAGCGCTGTGATTGGACAGACTGAGACCAGGGGGCGGGGCTTTTCTGCACTTGACGTCAGAATTAGATCTGAATCAGAACGACTCGTTTTATCCTTTGGCACACAGGCGGCACACAGCACAGTCTTGTTTCACAGTGTGTGGGTTGGTGGGCTCCAGATTTATACATTAATGTGCACATGCGCTGAACAAGGCATAACAGGCTTTAACAGCTGAATAATGTTTGTTAAACATGTGGTTCTTTAATCCTGATCATTAAAAGTTTGTATATTTTGTTCTCACAGGTGAATTCACATCAAAAACTGGCATCACTGGAATGTCTCTGTCATCTCCACACACTAATGAGGACATTACATCTACGAGTGATGCCCACCTTTCTGTCAGTTCACTTTTAGACGTACCGTGGACCCCTCGTGTCTTACCAGCCCTTACTGTCGTGGCTGTGTGAACCTTTCCTGTCGGACTGGACCCCAGACTCTTGAGACTTGTTTCTGACTGGTCTCAGATTCTCCAAGTCTTCTGATGTTCATCAAAGGAATCTACTCAAGCGAAAGAAGTCTCACCTTCTCCATCTGCCTCCGTCCTCCCAGGACCTCCCAAACGGCCCGGCGTGACCAGTGTTTGGACCCTGTCCACCTTTAGGAGACCACATGATGAAGTCAAGAGTTTTACGATGTCTGTGTGTGAGCGTGACTAAAATCAGCCCTTACTCATTACCCGTCCCCTGAATGTCCCCAATTATTGCGCTCTGCTTTCACGGCCACAGTTTCCGAAAGCCTCGCAGGGCTCTTCCACCAAATCAATCCCTTGATGTGGAATGTCCCCCTTGTGGTCTTGAGTGTGGTCTAATATTTCTAATGTTTATTCTGAACTCTTTTCTGTGGAGTCCTTTATAACTGGATCGCAAACAACTCATAACACTTCAGTACACGAATTCATCCAGACCCACTCTACACTGATCAGCCACAGTGTGAAAACCACCTTGCTTCTGCACTCATTTTCCATTCTATCAGCTCCACTGACCACACAGGAGCACTTTGTAGTTCTACTATTACAGGCTGTAGTCAACCTGTGGCTCTGCATACTTTAACATCCCGCGGTCACACCTGTTCTTTAACCCACAGAGCAGGTGGATTATTCTCAGCGCTGCAGTGACACTGACGTGGTGGTGGTGTGTTGGTGTGTGTTGTGCTGGTGTAGAGTGGATCAGACACAGCAGTGCCACTGTGAAAAGGGGCTGACAAGTATGCAGATCAACAGATGGGCTACATTCTGTAATTGTAAAGTAAATAAGTGCAGAAAGGAGGAGGTTTATTATAATTTTATGGCTGAAAGTAAGGCAGTTATGACCTGAAAAACCAAAACATTTCAGAGTATTTTACACATAAGGCACACAGTCAAAATCCAGAGGATAATAATAAAGCGTTCATCAGCGCTGTGGAGTATAGTTTGTTAAAACAGAAGTGTTTATTTTCGGATAGTAACCTTTTTGGAGAGATTTATCATTGTGTGTATATAATGTACCAAAGCCATTCATCAGAAATATCTTATTTTTAACAACGATAAAAGCATTACTGATTTATTAACTATAATATATTAACCTTCCAGCATTGTAGATTTGTCTGGACATTAACAGTGCGTTTTTACTGTATGAAAGCTGGTGGTAGGTGGCGGGGCTTGGGGTGGCTCCTCTGTGTTGCTGCTAGGTGCGATCGGAGTGGATTTAACTGAGCGTGAGTATATTAGAGATGCTGATATTTCCAGGACCCTTGCCTTTCACAATCATGCCATGCTTTTCTGTGGAGTGGCATCCAATGGTAGTTGTGTTACAGAGCCTCGCCCAGGGATTCTGACTGACAGTGGTGTTCCTGCTCGAGCAGGACGCAGCTTTACGACACAATTCTGCTGTTTTAAAGAACTATAAACCTTTGATTAGTAAATTTCACATTAGATCCCATTTTCCTACCCTCCTCCTGTGGGTTTTGGACCAAATAATCCACATTGGATTGGTGTGAACAGAACCGTATATTTACCAGGTGAAATGCAGGAGCGCCACTCTGCAGCTTTAGACTCTATTTGTGTGTTAGGTCTTGATCACTTCTGAGCGATTACATTTTAAATCTCCATTTAATTAAAAGGTGAACTGTGAACACGGAGAGATCAGTAAGGCACAGGCCTAAAGGGTGCTGGTCATTTCAGCTGGCTCTGAGTGTGTAATGTAAAAGCCAGGTATCTCCGACTCAGACCGATGGTTGCAGAGTGAAGAATGTGAATTTGCTGCGGCGGTGTATTAAAGTATATTTACTTAACTCGCTCGTAATCGACACGCTGCTCCTGTGGCCACTGATCACCAAGGACCTTCCGGAGTGCGTCAGCACTTTGTTAATGGTTAATGAAGACAGAAATAGTGAATTTGTTTGTGCCTAAGTTGATCCAATCTGTTCATTAACGTACAGTCGGCCTGAAAGAGCCTTTATTCAGTTCTAACTTAAGAGTTTAAAACATTTCCCCGCCAAAGGTTTTCTCCTGTCGCTCGCTGGTGTTGTGTAACTCCTGAGGAAAGGAAGTGGACGCAGGAAGCTTTCCCCTGAGAGAAGAAGTGTGCCTCACAGTGCTAATGAGAAATGTGTGAGGAGTGTCTGCACAGAGTGAGCTGAGTGAGATAAAGGAGCAGTGAGCCACAAGGAATTAGTAAGAAATATTAAAGTATTTATGAATTGTTCTTGGGGTTCAGTCAGCTTTGTCCTCCCTGATCCGGTTTGTGCTCCACAGAGTGGGTCCCTCGCACAGGGACAGCCATAGTTTACACATTTAATACAGAAATTGAGAGCCGCCGGCTCTCAGTAGACGACAAGAATGACTGGAGGTGTCTGACTGCTCCACCGTCCCGAACACAAGCCCTTTCTTCGGTTGTGACTGCAATAAATGACCCCACAGTGTCGCCTCAAGCCTGTGTATTTTAAAAGTTATTTCTTTAAACCTTGTTTTATTGTAAACCAGAAACTATGGACACTGCAGCTGTGCAGGACATTTGTACCGTGTCCCTTTGTTGTGCAAAACAAGGACGTTTCCTTAACCTCAAGCATCCAATAAATATATTTGCTGATTAATGGATTTACTGATGCCCCTGTTCCTTTTACCAGCATCCGTCACAGTCAGAAACTGAGGAACTCAGCGGTCACCGAGCGCCGTGACCTACAGGCTGTGCCAAAAAACTAGAAAACAGGACGTGGGTGTGGTGCAGGAGAAAGCCACAGGATGGAGGCCAATAAAAACTGGTGAAACACAGTCGCCAACGAGTCACCGTCGACTTTGTAGGCATCAGTCTAGGGATTAAAGATGAGATTTATGAGCAATGTAATTAATGCTGTGAGTGGTGTCACAGAGGGGTGGGCGATATGATGATATTTATCGATACTGTGATAAATCACACTTCTTGTCCTGTCGTTAATTTCTGCCTGTTATTCCAGTATTTCTTCTTTTTCTCCTGACGTTCTTCCTCTACCAAGTAAATCAAACTGCACTTTAAAAGCTTGTTTCACTAAGCTGGAGCATTGATACAGAACTCAGTGTGGTGCAGTTACCTGTGTGGGTGTATCAATCATCTTAGAACTTCAAACACAGCTCAGCCAATCAAATTTATGGACCAGGACTAAAGGGTTGATCTCATTACTTACAGCACAGTTAAAGAATGGAAGAACACACAGGGAAACAGAAATCAGGTAAAGTTTAGTATCTAATCATTCATTCAATGTCTGTAACCCTTATCCAGTTCATGGCGGCGGTGAATTCACCACACTCCTCATAGACAGTCACCCGGAGGAAACCCACGCAGACACAGGGAGAACACACCACACTCCTCACAGACAGTCACCCAGAGGAAACCCACGCAGATACAAGGAGAACACACCACACTCCTCACAGACAGTCACCCGGAGGAAACCCACGCAGACACAGGGAGAACACACCACACTCCTCACAGTCACCCAGAGGAAACCCACACAGACACAGGGAGAACACACCACACTCCTCACAGACAGTCACCCGGAGGAAACCCACGCAGACACAGGGAGAACACACCACACTCCTCACAGTCACCCAGAGGAAACCCACACAGACACAGGGAGAACACACCACACTCCTCACAGACAGTCACCTGGAGGAAACCCACGCAGACACAGGGAGAACACACCACACTCCTCACAGACAGTCACCCAGAGGAAACCCACACAGACACAGGGAGAACACACCACACTCCTCACAGACAGTCACCTGGAGGAAACCCACGCAGATACAGGGAGAGTACACCACACTCCTCACAGACAGTCATCCGGAGGAAACCCACACAGACACAGGGAGAACACACCACACTCCTCACAGACAGTCACCCGGAGGAAACCCACGCAGACACAGGGAGAACACACCACACTCCTCACAGACAGTCACCCGGAGGAAACCCACACAGACACAGGGAGAACACACCACACTCCTCACAGACAGTCACCCGGAGCGGGACTCAAACCCATGACCTCCAGGACCCTGGAGCTTTGACAGAGACACCACCTGCTGCTCCACTGTGCCGTCCTAGTGCAAACCCACCACAATTGATGATAGAATTTTTTTAAACATGACGTGTTTAAGTTCTAACCAAACTACATACAACTACATATCATGACATATACTGGGTGTGGTGAAGATTTCCCCAAAACTACACCCACTGGGAAATACCTGCCCTGTGGGGGTCCTGACCGCTGAAGAACAGGGTGAGAGGGGTCTCACAAAGTATGCACAGCAACAGCTGTAATTGTAGCCCTACAAAGTGCACCTGTATGGTCAGCGAATTTAAAAACAAGGTCAGTTACTGCTTTAAAGTTACAGCTGGTCTGTGAATTATCTCCATGTAGAAGCCGTTCAGAACAAGCGCTTAAACCTCACTAACGTCTGTGAAACAACAGGTTCTTCAAACGCAACGTTTTTCTGGTTCTTATTTTGATGCTATTGGTTAGGAATGTGTTTTCCTCCTTGTTTTCAGGATATTTTTGTTATAGAGTTGTTTTTGGAGACTGAAACCCTGACCACTAACACAATAAAGATCATTCCACTGAGCTTCCTCTGTAAGAACCGCACCCTCTTTGTCTCCTTTTTCCTGAGACCTCCAGAGCGAGGGGCTCCTCTGTCTCAGTTACGTCAGCCCCCGAAGCTGCCACTTTTCCTTCCACGCAACATGTGCTGGGATTAAAACTCATTTGAAGGTTCGTGTGGAAACGCAGAGCTGAAGGAAGCCTCGGCTCTGTGGCTGCGCCCTCGTGTGAATGAAAAGCAACTTGTGAAGCACCAGACATAAAATTTACGAGTTCCTGTTAAACCGACATAAAGCCGGGTTCTTTTTTTTTCTCCTGCTCTTGCGTCAAAAGCCCTGTGAAATGAGCCAAACGTAATGAAGGTTTTCAGAGATTGAAACCATGCCCTGGCTACTTAAGCATCTGTTTGCCTCCACAATAAGCACCTGAAACGTATTAGCGCTTGAAAAGAGACTCACCTAGTCAACTGTGACCCAACCTTCTGAGAAACCGGCTGCAATACTTCCACGAATCATGAAGAAGAACTATGCCACTGTACTGAGCTTCATTAACCCGATCATCTGTTTAACTTCTGGACTGAGAACAGTCCACCATCTACTGCCTCTGACTTTACATCTACAAGGTGGACCAACATAGAAGTGTCTAATAGCGGAACACAGTTTAAAAACTCCAGCAGATGTTGCTGTGTCTGATCCACTCGCACCAGCACAGCACACATCAAAGTTGTTCTCATGTTTGAATCACACAGAAACTCCAGAGAATCAGGTCCAGATCTCACACACAGGGTTGTCTTTTCACAACACGGTGAATAGTGGGAGATCTTGCGTGCCACACAAATTTCACACATATTTCTGGACTTCCTCGGTTCAGTTTGACCCATGTCCATCCGACCGGGGGCCCGGGGACCGTCTGTGTCGATGTGACACAGGTACATTTCTGGAGAGGCGTACGTCAGGTTACAGCAAGGGGTTCAGGTTCGACACAGAACCATAGACTGAGCTTTACTGCGAGTGTGAAAGGGTCTCAACAAACCACACCTGCTCTGTGGGGGTCCATTGAAGAACACAATAAAAGGGGGCTAACTAAGTATGCAGAGCAAAACGTGGACGACAGTGTGTGTGTAGAACTAGCTCCTGTGTGGTCGGCGGAGCTGAGAGAATGAACAGTGAGGCCATGTGTTTTGCACAGGCCACATCTTAAAGTTTGAAACGAACTGTGTGTACTTTGTAGAGAACGTACTCTGGTGTTCTCTTCAGAACTTGTCATGTGAGCCAGGGCCCACCAGAACTTCAGTCCACCACGTCGTATATAAAGGCCCGGAGGGTTTGTAATAAAGAGCAGCAGGCCGCAGACACGTGGAGAGGAATGTGAATGATCAAAGCGAAGTCTGGCTGCAAAAGTGAATGCCCAGCAGACACAAATACATCACCCTCGCCACAAGAAACGGAGCCAAAAAGCACTGTTCCGCTAATCACCACCAGGTCCTAGCAGCAGGACGCGTGGACGTCTCTCCAGAATGTCCCTCAGGCCTTGACCCTGGAGTGGGAGCGGGGCACTTACTGAGTTTGTAGCATTGGTGGCAGATTGCTTCTATTTTTGCGGACACAGAGAACACAGGCGTGCTGTTAGGGTTAAATGTCTTCATTATGCTGGACGGCCTGCTGACGTGCGCCATAAAACCCTCCACGTCTATTTTTAACTTCACTGGAGGCAGATTAACAGCAGCATGTAAGAGTCTGGAGCCTTCCTGTCAAAACAACCCCCCTCTTAAACATCACATGGTTCAGAGCACATGAGCAGCCCCTCGGCAAACCGCTGCGAACACTGAGCTGTTCAAATATACATCTCCACTAATCTCTATTAACCAAAGGCTCAATTCGACCCACAGGCAAAACATAGCACGCTCCAGTCAGTAAAGCCCTCACGTCTCTGCCGGACCATCAAGGAAATGTCATCTACTGAAATGGTTACCAGAGTGTGGAATCATGGGAAGTACTCTCTGAAAGTCAGTGTGAGAAGGTTCTTCAAAAGAAAAACTGGGTAATGTTTTTACCTTAAAATGTGGCACTTTAAACACCACATGGTTCCTACACTTTACACAGATCTACTCTCTGTTTGGTTCCTGGTTCATTTACCTCTACTTCCACCACCCACCCAAACTCCAGATTTACCTGGCAACATGTCAAAACCCCGTCTCTAAGGGGAACAGAGGGATTTGGATTCCACAACAACGGCGGCGGTAACGTTAAGCGGTGTTTACTCATGGTGTATCGGCGTGTTGTTGTTGTTTGGGCCTGAACACAGCTCCGTCTTCAGTTCAGACAGATCAGTAGAGTTTGTTCCTTCCTTGTTGCAGCGTCCAGCTCTCGCTGGATTCTTTCGTCGGCCACCGATCCGAGGAGCGTTTGAACCTCTTCAAAAGACCACGGCGTCATTTTACGAGCTGCCGTCGTGAGTCGGATAAAAACAAACGACTCTGCTGCAGCTGGAGATTTTACAGATGGAGAGTTGGTGCTGGTCGTCTGCGTTGCGTGGCGTAGAGTGATGACTCTCTCTGGACGATCAGCGCTCTGCAAGGTTTACACGCCACGGTTTAGTCCCTACTCGACTCGCTCTGAACCACGAGAGAACAGCCACTAAACAAGAACCCGCTTCCAGAACCAGGACCTGATTCACCCGGTGGAGGAGGAGAAAAAGTAGAGTAGGGAGCATGGAGTGGAAAAGCACTAATTGTGATGCCTACACTGAGCTGTAATAGTGAGAATAGCGCCTTTGTTGTTGCTACACCTCTATTGGATGTTTCTCCAATAGAAGGTCAATTATTTTCACACCTGCACTTTTTAATCTGGTTTAATCTGGATCGTTCTCACCCTTGGTGCGGTTGCTTTGTGCAGGGGTGAAAGAAGGAATCACACTCGGATTCTGACCAAAACAATCGCACAGAGACCCTCGAGAGGAGGTGTTCTCCGTCCGGTCCATTCATGTATAACTCAGTGTGCAGAAATATCAGACAGAACCTGTTTACATCCTAAAGTGAGGCCAGGTGAAATACACATTGAACATTTTAAACTTAAAAAGGCTTTTAATTTGTATAATTTCAGACAAAAGTAAAACGTAAAATGAAAACAGACCTCTGCAGACACCGTTTAAACAACAACAACAACAACAAACAAAAGGAACAAGTGCAAACATAAAAACACCAGACGGCATCCTGCCATCGCCAGTGGCCTCCAGTTGTTTCCCACCAGGCTCCTGCACTGTGTCACTGGCTGAGAGCTGTGCCCTTGGAGCTCCTTGGAGTACAGAAAGCACAGCCACATTCTCAGTCCAACTCCCCGAGGGCTCCGCTCTCAGCCGTCCTTGTGTAAGCACGGCTCTGTGTGAACAGCTGGGCGTGTTCTGTGTTTGACTGCGCTATCTCCTTCACGTTTACATAACAGCAGGGAACGGCCGTGTTTGCTGCCTCACAGTACATATGACCTCCCAAAGAAATCCTGAGGCCTGTCCGTGTGGGAGTGCAGCGTCTGTTAGCGCTCTGTCGGCTCTGCGCACATTCCACCGGTATCTCCAGCAGCACAGGTCATTCCAGGGCGTCTTTGTTAGAGCAGACGTTTCAGGGTCTTCTATAAACCACCAGCAGCTGTCGGAGTTCACAGTTTAAGCCTCGTCTCCCACGTCTCTCTCCTACGACTCGAATTCAAGTGTTATTTGTATTGTTTTAAATGACCAACTGGTGAACATATTTGTATATTGAGGATGTCCAAATATGGCATAAGAAACCTTTAGGAACGAGGCTGTAACTGTCGAAGCAACAGAATATTTCACATTCTCAGCGTCTGTATTGACAGCTTCTGCCTGAAATTACTTAATAACAAAGGAATATTTAAACTCAAGACACAAAAAAGAAAGGCAGTGAATAGAGGACCCTACCCATGTTCCTCATGACATTGGTGTGCTTCCACCTTGTGGCTGAACTAATGCCCTGCAACATCCACAACAGCCTCAACTACAGCAGGAAACACTCAAACAGAACATGAAACAGGACGCTCTGGAGCAGCTGTACATGAGCTTTAGGCAATCAGCCTCAATGTCAAGAGCCAGCCTTAACCCCTAAGAGCCCAGACTCCTTTCACCACAAAGGCAAATGAAGGGAAATGAAACCGACCAAAGAAGAAACATGGAACAAATTTGTTTTCCACATTTCTTGCCGAATTCTGTCATTAGTTCGGGGTTAAAATCCCAATGCATCCCCACAACAACCACTTTGCAAGCTGTGTTTCATCATTTTGTCCTTGAAATGAGAACGTAGGAGAGGTGACTAAAAATTACATTATTAAAAGCTTGGAATAAACCTTTTGGAACAAATATATGCTTTAAATAAGCATTTCTCTGGCCCTCATTTCTCCTCATCACACACTCTGTCGTTCTGTAAATGCGGTTGCACGCTCACAAACTCACACACTGTCATGTGACTGCATCCAGGACGTTCAGTAAACGTCACATGGTTTAAAGTGAAGGACAAAGCTGTGTAGGGAACTTCTCAGACTTTAAAAAAGGGTTTGTGACATATATGTCACCATGGGCTCTTATGGGTTAATCCCGCAGCACTGGGCTGTGTCTCAGTGGCCCAGCGTTCCCTGGAGTGAGCTCAGCTGGAGTGGGTTTTGTAAGCTGGAGTTCTGTTCTCTATATTTTCATATTTGTATTGAGCATTTTTATATTTTAATACCAATTATGATCTATTATCTGTAACTGGAGATCGAGACTTGGGTGTTAGCTAAATCTGATTATTTCCTCTTCGGGGTTAATGTAATTTTTGCGTGGTACCTATTAAAAATGAATACAATCAAATAAAATAAATAATAAAAATAGACCAAAACTCAGCATAAAACACCTGAGTAATGAATGTAGAGGGACGTTGTGGAAAATGATGAGGGCCACCGCAACCTAATAAAAATGTTCCAGACTCAAAGCCATGAGGTAAAGGGGATGTGGTGGGGGGGGCACACATTCAGATGAACTTCACTGGACGAGAAGGTGTCCATGAACAATAGCCCTGTAGTGTGTGTTTAGACCTCCAGCTGTGGGGAGCTTGAATCTTCTACTAGCAACTGCAGTAGTTTTGTGAGGAGTGTGAAAAACGAGGGTGGTCCAATGACCTTTAGAAGGCCCTTTCAACCATTCCGCATTTCCGACCTCATCATTTACCCTCTGCGCAGTGTAATCTCAGATACAGCCAGGCCACACTGACTGGGGCCTGATGCATTCAGTATGAGTATCATCTCCACTCTCTCTCTAACACCCAGGGTCCTCCCACTTTCCATCCCATACCCGAGGTGACCTCCACCGGCGCTCCCAGTGTATTTACCTCGACCACAGTCCACTAGAGCATGGTCAGATGGGGGGCTTGCAGGTCCCTGTGTGCAGCCGAAGAGCCCCCTGCGTGTGAAGCGTGCTCAGCGTCCTAAACTCCAGGGGCATGGTGTGGGGGCTGCTGCTGGACGTGTACTGGTAGGTTAGCGTGTCGTAGTAGTGATACTTGACCGGTCTGCCTTCGCTGTCTCGAGGGAAAGGCCAGAAGCCGTAGAGGTGGATCTCGTCACAGAAACGGGTGGCCATGGTGTACATGAGGAGGCCTGTGGTGGGCCGCTTGATCTGGACATTGTTGGTCAGCCAGTACCTTAGGAGGAAGACAGAAGTAAAGATTAGGGATTCGAGAGTAAGAAGTGAGTGCTTCATTAGCTACAGTACATGCCACCTACTGCTAACGTTCCCAAACTTATGACCATAGACTGGACAATGCCCCAGACTGTTCAGACTGTTCTTCAGAGCAACAAAAATCTTATATGACCACTTCGAATAATCCAAAGTGTACAAATGAAAAGCTCACTTCTCCAGTGTTTGTGTGCATACATTTATACATTTAACCCCGCCCACTGTGAAATAAGCCCCACCCAGTCAGTATTTAATGGACTGTGCAGGTCAGAAAATATAAGAAAGAAAAAAAACCTCTCAAAAATGTAATAAATGTACTTCCTATTTACTCTACAGCCATGCTTGTTTACATTTAGCTCCAGTCCAGTTTTCACAGACTCTCGTGTTTGACAGGGATATAAATATAAAGTGACGCAGAAGCTATGCTCCCTTGTTTCGACGCGGTGCAGGGTGCTGGCTTGTGTCCGAGGTCCCTGGGAACCTTTTAGAGCTCCATCATGAACTCCACTTCCATTTTAGAGAAAAGTCTGTCGGCCTCCATCTGAAAACCAAAGCTGGGTTTTATCACGTCACTGGTCCAATGCGTTCCTCCAGATCCAACACGAATGGATCACTGACCAGAGAAACAAAGAGCGGAGCCTCACTGATAAATTGCCCTCTTGTCCAATATGAGAGAAGATCACGCTGTGCTGTTATTCTAGAAAAAAAAAGAGTGCAGGACAAATCTCTAACGACAGACACAGCTTTCTTTCAGATTACTGCATCAGTCTGTTTATTTCCATCTTAAGAAAGTGCATCACCCGCTGCCCTGTGCTGTCCAGCAGTTTGATCCTTGGATCCACAGGAAAAAATGTCAGTCCTGTGCTGAGTAAAGAACTCAAAATCAAAGCTATACGCTCAGTTTTCAAAGCCAACGCTCTGTCTTTAAATGTGCAGAGACGTGTAAAAATAAATGAGGGTTCACTTGAGATGACCTACAGATCCACTTTGATTCATTCATTCATTTTCTGTAAGAGCTTCATAGATAATGGGTCCACAGCTGGAATCACTGGGTGCAACACAGGAACACTACAGACCCAGTCACTCACACACACACACACGCCTGTGGACAATTTCACAGTCACACCACCTAGAAGCATGTGTGTTTGGACAGTGGGAGGGAAGCAGAGCACCCAGAGAAAACCTACACAGACACAGGGAGAACACACCACACTCCTTACAGACAGTCACCCGGAGGAATCCCACGCAGACACAGCGAGAACACACCACACTCCTCACAGACAGTCACCCGGAGGAAACCCACGCAGACACAGGGAGAACACACCACACTCCTCACAGACAGTCACCCGGAGGAAACCCACGCAGACACAGGGAGAACACACCACACTCCTCACAGACAGTCACCCGGAGGAAACCCACGCAGACAAAGGGAGAACACACATCACTCCTCACAGACAGTGACCCAAGGTGAGACTCAAACCCACGACCCCAGGACCCTGGAGATGTGTGACAGTGACGCCACCTGCTGTAGCACCACGCTGTCCTGGCCTGTAGCACTGATATAAACGCTAACTCAGAGTGTCTGTGCATACAGAACGTGTGTGTGTGTGTGTGTGTGGGTGTGTGTGTTAAAAGTACTGTACTCGAGGTTCAGCAGAATCAATAATGATATGAGGCTGAACATAAGGCAGTGCAGCATTAATCACACTGGTTACGTATGAACACCTGGCACTGCTCATGAAGTGCTGGATTTATTTCTTAGAAGTCTTTAGGGGCACCTGAATATTGCAGTGTTTCCTTTTATTACACTTGGGACATAACGGCTGCGCTTCTCAAGAGGCACCATATGGTTCAGGGCTTTCAGGATGTGGACATTAAGTTTTAAAGCCTTTTTGCGTAGCATATAACTGTAATTCAAAAGTCAAACATTCTCCCGCTCGTCATTTTATTGTAACTATTGTGTCAGTTTATTCAACAAAAAATAACCCAATCAAAGAGTAAAAATACTCTACCTTCACAATCTCTAACAACAAAACCCCCATCTGTAAATGATCTAAACCCACACTCACACAGACTTTCGGACACAGTATTATCCTCAAGAACAGAACAAACCCATCACAGTCTTCTGCGGGAGAATTTTAGATTTTTGATTCATTGTCTGTAACCCTTATCCAGTTCAGGGCGGCGGTGGGTCCGAAGCCTACCCAGAATCACTGGGCGCAAGGCATGAACACACCCTTGAGGGAGCAGCAGTCCTTCACAGGGCGACACACATTCACTCACGCCTACGGACACTTTTGAGTCTCCAATCCACCTACCAACGTGTGTTTTTGGAACTGTGGGAGGAAACCAGAGTGTAAGTAAGAATCAAATCAAATCAAATCAAATTTATTTGTATAGCGCCTTTTACAACTGATGTTGTCACAAAGCAGCTTCACAGTTTCAAAACAGAACATTTAAATCAAAGCCCAATGCAAGCAAGCCGAAGGCGACAGTGGCAAGGAAAAACTCCCTCGAGGCTGGAGGAAGAAACCTTGGGAGGAACCAAGACTCACAAAGGGGACCCATCCTCCTCTGATCAAACTATAGATTGAATCTTAAATGATCACCAATGAAGTGTCATTATGCTACATATATAATAATAAGGTGAACAGCTGGTCTGGTCTGGTCTGGGCCGCAGGAGAATCCAGCAAACAATCTTCCATCAGTGGGCCACCATTCTCTCAGAAAACAGTAAAGGGAAGCAGTTAGTTTAGTTGAGTGCAGCAGAGAATAAGAGCATGTGAATATTTTCTTTAGTGTAGTGACGGATCTGACTGTAACAGACTGGGAGGAGGGAAACCAGAAGGAGCTCAGGCAAAGACATCCTTTCGTTCCAAGCAAGAGAAATTGTGAGCACATCGTCCAGGTTTACCCTGATTCTCCATGTCCATGAGTTCCTGAAATGACAACCTTAAACTAGACAGAGGTTAGTTGCCAAAGGCTAAACTGAACAAGTATGTTTTGAGCCTAGACTTAAATATAGTGAAGCGACTGTATCTTTTAAGGTGGAGCGGTGTGTGTGAGTAAGAAGCGACTGTATCTTTTAAGGTGGAGCGCTGTGTGTGAGTAAGAAGCGACTGTATCTTTTAATGTGGAGCGCTGTGTGTGTTAGTAAGAAGCGACTGTATCTTTTAATGTGGAGCGGTGTGTGTGAGTAAGAAGCCACTGTATCTTTTAAGGTGGAGCGCTGTGTGTGAGTAAGAAGCCACTGTATCTTTTAAGGTGGAGCGCTGTGTGTGAGTAAGAAGCCACTGTATCTTTTAAGGTCGAGCGCTGTGTGTGAGTAAGAAGCCACTGTATCTTTTAAGGTGGAACGCTGAGTGTGAGTAAGAAGCCACTGTATCTTTTAAGGTGGAGCGCTGTGTGTGAGTAAGAAGCCACTGTATCTTTTAAGGTGGAGCGCTGTGTGTGAGTAAGAAGCGACTGTATCTTTTAAGGTGGAGCGCTGTGTGTGAGTAAGAAGCGACTGTATCTTTTAAGGTGGAGCGGTGTGTGTGAGTAAGAAGCGACTGTATCTTTTAATGTGGAGCGATGTGTGTGAGTAAGAAGCGACTGTATCTTTTAAGGTGGAGCGGTGTGTGTGAGTAAGAAGCGACTGTATCTTTTAAGGTGGAGCGGTGAGTGTGAGTAAGAAGCGACTGTATCTTTTAATGTGGAGCGGTGTGTGTGAGTAAGAAGAGACTGTATTTTTTAATGTGGAGAGGTGTGTGTGAGTAAGAAACCACTGTATCTTTTAAGGTGGAGCGCTGTGTGTGAGTAAGAAGCCACTGTATCTTTTAAGGTGGAGCGCTGTGTGTGAGTAAGAAGCCACTGTATCTTTTAAGATGGATCGCTGTGTGTGAGTAAGAAGCGACTGTATCTTATAAGGTGGAGCGCTGTGTGTGAGTAAGAAGCCACTGTATCTTTTAAGGTGGAGCGCTGTGTGTGAGTAAGAAGCCACTGTATCTTTTAAGGTGGAGCGCTGTGTGTGAGTAAGAAGCCACTGTATCTTTTAATGTGGAGCGCTGTGTGTGAGTAAGAAGCCACTGTATCTTTTAATGTGGAGCGCTGTGTGTGAGTAAGAAGCCACTGTATCTTTTAAGGTGGAGCGCTGTGTGTGAGTAAGAAGCCACTGTATCTTTTAAGGTGGAGCGCTGTGTGTGAGTAAGAAGCCACTGTATCTTTTAAGGTGAAGCGGTGTGTGTGAGTAAGAAGCGACTGTATCTTTTAAGGTGGAGCGGTGTGTGTGAGTAAGAAGCAACTGTATCTTTTAAGGTGGAGCGCTGTGTGTGAGTAAGAAGCGACTGTATCTTTTAAGGTGGAGCGCTGTGTGTGAGTAAGAAGCGACTGTATCTTTTAAGGTGGAGCGGTGTGTGTGAGTAAGAAGCGACTGTATCTTTTAATGTGGAGCGATGTGTGTGAGTAAGAAGCGACTGTATCTTTTAAGGTGGAGCGGTGTGTGTGAGTAAGAAGCGACTGTATCTTTTAAGGTGGAGCGGTGAGTGTGAGTAAGAAGCGACTGTATCTTTTAATGTGGAGCGGTGTGTGTGAGTAAGAAGAGACTGTATTTTTTAATGTGGAGAGGTGTGTGTGAGTAAGAAACCACTGTATCTTTTAAGGTGGAGCGCTGTGTGTGAGTAAGAAGCCACTGTATCTTTTAAGATGGATCGCTGTGTGTGAGTAAGAAGCCACTGTATCTTTTTAGGTGGAGCGCTGTGTGTGAGTAAGAAGCCACTGTATCTTTTAAGGTGGAGCGCTGTGTGTGAGTAAGAAGCCACTGTATCTTTTAATGTGGAGCGCTGTGTGTGAGTAAGAAGCCACTGTATCTTTTAAGGTGGAGCGCTGTGTGTGAGTAAGAAGCCACTGTATCTTTTAAGGTGGAGCGCTGTGTGTGAGTAAGAAGCCACTGTATCTTTTAAGGTGAAGCGGTGTGTGTGAGTAAGAAGCGACTGTATCTTTTAAGGTGGAGCGGTGTGTGTGAGTAAGAAGCGACTGTATCTTTTAAGGTGGAGCGCTGTGTGTGAGTAAGAAGCGACTGTATCTTTTAAGGTGGAGCGCTGTGTGTGAGTAAGAAGCGACTGTATCTTTTAAGGTGGAGCGCTGTGTGTGAGTAAGAAGCGACTGTATCTTTTAATGTGGAGCGATGTGTGTGAGTAAGAAGCGACTGTATCTTTTAAGGTGGAGCGGTGTGTGTGAGTAAAAAGCGACTGTATCTTTTAAGGTGGAGCGGTGAGTGTGAGTAAGAAGCGACTGTATCTTTTAATGTGGAGAGGTGTGTGTGAGTAAGAAACCACTGTATCTTTTAAGGTGGAGCGCTGTGTGTGAGTAAGAAGCCACTGTATCTTTTAAGGTGGAGCGCTGTGTGTGAGTAAGAAGCCACTGTATCTTTTAAGATGGATCGCTGTGTGTGAGTAAGAAGCTACTGTATCTTTTAAGGTGGAGCGCTGTGTGTGAGTAAGATGCGACTGTATCTTATAAGGTGGAGCGCTGTGTGTGAGTAAGAAGCCACTGTATCTTTTAAGGTGGAGCGCTGTGTGTGAGTAAGAAGCCACTGTATCTTTTAAGATGGATCGCTGTGTGTGAGTAAGAAGCGACTGTATCTTATAAGGTGGAGCGCTGTCTGTGAGTAAGAAGCGACTGTATCTTTTAAGGTGGAGCGCTGTGTGTGAGTAAGAAACCACTGTATCTTTTAAGGTGGAGCGCTGTGTGTGAGTAAGAAGCCACTGTATCTTTTTATGTGGAGCGCTGTGTGTGAGTAAGAAGCCACTGTATCTTTTAAGGTGAAGCGGTGTGTGTGAGTAAGAAGCGACTGTATCTTTTAAGGTGGAGCGGTGTGTGTGAGTAAGAAGCGACTGTATCTTTTAAGGTGGAGCGCTGTGTGTGAGTAAGAAGCGACTGTATCTTTTAAGGTGGAGCGGTGTGTGTGAGTAAGAAGCGACTGTATCTTTTAAGGTAGAGCGCTGTGTGTGAGTAAGAAGCGACTGTATCTTTTAAGGTGGAGCGCTGTGTGTGAGTAAGAAGCGACTGTATCTTTTAAGGTGGAGCGGTGTGTGTGAGTAAGAAGCGACTGTATCTTTTAATGTGGAGCGATGTGTGTGAGTAAGAAGCGACTGTATCTTTTAAGGTGGAGCGGTGTGTGTGAGTAAGAAGCGACTGTATCTTTTAAGGTGGAGCGGTGAGTGTGAGTAAGAAGCGACTGTATCTTTTAATGTGGAGCGGTGTGTGTGAGTAAGAAACCACTGTATCTTTTAAGGTGGAGCGCTGTGTGTGAGTAAGAAGCCACTGTATCTTTTAAGATGGATCGCTGTGTGTGAGTAAGAAGCCACTGTATCTTTTTAGGTGGAGCGCTGTGTGTGAGTAAGAAGCCACTGTATCTTTTAAGGTGGAGCGCTGTGTGTGAGTAAGAAGCCACTGTATCTTTTAATGTGGAGTGCTGTGTGTGAGTAAGAAGCCACTGTATCTTTTAAGGTGGAGCGCTGTGTGTGAGTAAGAAGCCACTGTATCTTTTAAGGTGGAGCGCTGTGTGTGAGTAAGAAGCCACTGTATCTTTTAAGGTGAAGCGGTGTGTGTGAGTAAGAAGCGACTGTATCTTTTAAGGTGGAGCGGTGTGTGTGAGTAAGAAGCGACTGTATCTTTTAAGGTGGAGCGCTGTGTGTGAGTAAGAAGCGACTGTATCTTTTAAGGTGGAGCGCTGTGTGTGAGTAAGAAGCGACTGTATCTTTTAAGGTGGAGCGCTGTGTGTGAGTAAGAAGCGACTGTATCTTTTAATGTGGAGCGATGTGTGTGAGTAAGAAGCGACTGTATCTTTTAAGGTGGAGCGGTGTGTGTGAGTAAGAAGCGACTGTATCTTTTAAGGTGGAGCGGTGAGTGTGAGTAAGAAGCGACTGTATCTTTTAATGTGGAGCGGTGTGTGTGAGTAAGAAGAGACTGTATTTTTTAATGTGGAGAGGTGTGTGTGAGTAAGAAACCACTGTATCTTTTAAGGTGGAGCGCTGTGTGTGAGTAAGAAGCCACTGTATCTTTTAAGATGGATCGCTGTGTGTGAGTAAGAAGCGACTGTATCTTTTAAGGTGGAGCGCTGTGTGTGAGTAAGAAGCTACTGTATCTTTTAAGATGGATCGCTGTGTGTGAGTAAGATGCGACTGTATCTTATAAGGTGGAGCGCTGTGTGTGAGTAAGAAGCCACTGTATCTTTTAAGGTGGAGCGCTGTGTGTGAGTAAGAAGCCACTGTATCTTTTAAGATGGATCGCTGTGTGTGAGTAAGAAGCGACTGTATCTTATAAGGTGGAGCGCTGTGTGTGAGTAAGAAGCGACTGTATCTTTTATAGTGGAGCGCTGTGTGTGAGTAAGAAACCACTGTATCTTTTAAGGTGGAGCGCTGTGTGTGAGTAAGAAGCGACTGTATCTTTTAATGTGGAGCGCTGTGTGTGAGTAAGAAGTGACTGTATCTTTTAAGGTGGAGCGGTGTGTGTTTATTCACTGTTTGAATTCTCACAGAAACTCATGTGTAACTCGAGCTGTTTAGTTTTGTAGCACTGTCGGTAAAGCAGTTGTTTTTTACTACTATCGTGAACTTTAAGTGTGTGTGCGTGTGTGTATGCGGTGTGTGTGCGTGTGTGTGTGTGTCTGTGGTCCCATATTATGACCCTCCATCTGGTTCCTTCATTTACTTGCAGCTCATAAACTGCTTCACACAATGGCTGCCTTAAGTCAGTCCATGCTATTAAATGCCCCTCCATTTTAATTGAGTTGGTTTCATTGTCTCCACGCGTCCCATGGTTTATCATTAGGGTCATTATCATTTGGATGTCCACAGATAAATTAAAAACATCTAAATGTGGGAGCTTCCAGCCGTCCCAGCCTCCTGGTTTTAATGAAGATCATTATGTGCAATGAACCAGTGAATGAATCTAACTTGTAATAACTAATAACACAACACGCTGGAGCGGTATGATTCAATGGAAGTTTTAAAGTGGACACATTCCCTTCGTCTCCACAGTGGAACACAGTTCTGTTTCTTAATGAAACGTCTGTGACCTGCTTTGGTCCAAACCCCACGAGCCCCACAGCAGTGTTCTCCCCCTGTGTAAACAGCCCCTGTTCAGAACGCACCTGTTCCTTTAAATGATAATGAGCCGCTCGCTGTTCACCCCGACCCCGAGCGCACAGCAGTGAGGAGCGAGGAGCAGAAGCTCTGGTTTTTAGCCGTTTTCACTCTGTTCTCTTTCTTCTCCGTTTTTACTCAGTGCTGTTATTTCTCCGCGCTCGTTGTGTCTGTTTTGCTGCGTTTAACCTCGTCTTTAAGCTCTCACATAAACACGGATCCAGCGCTCTGATTGGACAGACTCAGACGAGGGGGCGGGGCAATTCTAAAGTCTCTGCACTTGACGTCAGAAGCAGATTAGAATCAGAGCGTTTTATCTCATGTTTTCTAACTTAGGCAGTGCACAGAAAACTGACTGGGGGAGGGGGCTTGTTTCAGTGTGTGACTCCGGACAGAGAGGAGGTTTAAAATGTTAATTAATAAATGGAGGTGGACTAATTTTACAAAAAAAATAATGTTTAAAAATGTTTTAAAAATTGTTTATTCTCTGCAATAAAAACATAAACTTATCAAAATTGTGACAGGACGCTGTCGGCTGGATGTTTTTGGTCGGTGAACTGTTCTCAGTCCAGACACTGAGGGGTTTAAAAACTCTAGCAGCACTGCTGTGTCTGATCCACTCTACACCAGCACAACACACACTAACACACCACCACCACGTCAGTGTCACTGCAGAAAAATAAAGACTAATCTCAAATTTGTAAATAACATTTCTACATTTCTGAGCTCTTGGAAAGTGAAGCTTCCTTCCACTTAGTGTTAAGCCAATGCCTGTGTCCTGTTCAAGGTTTTAGCAGCGTTAAAGCTGCAGGTAAAAATAGCCAGAGCCCTGATCAAGCTGTTGAGTTCATGCTCCTGTAGGTACAGAAGTGAACATGAAATCTGTCTCCCCCCACCGTCCCACACACACACACACACAAAAGCGTACCCTCGAACAGCGTGGAGCAGGCGAAGGGAGGGGAAGGCAGCATGGACATTGACCGTGTGAGCGAGGATGATGCGGACGGCCCACTCCACTCTCTCCTCTCCACCTTTAGCCATGAAGGCAGGGATCCAGAGCACGCTGCCGCTCAGAGCCTGCAGACGCTGGACAAAGCGCCGCCTCCACTCCTTGCTGCTCAGGTCCTGGAAGGCGCGCTGCACCACGGATGGATTCATGGTCACCAGGCTGGTTCTCAAACCCACGTCCTCTGAATACTCCTCCACCGGGGCCAGGTTACACCTAAAACAACCAAAACATAAACGAGCCTTACAGCAGTGTACCATCAATCTGTTCATCCTCAGCATTCAATCTGTGCTCCACACAATGGCCAAAGGGCACCATTCATCAGAGCGACAGGGTAATGGCCACAGTGAAGGACATTCACACTCATCCACACAGTAGTTTTGCTCCTGGGCTCCCCCTAGAGTTGCAGAGTGGAATTCACTTTTACAAAACTGTCCTGAAATTTACATAGTGCAGTTTCTGCAGTGCTGAGTCTGGAGCAGCAATGACAGAGGCTCTGTTCTCCTTGTTACAGCTCAGTGGAGCATCACAATGATTTTGAAGCTGTAATTGTAAGTAAAATCTGACCCTGGAGGGGGCGCCAGTCCATCACAGGGCGACACACACTCACACTTATGGACACTTTTGAGTCACCAATCCACCTACCAACGTGTGTTTTTGGAGCGTGGGAGCATTAAAACGACCTGATTTCGTCTTCAAAATGATTTTCTATGTGTAAATGAGAGAATAAAATGAAGACGTTATAAAAATTTTAAACCTGAACTGATACTGAGCCACTGATTTTTAGATTGGTCAGTGTATGAACGTTTTTTCCTCCAGGTGTGAGACCAGCAGGGGTCTCTTGGTAACATGGGTTCTCCAAAGACGAGTAGATGAGAGTCGGCAGAATGCGTTTATTTCTCCAGGAGATCCACATCTGAGCAGTGTTCTGTGGTTCTAAATTTCAATTATTAACACCATTTTCCATGAGATTTCTTTCATAAATGAGTGAGATGAAGAGTAGAGTATGAAATCTGACTTCTTCCCAAGATCTTTAGAAAATGAAAATGCTTTGAATCATCACTTTATCGTTCTCTAATCCTTCGTTTCAAAAGGAACATACTTTGAACAAACGTACAATGTTCATTCCTCGCTGCTGTCTTCCGTCTGTCCTCCTGGTCGTGTAACATAAGGACTGTTGAGATGGACTGACCTAAATGTGGCACCAATTCTGATCTGGTCGCTCAGAGTGAGCCGATTTGGCTGCGTTTCAGATTTCAGCATCACATTTGAAAGTGGGACAAACTGAAAGTGTTAGAGTGTGTAGGTGCTGCTCACACTGACAGAGAAACACACTTTTCCTGCTGTGAATGTAGTTTAACTCCCCATTTTAAGTAGAGATTTACCCCCTATCCACAGGGGATACGTCCCTAGGCCTTCTTAAAAACCTGAAACCACAGTCATTACCGAACCCTACAGATACAACAGATCCCCCGATTCCTCCTTGTCCGTGGATTCTCTGGTAGCATTTAAAGCCTGGATACGGTGGACAGAGATGACTCTCATTAAATATGACTAAGTATTTGTATATTATTCATTCATTCATCCATTATCTGTAACCCTTATCCAGTTCAGGGTCGCGGTGGGTCCAGAGCCTACCTGGAATCATTGGGCGCAAAGCGGTAATACACCCTGGTGTCTGAAAATGAGTAAAAAAATAAAGTATCTCGGTCAGGTATGCTAGGCTCTCTCGCTAGGTATCTCTCTCTCTCTCTCTCTCTCTCTCTCTCTCTCTCTCCCCCTCTCTCTCTCTCTCTCTCTCTCTCTCTCTCTCTCTCCATGGCAGAGGTGTCTGGAGGTTTTTAGACAACGGAGAGACTCCAAACGTTGAAAAGCATGAACCGAGATGAGGATGTTGCTCTATTCCTACTCCATAGGGGGGTAACACTGACTTATTTTTGTGGTTTCGGAACGTTAAGGTGGAAATGTCTCCAAACTCGGGAGACGGCTAACTGCATTAGCAACAGTGCTACAAACTAAACTCGAGTTACACATGAGTTTCTGTGGGAATTCAAACAGTGAATAAACACAGACAATATACACAGCTGCATGCAAACTACAGCTGTTTGTCTCCTCAAACACACCGTTCCACCTTAAAAGACGCTTAGCGTCTGAAAGTAAAAAATCAGAGAGAACTGTGTCTGACCACACTCGTAGACGTACCCTTTAACAGAGTGTATATTATTCAGCGCATTCAGGAGTTGCCAGTACCTCACCCTCCACATCGTTCTGATAACTCCAACACTCATGGGATATTCTTGCCTTTTCAATTGTCAGCCACAATGAAGCAATTTGTCCATTGCTCCAGTGAAGCACAGTACACAAGATACAGAGATCATTTTAAGGAGCGGCCATCAATACTTCAGCAAATCTGCCACTAAGCCAAGAGTAGTGACATTAAACTCTGATGTCACACATCAGACAGACAGTTAATGATATACAATACGTGTGTTAAAATACACACTGGGGCTGTGTGTCATTCACTTGTATCTGACACAATGCCATAGAACAGCTTCTGACACCGACTAACAGAGTATGAGCTGATGGATAGCCTCACACCACACACACACACACACACACACCCACACACCCAACTTGCATTTTGACATTTCAAACCAATACATACTGCCTCACACTCAGTGTCTGTATTTAACACCTGCATGTTTACACATTAGTACTTGGTGCTGGTTAATGTAGGTTAACATTAGATAGTTACTCTATCACTGCGTTCCCTTCTCTGGCTCCCAGGAGTAGCTCACTTTAGATTTAAAACCCTGGTGCATGTCTATAAAGCCAAGTCCAGACTAACCCTTCCCTACATGAGGGCATTTACTGAAATGTTTAAGCTCTTACCATAGCTCTACTAGGTGTCAGCACTTATCATTTTGAGCTGCACTTATGTAGCATTTCTCACTTTCTAGGCATCAGCAGCGAGTCCTGTATGTAGCAGGGTCTTAGTTCAGTGGAAACGTATTCCAACAATAGGATTCGTTCTCTGAGCAGATGACAAAGCACTTGCCCTAAGTGTGCCTTGGACAGGAGCCTCTCATAAACTTCCCAAATGTAAATATATTTAACTGAGATATTTTCATACTCTGAGACTCCTTCCACATATGGATAGTTTTAAAAACATAGGTTTTTGTCTGCGATTTGTCCTCCTGTCCACACTAAAACAACACTTCGTGTCACTGAATAATTAAGTTTTCAAAAACGGTCTCCAAAGAGTAGAGTTGTGAAAATTATGTTGTCTCTGTTCTTGTGTGGACGAGGAAAACGGATCTTTTCTTAAACGCTGACGTCACACAGTGACGGTCTCTGTCTGAAACTCACACGGCTACTCGCTCCCTCTACAGTGAACTACATCAGTCATAAACTACACTGTACACACACAGCTCCTCACTCCCTCTACAGTGAACTACATCAGTCATAAACTTGACTGTACACACACAGCTCCTCGTTTCCTCTACAGTGCACTACATCAGTCACAAACTACACTGTACACACACAGCTCCTCACTCCCTCTACAGTGAACTACATCAGTCATAAACTACACTGTACACACACAGCTCCTCACTTCCTCTACAGTGAACTACATCAGTCATAAACTACACTGTACACACACAGCTCCTCGTTTCCTCTACAGTGCACTACATCAGTCATAAACTACACTGTACACACACAGCTCCTCGTTTCCTCTACAGTGCACTACATCAGTCACAAACTACACTGTACACACACAGCTCCTCACTCCCTCTACAGTGAACTACATCAGTCATAAACTACACTGTACACACACAGCTCCTCACTTCCTCTACAGTGAACTACATCAGTCATAAACTACACTGTACACACACAGCTCCTCGTTTCCTCTACAGTGAACTACATCAGTCACAAACTACACTGTACACACACAGCTCCTCACTTCCTCTACAGTGAACTACATCAGTCATAAACTACACTGTACACACACAGCTCCTCGTTTCCTCTACAGTGAACTACATCAGTCACAAACTACACTGTACACACACACAGCTCCTCGCTCCCTCTACAGTGAACTACATCAGTCATAAACTACACTGTACACACACAGCTCCTCACTTCCTCTACAGTGAACTACATCAGTCATAAAATACACTGTACACACACAGCTCCTCACTTCCTCTACAGTGAACTACATCAGTCATAAACTTGACTGTACACACACAGCTCCTCGTTTCCTCTACAGTGCACTACATCAGTCACAAACTACACTGTACACACACAGCTCCTCACTCCCTCTACAGTGAACTACATCAGTCATAAACTACACTGTACACACACAGCTCCTCACTTCCTCTACAGTGAACTACATCAGTCATAAACTACACTGTACACACACAGCTCCTCGTTTCCTCTACAGTGAACTACATCAGTCACAAACTACACTGTACACACACAGCTCCTCGTTTCCTCTACAGTGAACTACATCAGTCACAAACTACACTGTACACACACACAGCTCCTCGCTCCCTCTACAGTGAACTACATCAGTCATAAAATACACTGTACACACACAGCTCCTCACTTCCTCTACAGTGAACTACATCAGTCATAAACTACACTGTACACACACAGCTCCTCGTTTCCTCTACAGTGAACTACATCAGTCACAAACTACACTGTACACACACAGCTCCTCACTTCCTCTACAGTGAACTACATCAGTCATAAACTACACTGTACACACACAGCTCCTCGCTCCCTCTACAGTGAACCACATCAGTCATAAACTACACTGTACACGCACAGCTCCTCACTTCCTCTACAGTGAACTACATAAGTCATAAACTACACTGTACACACACAGCTCCTCGCTCCCTCTACAGTGAACCACATCAGTCATAAACTACACTGTACACACACACAGCTCCTCGCTCCCTCTACAGTGAACTACATCAGTCATAAACTACACTGTACACACACAGCTCCTCACTCCCTCTACAGTGAACTACATCAGTCACAAACTACACTGTACACACACAGCTCCTCGTTTCCTCTACAGTGAACTACATCAGTCACAAACTACACTGTACACACACAGCTCCTCACTTCCTCTACAGTGAACTACATCAGTCATAAACTACACTGTACACACACAGCTCCTCTCTCCCTCTACAGTGAACCACATCAGTCATAAACTGCACTGTACACGCACAGCTCCTCACTTCCTCTACAGTGAACTACATAAGTCATAAACTACACTGTACACACACAGCTCCTCGCTCCCTCTACAGTGAACTACATCAGTCATAAACTACACTGTACACGCACAGCTCCTCACTTCCTCTACAGTGAACTACATCAGTCACAAACTACACTGTACAGACACAGGTCCTCGCTCCCTCTACAGTGAACTACATCAGTCATAAACTACACTGTACACACACAGCTCCTCGCTCCCTCTACAGTGAACTACATCAGTCATAAACTACACTGTACACACACAGCTCCTCACTCCCTCTACAGTGAACTACATCAGTCACAAACTACACTGTACACACACAGGTCCTCGCTCCCTCTACAGTGAACTACATCAGTCACAAACTACACTGTACACACACAGCTCCTCTCTCCCTCTACAGTGAACTACATCAGTCAAACTACACTGTACACACACAGCTCCTCTCTCCCTCTACAGTGAACTACATCAGACATAAACTACACTGTACACACACAGCTCCTCGCTCCATCTACAGTGAACTACATCAGTCACAAACTACACTGTACACACACAGGTCCTCGCTCCCTCTACAGTGAATTACATCAGTCATAAACTACACTGTACACACACAGCTCCTCGCTCCCTCTACAGTGAACTACATCAGTCACAAACTACACTGTACACACACAGGTCCTCGCTCCCTCTACAGTGAACTACATCAGTCATAAACTACACTGTACACACACAGCTCCTCTCTCCCTCTACAGTGAACTACATCAGTCAAACTACACTGTACACACACAGCTCCTCTCTCCCTCTACAGTGAACTACATCAGTCATAAACTACACTGTACACACACAGCTCCTCGTTTCCTCTACAGTGAACTACATCAGTCACAAACTACACTGTACACACACACAGCTCCTCGCTCCCTCTACAGTGAACTACATCAGTCATAAACTACACTGTACACACACAGCTCCTCACTTCCTCTACAGTGAACTACATCAGTCATAAAATACACTGTACACACACAGCTCCTCACTTCCTCTACAGTGAACTACATCAGTCATGAACTTGACTGTACACACACAGCTCCTCGTTTCCTCTACAGTGCACTACATCAGTCACAAACTACACTGTACACACACAGCTCCTCACTCCCTCTACAGTGAACTACATCAGTCATAAACTACACTGTACACACACAGCTCCTCACTTCCTCTACAGTGAACTACATCAGTCATAAACTACACTGTACACACACAGCTCCTCGTTTCCTCTACAGTGAACTACATCAGTCACAAACTACACTGTACACACACAGCTCCTCACTTCCTCTACAGTGAACTACATCAGTCATAAACTACACTGTACACACACAGCTCCTCGTTTCCTCTACAGTGAACTACATCAGTCACAAACTACACTGTACACACACACAGCTCCTCGCTCCCTCTACAGTGAACTACATCAGTCATAAAATACACTGTACACACACAGCTCCTCACTTCCTCTACAGTGAACTACATCAGTCATAAACTACACTGTACACACACAGCTCCTCGTTTCCTCTACAGTGAACTACATCAGTCACAAACTACACTGTACACACAAAGCTCCTCACTTCCTCTACAGTGAACTACATCAGTCATAAACTACACTGTACACACACAGCTCCTCGCTCCCTCTACAGTGAACCACATCAGTCATAAACTACACTGTACACGCACAGCTCCTCACTTCCTCTACAGTGAACTACATAAGTCATAAACTACACTGTACACACACAGCTCCTCGCTCCCTCTACAGTGAACCACATCAGTCATAAACTACACTGTACACACACACAGCTCCTCGCTCCCTCTACAGTGAACTACATCAGTCATAAACTACACTGTACACACACAGCTCCTCACTCCCTCTACAGTGAACTACATCAGTCACAAACTACACTGTACACACACAGCTCCTCGTTTCCTCTACAGTGAACTACATCAGTCATAAAATACACTGTACACACACAGCTCCTCACTTCCTCTACAGTGAACTACATCAGTCATAAACTACACTGTACACACACAGCTCCTCGTTTCCTCTACAGTGAACTACATCAGTCACAAACTACACTGTACACACACAGCTCCTCACTTCCTCTACAGTGAACTACATCAGTCATAAACTACACTGTACACACACAGCTCCTCGCTCCCTCTACAGTGAACCACATCAGTCATAAACTACACTGTACACGCACAGCTCCTCACTTCCTCTACAGTGAACTACATAAGTCATAAACTACACTGTACACACACAGCTCCTCGCTCCCTCTACAGTGAACCACATCAGTCATAAACTGCACTGTACACGCACAGCTCCTCACTTCCTCTACAGTGAACTACATAAGTCATAAACTACACTGTACACACACAGCTCCTCGCTCCCTCTACAGTGAACTACATCAGTCATAAACTACACTGTACACGCACAGCTCCTCACTTCCTCTACAGTGAGCTACATCAGTCACAAACTACACTGTACAGACACAGGTCCTCGCTCCCTCTACAGTGAACTACATCAGTCATAAACTACACTGTACACACACAGCTCCTCGCTCCCTCTACAGTGAACTACATCAGTCATAAACTACACTGTACACACACAGCTCCTCACTCCCTCTACAGTGAACTACATCAGTCACAAACTACACTGTACACACACAGGTCCTCGCTCCCTCTACAGTGAACTACATCAGTCACAAACTACACTGTACACACACAGCTCCTCTCTCCCTCTACAGTGAACTACATCAGTCAAACTACACTGTACACACACAGCTCCTCTCTCCCTCTACAGTGAACTACATCAGACATAAACTACACTGTACACACACAGCTCCTCGCTCCATCTACAGTGAACTACATCAGTCACAAACTACACTGTACACACACAGGTCCTCGCTCCCTCTACAGTGAATTACATCAGTCATAAACTACACTGTACACACACAGCTCCTCGCTCCCTCTACAGTGAACTACATCAGTCACAAACTACACTGTACACACACAGGTCCTCGCTCCCTCTACAGTGAACTACATCAGTCATAAACTACACTGTACACACACAGCTCCTCTCTCCCTCTACAGTGAACTACATCAGTCAAACTACACTGTACACACACAGCTCCTCTCTCCCTCTACAGTGAACTGCATCAGTCATAAACTACACTGTACACACACAGCTCCTCACTCCCTCTACAGTGAACTACATCAGTCACAAACTACACTGTACACACACAGGTCCTCGCTCCCTCTACAGTGAACTACATCAGTCATAAACTACACTGTACACACACAGCTCCTCACTTCCTCTACAGTGAACTACATCAGTCATAAACTACACTGTACACACACAGCTCCTCGTTTCCTCTACAGTGAACTACATCAGTCACAAACTACACTGTACACACACAGCTCCTCACTTCCTCTACAGTGAACTACATCAGTCATAAACTACACTGTACACACACAGCTCCTCGTTTCCTCTACAGTGAACTACATCAGTCACAAACTACACTGTACACACACAGCTCCTCACTTCCTCTACAGTGAACTACATCAGTCATAAACTACACTGTACACACACAGCTCCTCGCTTCCTCTACAGTGAACTACATCAGTCACAAACTACACTGTACACACACAGCTCCTCACTTCCTCTACAGTGAACTACATCAGTCATAAACTACACTGTACACACACAGCTCCTCGCTCCCTCTACAGTGAACCACATCAGTCATAAACTACACTGTACACGCACAGCTCCTCACTTCCTCTACAGTGAACTACATAAGTCATAAACTACACTGTACACACACAGCTCCTCGCTCCCTCTACAGTGAACCACATCAGTCATAAACTGCACTGTACACGCACAGCTCCTCACTTCCTCTACAGTGAACTACATAAGTCATAAACTACACTGTACACACACAGCTCCTCGCTCCCTCTACAGTGAACTACATCAGTCATAAACTACACTGTACACGCACAGCTCCTCACTTCCTCTACAGTGAGCTACATCAGTCACAAACTACACTGTACAGACACAGGTCCTCGCTCCCTCTACAGTGAACTACATCAGTCATAAACTACACTGTACACACACAGCTCCTCGCTCCCTCTACAGTGAACTACATCAGTCATAAACTACACTGTACACACACAGCTCCTCACTCCCTCTACAGTGAACTACATCAGTCATAAACTACACTGTACACACACAGGTCCTCGCTCCCTCTACAGTGAACTACATCAGTCACAAACTACACTGTACACACACAGCTCCTCTCTCCCTCTACAGTGAACTACATCAGTCAAACTACACTGTACACACACAGCTCCTCTCTCCCTCTACAGTGAACTACATCAGACATAAACTACACTGTACACACACAGCTCCTCGCTCCATCTACAGTGAACTACATCAGTCACAAACTACACTGTACACACACAGGTCCTCGCTCCCTCTACAGTGAATTACATCAGTCATAAACTACACTGTACACACACAGCTCCTCGCTCCCTCTACAGTGAACTACATCAGTCACAAACTACACTGTACACACACAGGTCCTCGCTCCCTCTACAGTGAACTACATCAGTCATAAACTACACTGTACACACACAGCTCCTCTCTCCCTCTACAGTGAACTACATCAGTCAAACTACACTGTACACACACAGCTCCTCTCTCCCTCTACAGTGAACTGCATCAGTCATAAACTACACTGTACACACACAGCTCCTCACTCCCTCTACAGTGAACTACATCAGTCACAAACTACACTGTACACACACAGCTCCTCGTTTCCTCTACAGTGAACTACATCAGTCACAAACTACACTGTACACACACAGCTCCTCACTTCCTCTACAGTGAACTACATCAGTCATAAACTACACTGTACACACACAGCTCCTCGCTCCCTCTACAGTGAACCACATCAGTCATAAACTACACTGTACACGCACAGCTCCTCACTTCCTCTACAGTGAACTACATAAGTCATAAACTACACTGTACACACACAGCTCCTCGCTCCCTCTACAGTGAACTACATCAGTCATAAACTACACTGTACACGCACAGCTCCTCACTTCCTCTACAGTGAACTACATCAGTCACAAACTACACTGTACAGACACAGGTCCTCGCTCCCTCTACAGTGAACTACATCAGTCATAAACTACACTGTACACACACAGCTCCTCGCTCCCTCTACAGTGAACTACATCAGTCATAAACTACACTGTACACACACAGCTCCTCACTCCATCTACAGTGAACTACATCAGTCACAAACTACACTGTACACACACAGGTCCTCGCTCCCTCTACAGTGAAGTACATCAGTCACAAACTACACTGTACACACACAGCTCCTCTCTCCCTCTACAGTGAACTGCATCAGTCAAACTACACTGTACACACACAGCTCCTCTCTCCCTCTACAGTGAACTACATCAGACATAAACTACACTGTACACACACAGCTCCTCGCTCCATCTACAGTGAACTACATCAGTCACAAACTACACTGTACACACACAGGTCCTCGCTCCCTCTACAGTGAACTACATCAGTCATAAACTACACTGTACACACACAGCTCCTCGCTCCCTCTACAGTGAACTACATCAGTCACAAACTACACTGTACACACACAGGTCCTCGCTCCCTCTACAGTGAACTACATCAGTCATAAATTACACTGTACACACACAGCTCCTCTCTCCCTCTACAGTGAACTACATCAGTCAAACTACACTGTACACACACAGCTCCTCTCTCCCTCTACAGTGAACTACATCAGTCACAAACTACACTGTACACACACAGCTCCTCGTTTCCTCTACAGTGAACTACATCAGTCACAAACTACACTGTACACACACAGCTCCTCACTTCCTCTACAGTGAACTACATCAGTCATAAACTACACTGTACACACACAGCTCCTCGTTTCCTCTACAGTGAACTACATCAGTCACAAACTACACTGTACACACACACAGCTCCTCGCTCCCTCTACAGTGAACTACATCAGTCATAAACTACACTGTACACACACAGCTCCTCACTTCCTCTACAGTGAACTACATCAGTCATAAACTTGACTGTACACACACAGCTCCTCGTTTCCTCTACAGTGCACTACATCAGTCACAAACTACACTGTACACACACAGCTCCTCACTCCCTCTACAGTGAACTACATCAGTCATAAACTACACTGTACACACACAGCTCCTCACTTCCTCTACAGTGAACTACATCAGTCATAAACTACACTGTACACACACAGCTCCTCGTTTCCTCTACAGTGAACTACATCAGTCACAAACTACACTGTACACACACAGCTCCTCACTTCCTCTACAGTGAACTACATCAGTCATAAACTACACTGTACACACACAGCTCCTCGTTTCCTCTACAGTGAACTACATCAGTCACAAACTACACTGTACACACACACAGCTCCTCGCTCCCTCTACAGTGAACTACATCAGTCATAAAATACACTGTACACACACAGCTCCTCACTTCCTCTACAGTGAACTACATCAGTCATAAACTACACTGTACACACACAGCTCCTCACTTCCTCTACAGTGAACTACATAAGTCATAAACTACACTGTACACACACAGCTCCTCGCTCCCTCTACAGTGAACTACATCAGTCATAAACTACACTGTACACGCACAGCTCCTCACTTCCTCTACAGTGAACTACATCAGTCACAAACTACACTGTACAGACACAGGTCCTCGCTCCCTCTACAGTGAACTACATCAGTCATAAACTACACTGTACACACACAGCTCCTCGCTCCCTCTACAGTGAACTACATCAGTCATAAACTACACTGTACACACACAGCTCCTCACTCCCTCTACAGTGAACTACATCAGTCACAAACTACACTGTACACACACAGGTCCTCGCTCCCTCTACAGTGAACTACATCAGTCACAAACTACACTGTACACACACAGCTCCTCTCTCCCTCTACAGTGAACTACATCAGTCAAACTACACTGTACACACACAGCTCCTCTCTCCCTCTACAGTGAACTACATCAGACATAAACTACACTGTACACACACAGCTCCTCGCTCCATCTACAGTGAACTACATCAGTCACAAACTACACTGTACACACACAGGTCCTCGCTCCCTCTACAGTGAATTACATCAGTCATAAACTACACAGTACACACACAGCTCCTCGCTCCCTCTACAGTGAACTACATCAGTCACAAACTACACTGTACACACACAGGTCCTCGCTCCCTCTACAGTGAACTACATCAGTCATAAACTACACTGTACACACACAGCTCCTCTCTCCCTCTACAGTGAACTACATCAGTCAAACTACACTGTACACACACAGCTCCTCTCTCCCTCTACAGTGAACTGCATCAGTCATAAACTACACTGTACACACACAGCTCCTCACTCCCTCTACAGTGAACTACATCAGTCACAAACTACACTGTACACACACAGCTCCTCGTTTCCTCTACAGTGAACTACATCAGTCACAAACTACACTGTACACACACAGCTCCTCACTTCCTCTACAGTGAACTACATCAGTCATAAACTACACTGTACACACACAGCTCCTCGCTCCCTCTACAGTGAACCACATCAGTCATAAACTACACTGTACACGCACAGCTCCTCACTTCCTCTACAGTGAACTACATAAGTCATAAACTACACTGTACACACACAGCTCCTCGCTCCCTCTACAGTGAACTACATCAGTCATAAACTACACTGTACACGCACAGCTCCTCACTTCCTCTACAGTGAACTACATCAGTCACAAACTACACTGTACAGACACAGGTCCTCGCTCCCTCTACAGTGAACTACATCAGTCATAAACTACACTGTACACACACAGCTCCTCGCTCCCTCTACAGTGAACTACATCAGTCATAAACTACACTGTACACACACAGCTCCTCGCTCCCTCTACAGTGAACTACATCAGTCACAAACTACACTGTACACACACAGGTCCTCGCTCCCTCTACAGTGAACTACATCAGTCATAAATTACACTGTACACACACAGCTCCTCTCTCCCTCTACAGTGAACTACATCAGTCAAACTACACTGTACACACACAGCTCCTCTCTCCCTCTACAGTGAACTACATCAGACATAAACTACACTGTACACACACAGCTCCTCGCTCCATCTACAGTGAACTACATCAGTCATAAACTACACTGTACACACACAGCTCCTCACTCCCTCTACAGTGAACTACATCAGTCATAAACTACACTGTACACACACAGCTCCTCACTTCCTCTACAGTGAACTACATCAGTCACAAACTACACTGTACACACACAGCTCCTCGTTTCCTCTACAGTGAACTACATCAGTCACAAACTACACTGTACACACACAGCTCCTCACTTCCTCTACAGTGAACTACATCAGTCATAAACTACACTGTACACACACAGCTCCTCGTTTCCTCTACAGTGAACTACATCAGTCACAAACTACACTGTACACACACACAGCTCCTCGCTCCCTCTACAGTGAACTACATCAGTCATAAACTACACTGTACACACACAGCTCCTCACTTCCTCTACAGTGAACTACATCAGTCATAAAATACACTGTACACACACAGCTCCTCACTTCCTCTACAGTGAACTACATCAGTCATGAACTTGACTGTACACACACAGCTCCTCGTTTCCTCTACAGTGCACTACATCAGTCACAAACTACACTGTACACACACAGCTCCTCACTCCCTCTACAGTGAACTACATCAGTCATAAACTACACTGTACACACACAGCTCCTCACTTCCTCTACAGTGAACTACATCAGTCATAAACTACACTGTACACACACAGCTCCTCGTTTCCTCTACAGTGAACTACATCAGTCACAAACTACACTGTACACACACAGCTCCTCACTTCCTCTACAGTGAACTACATCAGTCATAAACTACACTGTACACACACAGCTCCTCGTTTCCTCTACAGTGAACTACATCAGTCACAAACTACACTGTACACACACACAGCTCCTCGCTCCCTCTACAGTGAACTACATCAGTCATAAAATACACTGTACACACACAGCTCCTCACTTCCTCTACAGTGAACTACATCAGTCATAAACTACACTGTACACACACAGCTCCTCGTTTCCTCTACAGTGAACTACATCAGTCACAAACTACACTGTACACACAAAGCTCCTCACTTCCTCTACAGTGAACTACATCAGTCATAAACTACACTGTACACACACAGCTCCTCGCTCCCTCTACAGTGAACCACATCAGTCATAAACTACACTGTACACGCACAGCTCCTCACTTCCTCTACAGTGAACTACATAAGTCATAAACTACACTGTACACACACAGCTCCTCGCTCCCTCTACAGTGAACCACATCAGTCATAAACTACACTGTACACACACACAGCTCCTCGCTCCCTCTACAGTGAACTACATCAGTCATAAACTACACTGTACACACACAGCTCCTCACTCCCTCTACAGTGAACTACATCAGTCACAAACTACACTGTACACACACAGCTCCTCGTTTCCTCTACAGTGAACTACATCAGTCACAAACTACACTGTACACACACAGCTCCTCACTTCCTCTACAGTGAACTACATCAGTCATAAACTACACTGTACACACACAGCTCCTCGCTCCCTCTACAGTGAACCACATCAGTCATAAACTGCACTGTACACGCACAGCTCCTCACTTCCTCTACAGTGAACTACATAAGTCATAAACTACACTGTACACACACAGCTCCTCGCTCCCTCTACAGTGAACTACATCAGTCAAAAACTACACTGTACACGCACAGCTCCTCACTTCCTCTACAGTGAACTACATCAGTCACAAACTACACTGTACAGACACAGGTCCTCGCTCCCTCTACAGTGAACTACATCAGTCATAAACTACACTGTACACACACAGCTCCTCGCTCCCTCTACAGTGAACTACATCAGTCATAAACTACACTGTACACACACAGCTCCTCACTCCCTCTACAGTGAACTACATCAGTCACAAACTACACTGTACACACACAGGTCCTCGCTCCCTCTACAGTGAACTACATCAGTCACAAACTACACTGTACACACACAGCTCCTCTCTCCCTCTACAGTGAACTACATCAGTCAAACTACACTGTACACACACAGCTCCTCTCTCCCTCTACAGTGAACTACATCAGACATAAACTACACTGTACACACACAGCTCCTCGCTCCATCTACAGTGAACTACATCAGTCACAAACTACACTGTACACACACAGGTCCTCGCTCCCTCTACAGTGAATTACATCAGTCATAAACTACACTGTACACACACAGCTCCTCGCTCCCTCTACAGTGAACTACATCAGTCACAAACTACACTGTACACACACAGGTCCTCGCTCCCTCTACAGTGAACTACATCAGTCATAAACTACACTGTACACACACAGCTCCTCTCTCCCTCTACAGTGAACTACATCAGTCAAACTACACTGTACACACACAGCTCCTCTCTCCCTCTACAGTGAACTACATCAGTCATAAACTACACTGTACACACACAGCTCCTCACTCCCTCTACAGTGAACTACATCAGTCACAAACTACACTGTACACACACAGCTCCTCGTTTCCTCTACAGTGAACTACATCAGTCACAAACTACACTGTACACACACAGCTCCTCACTTCCTCTACAGTGAACTACATCAGTCATAAACTACACTGTACACACACAGCTCCTCGCTCCCTCTACAGTGAACCACATCAGTCATAAACTACACTGTACACGCACAGCTCCTCACTTCCTCTACAGTGAACTACATAAGTCATAAACTACACTGTACACACACAGCTCCTCGCTCCCTCTACAGTGAACTACATCAGTCATAAACTACACTGTACACGCACAGCTCCTCACTTCCTCTACAGTGAACTACATCAGTCACAAACTACACTGTACAGACACAGGTCCTCGCTCCCTCTACAGTGAACTACATCAGTCATAAACTACACTGTACACACACAGCTCCTCGCTCCCTCTACAGTGAACTACATCAGTCATAAACTACACTGTACACACACAGCTCCTCACTCCCTCTACAGTGAACTACATCAGTCACAAACTACACTGTACACACACAGGTCCTCGCTCCCTCTACAGTGAACTACATCAGTCACAAACTACACTGTACACACACAGCTCCTCTCTCCCTCTACAGTGAACTGCATCAGTCAAACTACACTGTACACACACAGCTCCTCTCTCCCTCTACAGTGAACTACATCAGACATAAACTACACTGTACACACACAGCTCCTCGCTCCATCTACAGTGAACTACATCAGTCACAAACTACACTGTACACACACAGGTCCTCGCTCCCTCTACAGTGAACTACATCAGTCATAAACTACACTGTACACACACAGCTCCTCGCTCCCTCTACAGTGAACTACATCAGTCACAAACTACACTGTACACACACAGGTCCTCGCTCCCTCTACAGTGAACTACATCAGTCATAAACTACACTGTACACACACAGCTCCTCTCTCCCTCTACAGTGAACTACATCAGTCAAACTACACTGTACACACACAGCTCCTCTCTCCCTCTACAGTGAACTACATCAGACATAAACTACACTGTACACACACAGCTCCTCGCTCCATCTACAGTGAACTACATCAGTCATAAACTACACTGTACACACACAGCTCCTCTCTCCCTCTACAGTGAACTACATCAGACATAAACTACACTGTACACACACAGCTCCTCGCTCCATCTACAGTGAACTACATCAGTCACAAACTACACTGTACACACACAGGTCCTCGCTCCCTCTACAGTGAACTACATTAGTCATAAACTACACTGTACACACACAGCTCCTCGCTCCCTCTACAGTGAACTACATCAGTCACAAACTACAATGTACACACACAGGTCCTCGCTCCCTCTACAGTGAACTACATCAGTCATAAACTACACTGTACACACACAGCTCCTCTCTCCCTCTACAGTGAACTACATCAGTCAAACTACACTGTACACACACAGCTCCTCTCTCCCTCTACAGTGAACTACATCAGACATAAACTACACTGTACACACACAGCTCCTCGCTCCATCTACAGTGAACTACATCAGTCATAAACTACACTGTACACACACAGCTCCTCTCTCCCTCTACAGTGAACTACAGCAGACATAAACTACACTGTACACACACAGCTCCTCGCTCCCTCTACAGTGAACTACATCAGTCACAAACTACACTGTACACACACAGCTCCTCTCTCCCTCTACAGTGAACTACATCAGTCACAAACTACACTGTACACACACAGCTCCTCACTTCCTCTACAGTGAACTACATCAGTCATAAACTACACTGTACACACACAGCTCCTCGCTCCCTCTACAGTGAACCACATCAGTCATAAACTACACTGTACACGCACAGCTCCTCACTTCGTCTACAGTGAACTACATAAGTCATAAACTACACTGTACACACACAGCTCCTCGCTCCCTCTACAGTGAACCACATCAGTCATAAACTACACTGTACACACACACAGCTCCTCGCTCCCTCTACAGTGAACTACATCAGTCATAAACTACACTGTACACACACAGCTCCTCACTCCCTCTACAGTGAACTACATCAGTCACAAACTACACTGTACACACACAGCTCCTCGTTTCCTCTACAGTGAACTACATCAGTCACAAACTACACTGTACACACACAGCTCCTCACTTCCTCTACAGTGAACTACATCAGTCATAAACTACACTGTACACACACAGCTCCTCGCTCCCTCTACAGTGAACCACATCAGTCATAAACTGCACTGTACACGCACAGCTCCTCACTTCCTCTACAGTGAACTACATCAGTCATAAACTACACTGTACACACACAGCTCCTCGCTCCCTCTACAGTGAACTACATCAGTCACAAACTACACTGTACACGCACAGCTCCTCACTTCCTCTACAGTGAACTACATCAGTCATAAACTACACTGTACACACACAGGTCCTCGCTCCCTCTACAGTGAACCACATCAGTCATAAACTGCACTGTACACGCACAGCTCCTCACTTCCTCTACAGTGAACTACATCAGTCATAAACTACACTGTACACACACAGCTCCTCGCTCCCTCTACAGTGAACTACATCAGTCATAAACTACACTGTACACGCACAGCTCCTCACTTCCTCTACAGTGAACTACATCAGTCACAAACTACACTGTACAGACACAGGTCCTCGCTCCCTCTACAGTGAACTACATCAGTCATAAACTACACTGTACACACACAGCTCCTCGCTCCCTCTACAGTGAACTACATCAGTCATAAACTACACTGTACACACACAGCTCCTCACTCCCTCTACAGTGAACTACATCAGTCACAAACTACACTGTACACACACAGGTCCTCGCTCCCTCTACAGTGAACTACATCAGTCACAAACTACACTGTACACACACAGCTCCTCTCTCCCTCTACAGTGAACTACATCAGTCAAACTACACTGTACACACACAGCTCCTCTCTCCCTCTACAGTGAACTACATCAGACATAAACTACACTGTACACACACAGCTCCTCGCTCCATCTACAGTGAACTACATCAGTCACAAACTACACTGTACACACACAGGTCCTCGCTCCCTCTACAGTGAATTACATCAGTCATAAACTACACTGTACACACACAGCTCCTCGCTCCCTCTACAGTGAACTACATCAGTCACAAACTACACTGTACACACACAGGTCCTCGCTCCCTCTACAGTGAACTACATCAGTCATAAACTACACTGTACACACACAGCTCCTCTCTCCCTCTACAGTGAACTACATCAGTCGAACTACACTGTACACACACAGCTCCTCTCTCCCTCTACAGTGAACTACATCAGTCATAAACTACACTGTACACACACAGCTCCTCACTCCCTCTACAGTGAACTACATCAGTCACAAACTACACTGTACACACACAGCTCCTCGTTTCCTCTACAGTGAACTACATCAGTCACAAACTACACTGTACACACACAGCTCCTCACTTCCTCTACAGTGAACTACATCAGTCATAAACTACACTGTACACACACAGCTCCTCGCTCCCTCTACAGTGAACCACATCAGTCATAAACTACACTGTACACGCACAGCTCCTCACTTCCTCTACAGTGAACTACATAAGTCATAAACTACACTGTACACACACAGCTCCTCGCTCCCTCTACAGTGAACTACATCAGTCATAAACTACACTGTACACGCACAGCTCCTCACTTCCTCTACAGTGAACTACATCAGTCACAAACTACACTGTACAGACACAGGTCCTCTCTCCCTCTACAGTGAACTACATCAGTCATAAACTACACTGTACACACACAGCTCCTCACTCCCTCTACAGTGAACTACATCAGTCACAAACTACACTGTACACACACAGGTCCTCGCTCCCTCTACAGTGAACTACATCAGTCACAAACTACACTGTACACACACAGCTCCTCTCTCCCTCTACAGTGAACTGCATCAGTCAAACTACACTGTACACACACAGCTCCTCTCTCCCTCTACAGTGAACTACATCAGACATAAACTACACTGTACACACACAGCTCCTCGCTCCATCTACAGTGAACTACATCAGTCACAAACTACACTGTACACACACAGGTCCTCGCTCCCTCTACAGTGAACTACATCAGTCATAAACTACACTGTACACACACAGCTCCTCGCTCCCTCTACAGTGAACTACATCAGTCACAAACTACACTGTACACACACAGGTCCTCGCTCCCTCTACAGTGAACTACATCAGTCATAAACTACACTGTACACACACAGCTCCTCTCTCCTTCTACAGTGAACTACATCAGTCAAACTACACTGTACACACACAGCTCCTCTCTCCCTCTACAGTGAACTACATCAGACATAAACTACACTGTACACACACAGCTCCTCGCTCCATCTACAGTGAACTACATCAGTCAAACTACACTGTACACACACAGCTCCTCTCTCCCTCTACAGTGAACTACATCAGTCATAAACTACACTGTACACACACAGCTCCTCTCTCCCTCTACAGTGAACTACATCAGTCAAACTACACTGTACACACACAGCTCCTCTCTCCCTCTACAGTGAACTACATCAGACATAAACTACACTGTACACACACAGCTCCTCGCTCCATCTACAGTGAACTACATCAGTCATAAACTACACTGTACACACACAGCTCCTCGCTCCATCTACAGTGAACTACATCAGTCAAACTACACTGTACACACACAGCTCCTCTCTCCCTCTACAGTGAACTACATCAGTCATAAACTACACTGTACATACACAGCTCCTCTCTCCCTCTACAGTGAACTACATCAGTCAAACTACACTGTACACACACAGCTCCTCTCTCCCTCTACAGTGAACTACATCAGACATAAACTACACTGTACACACACAGCTCCTCGCTCCCTCTACAGTGAACCACATCAGTCATAAACTACACTGTACACGCACAGCTCCTCACTTCCTCTACAGTGAACTACATAAGTCATAAACTACACTGTACACACACAGCTCCTCGCTCCCTCTACAGTGAACCACATCAGTCATAAACTACACTGTACACACACACAGCTCCTCGCTCCCTCTACAGTGAACTACATCAGTCATAAACTACACTGTACACACACAGCTCCTCACTCCCTCTACAGTGAACTACATCAGTCACAAACTACACTGTACACACACAGCTCCTCGTTTCCTCTACAGTGAACTACATCAGTCACAAACTACACTGTACACACACAGCTCCTCACTTCCTCTACAGTGAACTACATCAGTCATAAACTACACTGTACACACACAGCTCCTCGCTCCCTCTACAGTGAACCACATCAGTCATAAACTGCACTGTACACGCACAGCTCCTCACTTCCTCTACAGTGAACTACATCAGTCATAAACTACACTGTACACACACAGCTCCTCGCTCCCTCTACAGTGAACTACATCAGTCATAAACTACACTGTACACGCACAGCTCCTCACTTCCTCTACAGTGAACTACATCAGTCACAAACTACACTGTACAGACACAGGTCCTCGCTCCCTCTACAGTGAACTACATCAGTCATAAACTACACTGTACACACACAGCTCCTCGCTCCCTCTACAGTGAACTACATCAGTCATAAACTACACTGTACACACACAGCTCCTCACTCCCTCTACAGTGAACTACATCAGTCACAAACTACACTGTACACACACAGGTCCTCGCTCCCTCTACAGTGAACTACATCAGTCACAAACTACACTGTACACACACAGCTCCTCTCTCCCTCTACAGTGAACTACATCAGTCAAACTACACTGTACACACACAGCTCCTCTCTCCCTCTACAGTGAACTACATCAGACATAAACTACACTGTACACACACAGCTCCTCGCTCCATCTACAGTGAACTACATCAGTCACAAACTACACTGTACACACACAGGTCCTCGCTCCCTCTACAGTGAATTACATCAGTCATAAACTACACTGTACACACACAGCTCCTCGCTCCCTCTACAGTGAACTACATCAGTCACAAACTACACTGTACACACACAGCTCCTCTCTCCCTCTACAGTGAACTACATCAGTCAAACTACACTGTACACACACAGCTCCTCTCTCCCTCTACAGTGAACTACATCAGTCATAAACTACACTGTACACACACAGCTCCTCACTCCCTCTACAGTGAACTACATCAGTCACAAACTACACTGTACACACACAGCTCCTCGTTTCCTCTACAGTGAACTACATCAGTCACAAACTACACTGTACACACACAGCTCCTCACTTCCTCTACAGTGAACTACATCAGTCATAAACTACACTGTACACACACAGCTCCTCGCTCCCTCTACAGTGAACCACATCAGTCATAAACTACACTGTACACGCACAGCTCCTCACTTCCTCTACAGTGAACTACATAAGTCATAAACTACACTGTACACACACAGCTCCTCGCTCCCTCTACAGTGAACTACATCAGTCATAAACTACACTGTACACGCACAGCTCCTCACTTCCTCTACAGTGAACTACATCAGTCACAAACTACACTGTACAGACACAGGTCCTCGCTCCCTCTACAGTGAACTACATCAGTCATAAACTACACTGTACACACACAGCTCCTCACTCCCTCTACAGTGAACTACATCAGTCACAAACTACACTGTACACACACAGGTCCTCGCTCCCTCTACAGTGAACTACATCAGTCACAAACTACACTGTACACACACAGCTCCTCTCTCCCTCTACAGTGAACTGCATCAGTCAAACTACACTGTACACACACAGCTCCTCTCTCCCTCTACAGTGAACTACATCAGACATAAACTACACTGTACACACACAGCTCCTCGCTCCATCTACAGTGAACTACATCAGTCACAAACTACACTGTACACACACAGGTCCTCGCTCCCTCTACAGTGAACTACATCAGTCATAAACTACACTGTACACACACAGCTCCTCGCTCCCTCTACAGTGAACTACATCAGTCACAAACTACACTGTACACACACAGGTCCTCGCTCCCTCTACAGTGAACTACATCAGTCATAAACTACACTGTACACACACAGCTCCTCTCTCCCTCTACAGTGAACTACATCAGTCAAACTACACTGTACACACACAGCTCCTCTCTCCCTCTACAGTGAACTACATCAGACATAAACTACACTGTACACACACAGCTCCTCGCTCCATCTACAGTGAACTACATCAGTCATAAACTACACTGTACACACACAGCTCCTCTCTCCCTCTACAGTGAACTACATCAGACATAAACTACACTGTACACACACAGCTCCTCGCTCCATCTACAGTGAACTACATCAGTCACAAACTACACTGTACACACACAGGTCCTCGCTCCCTCTACAGTGAACTACATTAGTCATAAACTACACTGTACACACACAGCTCCTCGCTCCCTCTACAGTGAACTACATCAGTCACAAACTACAATGTACACACACAGGTCCTCGCTCCCTCTACAGTGAACTACATCAGTCATAAACTACACTGTACACACACAGCTCCTCTCTCCCTCTACAGTGAACTACATCAGTCAAACTACACTGTACACACACAGCTCCTCTCTCCCTCTACAGTGAACTACATCAGACATAAACTACACTGTACACACACAGCTCCTCGCTCCATCTACAGTGAACTACATCAGTCATAAACTACACTGTACACACACAGCTCCTCTCTCCCTCTACAGTGAACTACAGCAGACATAAACTACACTGTACACACACAGCTCCTCGCTCCCTCTACAGTGAACTACATCAGTCACAAACTACACTGTACACACACAGCTCCTCTCTCCCTCTACAGTGAACTACATCAGACATAAACTACACTGTACACACACAGCTCCTCGCTCCATCTACAGTGAACTACATCAGTCATAAACTACACTGTACACACACAGCTCCTCTCTCCCTCTACAGTGAACTACATCAGACATAAACTACACTGTACACACACAGCTCCTCACTCCCTCTACAGTGAACTACATCAGTCACAAACTACACTGTACACACACAGCTCCTCACTCCCTCTACAGTGAACTACATCAGTCACAAACTACACTGTACACACACAGCTCCTCGCTCCCTCTACAGTGAACTACATCAGTCACAAACTACACTGTACACACACAGCTCCTCTCTCCCTCTACAGTGAACTACATCAGTCATAAACTACACTGTACACACACAGCTCCTCGCTCCCTCTACAGTTAACTACATCAGTCACAAACTACACTGTACACACACAGCTCCTCGCTCCCTCTACAGTGAACTACATCAGTCACAAACTACACTGTACACACACAGCTCCTCGCTCCCTCTACAGTGAACTACATCAGTCACAAACTACACTGTACACACACAGCTCCTCACTCCCTCTACAGTGAACTACATCAGTCATAAACTACACTGTACACACACAGCTCCTCACTCCCTCTACAGTGAACTACATCAGTCACAAACTACACTGTACACACACAGCTCCTCACTCCCTCTACAGTGAACTACATCAGTTACAAACTACACTGTACACACACAGCTCCTCTCTCCCTCTACAGTGAACTACATCAGTCATAAACTACACTGTACACACACAGCTCCTCGCTCCCTCTACAGTGAACTACATCAGTCACAAACTACACTGTACACACACAGCTCCTCACTCCCTCTACAGTGAACTACATCAGTCACAAACTACACTGTACACACACAGCTCCTCGCTCCCTCTACAGTGAACTACATCAGTCACAAACTACACTGTACACACACAGCTCCTCTCTCCCTCTACAGTGAACTACATCAGTCATAAACTACACTGTACACACACAGCTCCTCGCTCCCTCTACAGTGAACTACATCAGTCACAAACTACACTGTACACACACAGCTCCTCGCTCCCTCTACAGTGAACTACATCAGTCATAAACTACACTGTACACACACAGCTCCTCACTCCCTCTACAGTGAACTACATCAGTCACAAACTACACTGTACACACACAGCTCCTCGCTCCCTCTACAGTGAACTACATCAGTCACAAACTACACTGTACACACACAGCTCCTCACTCCTTCTACAGTGAACTACAACAGTCACAAACTACACTGTACACACACAGCTCCTCGCTCCCTCTACAGTGAACTACATCAGTCACAAACTACACTGTACACACACAGACAGCACTAGAGTTCAGATTCACACAGATGAACAAATAGAAATGATGTGTTTTAGAAATATATACTGCACTGTTAACCTCTAGATTCAGTCGTTTCAGGACGTGTGTAGTGCACTACAGAGGGAGGATGGAGTGATTTGGGATTAAACCTCTGTTTCTCTCATGCTTCATTGGTGTTTTGATGTCTCTCTTTATGAGGTACTATGACCCCCTACTGGAGTGGCCTGAGAATGCAGTTTTTAAAAATGTCTGGATCCATGTGAACACAGCCTGAGAGACTGGTCTTGTTACACCAACCTAAGAGTGGTTTCTCTGTGAGGCACCTGAGCATTGAAGAAGAGGGTGCAAGGTGGCCAACAAAGTATGCAGAGCAACAGAGTGATCACTCAGTGATTACAGGACTCCAACTGCAGTAGTAAAAACATAGTGCAAACAGTCTCGCAAACAACAGGTGATATGTGTTAACATACGTAGCAAACAGACACACACACACACACATTGTAAAATCCATAGGTAATCACTGTGTATAATATATTTCAATTTCAAACAGCAATAGATTTTTAATGTGATGCTTTTAGCCATTTAATATTGCTAACTGCTAATGAAGCCTAGCAGGGGCAATTCAATATTAAAGAAACAAGCCTGATGAAATAACTGGGGGAGTTCTTCCTTTAACTCTGTGTTTTGCTTCAGAAGACACACTCGTTATCCTCCACTTCACCAGCCTATGATCAAGAAATCCACTCACATCACGTTCGCTATTCGCTTCTTAGCTCTCCACTCACCATGAAAGCTCTGAACCCTTCAAAGCACCCAGAGATTGTATTAAAACCAGAGGCTAAGAGAAGAGGAACAGTGTTATCACCTCACCTCAATACCTGGAGGACTCTTTCAACTCTCATTACTGCCCCAACCCCCCCCGTTCCCCACTTACTGCTGCAGCAGAGCTGTCTCACACACTCAGGTCTCACCCTCGCTGAGAGGTCATACACAACACACTGGAAACGGTTACTGGTTTCTGGATGTTGAGTATTAGCCTTCAATGTAAATCTTCACATTTAAAAATCTGTGAGACTGTCCCTACCAGCTCCGCCGACTGTTTTGTGTCAGGGGAAGCACTGCCAGGGTCTCTATATTGTGTCTGGTACCTTTCAGCACTTAACGTGGCCAAAATGCTACTGCAGGAAATGACATTTGACTGAAACACAATAGGACCAATCACAGGTCTGCTATTTTAGCACGATGTACAGAAGGGGGCAGCCTTTATGACTCACGTCGGACCAATACCAGAGCCAGGAGAAGTCAAGACAAGTCTAGTGTGTTTGTATAGCGCTTTTTACAACCTAACAGTGTCACAAAGCAGCTTTACAGAAAATTTAGGATTTCCTCAGTTTGGTTGTTCCACTGACAGCTGCAGCAGAGCTTCCCTCTCTCTCTTCTCTGTGTTTACAGATGTGCGCCACACAGTTTTCTGTCCTCCTACTGGTCATCGCCAGTAACATGTCGTAGAAAACGTCTGACCGGCCCAAAAGAGCCAAACAAGTCTAATTCTATGCTCGGCTTTTCCTCGTGGAGCATCACAGACGCACATTGCTGTTATTTGATTATGTTGCACTACACCTCCCCACTGCTCATATTCAGCTCAGACACTGGTAATTTCTCAGATATTTTTCTACTTGTGTCTGTGGTAGAAACTAGAGAAACATGGCGCAGTGACAGAGCAACGGAGCGTTGCCCAATCTCACCTCCCCAAGGACCCTCAAAACCAGGGCAGGTGAAATGAGGATATGGAGGTGAGATTGGGCTCCGCACCAGAGATCCTGAAGACTCTCTGGCAAAAAATAATGCATTCAAGCCAGAATTACAAACTCACCACCCATCCCACCTTAAACAGAGCAGCGCTTTGTTACACTGTAAATGGTGCAATAATTATATTCAAGTCCCAACCCCAAACCTTTGTGAAGTTATTTCTACATTTAACAGAGCTCAGTTATATTCTGCCATCAACATTAATATTAATGAACTGGGTCTGATGAATTATTCCTATCTCGAGTCCCAGAGGCCTAAAGACCCTGTGTACTGTGTATTGGAGGCAGCAGTGACCTGGAGGTTAGAGACGTGAGCTTGAGGCCGGTGGGTCGCAGGTTCAATTCCGAGGCCCGGCGTGAGAAAATTAATTCACGGCTGAAGTGCCCTTGAGCAAGGCGCCTAACCCCCAAACTGCCCCCGGGTGCCGAGGTGGTCACAGCCCCCTGCTCCGGCTGCATGTGTGTTTACTGCCACGGATGGGTCAAACGCAGGGAAGCAACTTCCCTAAGGGATCAATAAATGTGTTTCTTCTTCTACTTCTTCTTCTATTCAGACACTTCTTTCTTGGTATTTAATGTACCTCAGGTACCTCCAGTTACGTGTGTGGTGAAATCTCATCATAAGATCAGTGCACATCAATTTTCCAGACTGTTTTAATCTTAATTAAAATCACTCTTGGAAAGTGTCCACAACCAGCCGTGGCCTAAATCTTGAAGACGTGGGCTTGACACTGAAGACTGAAGACAGGAAAATGGTGGGGAGTTTAATGTTAATAAATTTACAGAGAAAAGTATGGGATAAAAAGAGTGTCGCTCTGGAACAGCTGCAAATGACTGATGAAGAGTTATGAATGCAATACAAGATCTTGGCTAAAGGCTTCTCAGAGGAGTAGAAGATGTTCCTGCTGCAGAGGACGACAAACTACATTTTAATACCCTTGATTTTACAGGAAATGTTGGATGAACAGATGTCCACAAACTCCATAACATTTACTGAAACAAATGATCAATATGGAGTTTCATTCATTCATCATCTGTAACCCTTATCCAGTTCAGGGTGGCGGTGGGTCTGGAGCCTACCCGGAATCACTGGGTGCAAGGCGGGACCACACCCTGGAGGGGGGCGCCAGTGCTTCACAGGGTGACACACACTCACTCACACACTCACACCTACAGACACTTTTGAGTCTCCAATCCACCTACCAATGTGTGTTTTTGGAGCGTGGGAGGAAACCGGAGCACCTAATGCCAGTGCTCTCAGACTAATGAATATTTTCTGCACCCAAACGAACCTCCTGCTAAAAAAGCAGCAGAGATGCACAGGTAACATTCACACACCATCAATTAACACATCAGAGCTTTTTTGGAATGTTTTCCTGGGGTCAGAAATAATAAATACAGAAATAATTCATCCCATCGTTTTTGCAGAAGGGAGGAGGGCGCGAATAATCCCATGAACACTGTGTGAATCCCAAACACATTTTCCCAGATTGATAAGACGGGGCGGTTTCTGTGCCGTCAGGGAATATCTCAATGTTTTTCTAGGTTCAGGTTTAGGACAGAAAATAGGCACCAGTATATTATGATTGGTTCAGCTATGTTTCCCTTGTTCTCCTCCAGCCTCTTTACTGATTGGCTCCATATTATGAATTCTATTAGTTGTCATTTTTTCATTTGTATAGTTACAAAAACTCACACAACTTTCTCTTAAATTACTTCATGGTTCTGCTTCTGTGTGTAAGGCTAATGTTACCTGGGTAAAGGCCAGAAAACACTTTGGGTAAAGACTGTCAGGTCTTTAATAGAAAATTAATAGAAAATACTATTTATTATCTATTATTATTATTCTATCTAATTATTATTATTCCATACTAATTTCACTAATATTATCATTACTATTTGTATCACTGTTATGGTCATTTATTATTATTATTATTATTATATTTAAAATGGTGTCTCGAACCCAGATTAAATTAGTCCTGGTCAAGGAAAGGCAAGTTTATTTATAGAGCACCTTTCATACAAAAGCAATTCAAAGTGCTTTACAGAAGAAACAGTTCAATTAAAAGCAAGAATAAAAGTCATAAAAGTCCAATAAAACAATTAAAATACTGCAGTAAAATGAAATACATAAAAAGAGTAAAATGATTAAACGATTAAAAATGACACAATAAAAGAAAAACCTCTCTGGACATCTCTCTGGACTGAGATAATCCCTCGAAGCAAAAAGTACAGTCGGACTAGGCTTAAAGCTGGAGTAGGTCATTAATTTGTAAATTATTTGTTGGAATACTGTTTATATTCCATTGCCTTAGAGACTGCTCTAGCTGTAGTCTGGCAGTGAGCAGTCATGTTTTAGGGCGTGGCTTTGAAAGGAGGTGTGAAATATTGACTCGCTGCTTTCTACAGTATTTACCCACTCTGGTTCATTCCCATGATGACCACAGTGGCTGCACCACACAAATATGACTATGGTCTGGACATACAGATCCGATGTGGTCCCCTGAAACGGTCTAAAAAATCTGATTTAAGAAGTGAATCCGGTTTGCACTGCAGTGTGAGCAAAGCCTACGGGTGTACGTCTGAAGTGGGAACGTGCTCTGGAGGGCCAAATAAACGTCTGTCCTCGCTGTACAAAACACAGCAGAGTGTGAGCAGCCTGAACAGACATTCTCCCTCCACCTCAAATCACTGTAGTCCAGCAGGAGCTGAAAGAGAATGTAATGTAATCCATGTAGAATTACACACGAGAAGCTGCAGTAAACAAGACTTGGACAGAGAAGCGAGAGAGAGAGAGTCCATTCAGGCAGCACGCAGAACTGTCTAAGCAAATAAAGCTTAAGTTGTTTCAGGAACACTGGGGGAAAAGGAGAAGAGCCTCATTAAAATTTCTGGAGGACAGCCGAGGCTTTTCAGAATGTCAAATCTGCTCGGCAGGTACCTAATTGCTGTAGTGCTGCTCAGCTCTGAACGCCAGCAAATCATCAGAGAGAATAGCGAGGCAGCGAGTGTAGTGCTAATGACAGCCATTTCAAAATGTGTTAGGGGCACATACAGAGCTACACATCCAACAACAGCTCTAAAGAGCTATACCCATATTAACGAAGTAAGAAGTCAGGTAAAATTCAAGCTTTTTTAAATGTTGTTTAAAACCTGAAACCTTTTCCATGAATCATTTACAGCTCCCGGGAAGCTGCTGGCACTGACAATTTGTGCCAAATAAATTCCCATCAGTGTAAATTTCGTTAACGAAAACTATGATAAAAAAAAAAAATTAGTTGAAGAGCTAGCGTAATTACCCCAAGTTCCGGCCACTTTAATCACAATATTGGAAATCTTAGCTAACTGTAAATAAATAGAAGTACTTTACTCACTCAAATCAACATTTTTCAGGAGTCAAATGTGTGTAGATTAATGTCCAAGACTTGTTTGACTTTGAAAGAAAATCTGTTTTTAGATAAAAACACTTTTGTTTAAGTAAGTGCCAATACTGCTAAGATTATTAGCGCCCCCTAACTTCGGCCACCTCCCCTGCTTGTGACAGTCAAACGAGACAGTTGCTACCACATTCAGTGGTTTTGAGAGGTTCACAATGAGATTACGTTTGTCCTGTGTTGGTATCCGTACTCTACATATGAGGATTAAAATGGCGGTAGATTTTCTCCTCAGAGAAAAAGAAGCTAACCACTAAGCTAACTTTTACACTGAGGGAAATATCTGTCGCGAAATGGAAATGTGTTGTGTTCCACATGCAGTTTTGCAAACAAAGAATTACAACACTGTTAGAAATACTTAGTTATTGTTAACATGTGTGATTTCTTGCAAGACTGATGTTTAAATGCCCTACTAATGCTTGATCTTGTGTTTTATTGTTTTACCCAATGCGATTGGCGAAGAGAGAGAGTGGAATTGCACCATATACGGCAGTGGCTGGAATTAGAGGAAAGACTGATATATTTCACAACAAAAATAAACAAGAACTAAATAAAAAAAAAAGTAAATTCAAGATTAGAAATGTGACAAAATGTTTTGTACCTCGAAATGAAATAGAAACAATAATATTAACGACCGATGAATGACAATTTGAATACGAATGATAATTGATTTGAAAACAAAAATAAATCACAATGAGATTTAACGTTGAACAGGAAATGCCTCTGACTGTTTACTGTTGTCTTGGGAACGAGAGCTCTGAAGAGTGAACAGTGAAAAGGAGTCGGCTCCAAAAGAATCAATTCTTAGAGCATTAGGGAGTCGGCCAATGATTTATAGAGTTCAAACTCTAAGAGAATCGACTCAGTCTCAGTTTGTAGCGCAGTTTGAACCTACAATGTAATGTTCAATGTGCAAAATATATTTTGGATACAAGATGTATTTTGAAGAGAGAGGAAGATAGTGCTGTTCCTTCACTCCCACTGCCCCCTGTTCCCTTGCAGGCTGTGGGGATCAAACTAGCGACCTTCTGGTCCCAAATGAACTCCTTTAATCATTGTGCCACGGCTGCCCCACCATTTTGTAAAACCAACCTTTAAAAATTAAGTAAATAAAATTAGACAAAAATGAATACACATGAGTTTTATTATCGTTATTATAGTATATAATATTAAATAAATCAATCAGCAGCCAAAATTAACATTGATTCCCACTAGCTTTGCAAGGCGCTTCACTCTCCGGTTCCTCCTCCACAGTCCTACTCCTAATGATCTGAGCTGCTGATAAGGAACACAGAGGACGGCTCATCTTACCTGATCACAAAATCATGAGAATCGATCTCTGGTCCACAGCTACTGTTCAGCAGTATCCCAGAATTCCCCACAATCGCGCACCGTCTGTAGTGCTGGTTCTTCATGGGGGACGCAGTGGGCAGGAGGCGGTACAGGTTCTCAGAGATGTTTGTAGTGCTCTGACGGTCAAAGATGTAATGGATTACATCGCCCGGCTTGAAAGTTCTTTTCAGGATGGAGATGTCCCTCTCTGCGTCCAGGAATCTCAACACATTCCTCCTGGAGGAGAATCGTAAAGCATTGGAGGAGAAATACCATACATTTACAGCTAATAACTGTGTTTAATCACCTCAAAAAGTGCTACATTTACCCAGTCATGTACATCCATATCATCCATACGTGGAAATGAATTGGAAAATCTGAACAGGGCTGTCAAAATAAAAAGGGATAAAACGAGCCGTTCTGATTCCGCTCTGCTTCTGATGTCAAGTGCCCCGCCCTCTCACCTGAGTCTGTCCAATCACAGCGCTGGATGTTTATGTGATCTTGCAAAGATGAGGTTAAACGCAGCAAAACAAAGACAACGAGCACTGAATAAAAACAGGAGAAAACGAGAACGGAGAAGAAAGAGAACAGAGTGAAAACGGCTAAAATCCAGAGCTTCTGCTCCTCGCTCCTTACTGCTGTGCGCTCGGGGTCGGGGTGAACAGCGAGCGGCTCGTTATCATTTAAAGGAACAGGTGCGTTCTGAACAGGGGCTGTTTACACAGGGGGAGAACACTGCTGTGGGGCTCGTGGGGTTTGGACCAAAACAGGTCACAGACGTTTCATTAAGAAACAGAACCGTTTTTGGGTCAAAACCCACCAGCAGCGTTCTCCCGCTGTCTAATCCTGCTTTAAAGAACAGCTCCCTAGTCTTACATTGATGTAAAGTGTAGTATTTCTTCTGTATACTTTTGTGAACATATACTTTATTAGAAGAAAACCCATATTAAACTGGAAACAAATAAGGGGTGGTCTCTGATTTTCACACAGTTCTGTATGACATTCATTACTGTAAACATCTAAACATACTGCCAAATAAATATTAAAAATGCCTCCTACCTGATGATACTGGAGAGAGTTCTGTTGAAGGTCCAGTCCGATGTGGAAGAAAGTCCAAACCTGTTGCTTGAGAAAGAAGGTGAAGGAAAAGGAGAGACAGGGCCCTCCTTGGAGCCAGTGACTGGAGAAGGAACAGGATTCAATCTTGTCTTCCTGAACATTGAGCAGAGGAAATATATTTTACAACTTCACCACAGAGCAGGTGTGATGTGGTGGTGGATCATTCTCAGCGCTGCAGTGACACTGACGTGGTGGTGGTGTGTTAGTGTGTGTTGTGCTGGTGTAGAGTGGATCAGACACAGCAGTGCTGCTGGAGTTTTTAAACCCCTCAGTGTCTGGACTGAGAACAGTCTACCGACCAAAAACATCCAGCCGACAGCGTTCCTGTGTCACTGATGAAGGACTAGAGGACGACCCACACACACTGTGCAGCGACAGATGAGCTACTGTCTCTGACTCTACATCTACAAGGTGGACCATCGAGGGAGGAGTGTCTCACAGAGTGGACAGAGAGTGGACACAGGGTTTAAAAACTCCAGCAGCACTGCTGTGTCTGATCCACTCTACACCAGCACAACACACACTAACACACCACCACCACGTCAGTGTCACTGCAGCGCTGAGAATGATCCACCACCACATCACATCTGCTCTGTGGGGGTCCTGTGCCTTGAAGAAGGTGGGGGGGGGGGTAACAAAGTATGCAGAGCAACAGATGAATGACAGTCTGTAATTGGTCAGTGGAGCTGAGAGAAAGGACAGTAAGTGTACAAATTAATATTAACATTTAACCTGATAAATCACAAACCTGTTGGAGTTGGTCACGAAGCTGTACCAGTGAAACTTCTGAGTTCCCCAAGATCTGGAGGAAGCAGAGAACAATTATTATCCCTCAGTCCTCTTCCTACAAATCTGCACCACAATAAATAACACAATCAACTGAGAGGTTCTATGTTTGAGTTGGAAACAAATGCCCCTTTAAATCATGCTCCCTTTATGAAATCAAGCCCTTGAGCCTGCACTTATATAAACCTTGTAGCCCTAGGCCTAAAGTTGTCACCCTTCTGCAAGCGATGTGAGCGAGCCACAACCTGAAAAACAGAAGGCTGGCACTCTGAGCTCTGCTGCTTTAAATGTTGTTGCTCATGTCACTTGCAGACAGGACACAGTGTCAATCTTGTCAACTTCTTGACGGAGCAGAGCAGCAGAAGAAAGTGAGCTGTTGTCTTAAATATTTTATGAGTACACTTTCAAAACGTGGTGGGAACAACATCAACCATTTCAGAAAGTGAGTCTGAAAACCCGGGATACAACGAGTCGTTCTGGTTCTGATCTGCTTCAGATATCTAGTGCAAAGACTTTAGAATGGCCCCGCCCCCTCATCTGAGTCTGTCCAATCACAGCACTGGACCCGCGTTTATTTGAAAGCACAAAGACGAGGTTAAACTCAACAAAACAGACACAATGAGCGCGGAGAAATAAGAGCACTGAGTAAAAACGTAGAAAACGAGAACGGAGAAGAAAGAGAACTGAGCAATAACGGCTAAAAACCAGAGCTTCTGCTCCTCGCTGCTGTGCGCTCGGGGTCGGGGTGAACAGCGAGTGGCTCATTATCATTTAAAGGAACAGGTGCGTTCTGAACAGGGTTGTTTACACAGTGGGGGTCCACTGTTTGCTGTGGGGCTCGTGGGGTTTGGACCAAAGCAGGTCACATACGTTTCATTAAGAAACAGAACTGTGTTCCACTGTGGAGAAGAGGGATAGTAAACCCCTTTTAAAAGGATTATATGATGCCATTCAATCCCAAAGCCTCTTCAGTTCACAGCTATTTTCCTCAGCAGAGCCTCTGTCAGCTCCAGGGCTGTACAGACTGTTTTCTCTTCTGTGATTCAGCTCAGAGTCGAGTTTAGAGCCAGGGAACGACAAACCGCTTTCTTTTCTTCCCTCTTATATTTATCTCTGCACATTTGCTCACAGAAACAAATCAAACACTAATCCTCAAGCTCGTCTCACACCTCCCACCACAGGCGTCTGGGTTGCCATGAATGGGCCCGGGAGAGCAAGCAGGACAGACTTGAGTGGAACAAACCCACAAGCTCGTGGCCCTTGTTGAAGACCCTCAGGGGCATGATCAGGCATGCTCCTCTCCTCGGGTCTCTGTGTGTGAGGAGTGAGGTGTGTTCTCTCTGTGTCTGTGTGGGTTTCCTCCCACAGTCCAAACACACACTGATAGGTGTAGTAACTGCGTGACACTGTCTACTGTGTGGATGAGGGTATGAGTGATTGGGTGTGTGGTGTGTGAGTGATTGGGTGAGTGGATGGATGAGTAGTGTGTGAGTGACTGGTTGAGTGGTGTGTGAGTGACTGAGTGAGTGGTGTGTGTGAGTGACTGGGTGAGTGTGTGTGACCTGGTGAGTGTATGAGTGACTGGGTGAGTGGTGTGTGAGTGATGGGGTGAGTGGATAGATAAGTGGTGTGTGACTGACTGGGTGAGTGGTGTGTAAGTGACTGGGTGAGTGGATGGGTGAGTGGTGTGTGAGCGACTGGCTGAGTGAATAGATGAGTGGTGTGTGAGTGACTGGGTGAGTGGTGTGTGAGTGACTGGGTGTGTGGTGTGTGAGTGAATGGGTGAGTGATGTGCGGGTGACTGGGTGAGTGTGTAAGTGACTGGGTGAGTGTGTGAGAGTGACAGGGTGAGTGTGAGTGACTGGGTGAGTGTGTGTGACCTGGTGAGTGTGTGAGTGACTGGGTGAGTGTGTGAGAGTGACAGGGTGAGTGTGAGTGACTGGGTGAGTGTGTGTGACCTGGTGAGTGTGTGAGAGTGACAGGGTGAGTGTATGAGTGGCTGGGTGAGTGTGTGAGAGTGACAGGGTGAGTGTGTGAGAGTGACTGGGTGAGTGTGTGAGAGTGACTGGGTGAGTGACTGGGTGAGTGTGTGAGAGTGACTGGGTGAGTGTGTGTGAGTGACTGGGTGAGTGTGTGTGAGTGACTGGGTGAGTGTGTGAGAGTGACAGGGTTAGTGTGTGAGAGTGACAGGGTTAGTGTGATTGACTGGGTGAGTGTGTGTGAGAGGGTGAGTGTGTGAGAGTGACAGGGTTAGTGTGAGTGACTGGGTGAGTGTGTGTGAGAGGGTGAGTGTGTGAGTGACCGGGTGAGTGTGTGTATGACTGGGTGAGTGTGTGAGTGACCGGGTGAGTGTGTGTGAGTGACTAGGTGAGTGTGTGAGTGACTGGGTGAGTGTGTGTGTGACTGGATGAGTGTGTGAGTGACCGGGTGAGTGTGAGTGACTGGGTGAGTGTGTGATGTCCAGTGATGGACTGGAGCACAGACCAGAGGATGTTTCTACCTTGTGCCCAATGATCCACTGCAACCCCTATCAGGAGGGAGCGATTACAGAAGATGAACGTATGAATGTGTGAATGAATTCTCTGTGCTGAAGTAGGATACACTGGAGATGGGATGTCAGTCCAAGGTTTGTGTCCATCTCAGTTCAGTGTGAAGGGCTTGATAAATAATTGAGGACTTGGGTCAGCGGGATTTCTCCAAAACTGCAGGCGAACCTCTTCCTCAGAGCAGCAGCAGACAGAGGAAAGGAGTCAGAACTCGTTCTCCAGGGCTGTCAAAGCGTAAACACTCCGGGTCAATGTGCAGTATTAATATTCAGCACTGGGAGTGAGAGCCCACTTCCACCTCAACAAGGACAACTCGGGTCTAAAGGAAAACTCCAGAACGAAGCCGATACACTGCACGACTAAATACAGCACTTAAAATGAACTCAGATCTACACCTACATACAAAATGACTTATTTTTAAAGAAAATATATTACGAAGAAATCACTTGCAGACATCATACATTAATGTAGGGATCTGGAGCCACACTGTGAAACAAGACCCCACGGCTTACTGTGTGCTGCCTGAGTCAGAAAACACAGGGGAAAACGAGCCGCTTCTGCTTCTGACATCAAGTGCAGAGACTTTAGAATGGCCCCGCTGTCACGCCCTCGTCCTGTCATGCCTGTTTTCCCCGCCATGTGCTCTCTCTGCACATGACTCTGTCTGTTATTGTCCTTGTCTCCGCCAAAGTCCTGCCTTTGTTCCGCCTCCTCGTCTGTGTCTCATTTGTTACCCTGTCCTCTCATTATCCGTCTCAGGTGCGTCTCGTTTGTGTTGAGTATTTAAGTCCCCTTGTATCACTTCCTCTTGTCGGTCATTCGTTCTCGTTCCTGTTCATATTCCTTGTCATGTTGTTTTGCTTCCGTAGTCGTGTTACTCAGTCCAGTCTGTTTGTCCCTCGCTTCGGTTCGTTCTCTGTCTGCTCTCTTTCTTGTGCCTCTCTAGTATGTTTTTCTGGTCTGTTAGTGTTTCCTTTCCTGTGCTTTGTGTACTTTTGTGGTTTCTGTCTGTAGTCTATTAGCTCTCTCTGTTCAGGTCTCTGTTTAAGCCCCCTTTGTCAAGGTTTATCTCTGTCTGTCTAGTTCCCTCTGTTTAGGTTTATTCGGTATCTGTCTCTTTAGTCTGGGTCTCTGTTTAAGTCTTTCTGTCCAAGTCTGCCTGTCTTTGTTTTGTTATCTTTTGTTTAAATAAAGTATTCTGTGTTTTAGCAAGTGCGTCCTCCTCTGTCAGTCCGGCCCGTGATCTTGACACCCGCCCCCTCGTCTGAGTCTGTCCAATCACAGCGCTGGACCAGTGTTTATGTGAGAGAGCAAATATGAGGTTAAACGCAGCAAAACAGACACAACGAGCGCGGAGAAATAAGAGCTCTGAGTAAAAACAGAGAAGAAAGAGAACAGAGCGAAAACGGCTAAAAGCCTGAGCTTCTGCTCCTCGCTCCTCACTGCTGTGCGCTCGGGGTCGGGGTGAACAGCGAGCGGCTCATTATCATTTAAAGGAACAGGTGCGTTCAGAGAGTAGAGAGAGAAGGAGAGACAGAAAGAAACAGATCAAACCGTGACACACCTTTAAAAAAGCACAGAGAAAGAGAGTCCGAAAAATTGTCTCTTAAGGTGGTGGTACTGTCAAGGGCACACGTACTGTACCTTTAATTAGGAACAGAACTGTACCTTACTCTATATGAACTGTGGATGTTAAAGTTGTGTTGATGTCATTCGCCCCGTTTCATCTCCAGGACTTTTATTGTGTTCTTTTATTCTCCACAGTTGTGTAATGAAAGATTACAGAGATCCCCCTCTCCTTCTGGAGAAGAGAATGTAATGAACCTTTAGGAACACAACTGGACTCTAACACCACTGCTGCACCTTTAAAGATACACTCCACTGTTTGTAGCTTCAGTGACAGTGATGTACCTGTAGAGTACCTTTTTATTTGACAGAGTGTAAAAGATTATTTTGTATTAAAGGTGAGAGAAACTGTGTCTCTCCCAGACACGTGGACTCTTAAGTGCAGTGGGAAATGGAGAAGTGCACAGTCCTGGACCATCAGAGGATAGATGAATGTCCTCAGAGCAAAACCTACACCTTCAACACCAGCGGAGACCCACTGAGCCCCCGGAGCCCAGCACCACCCACACGTGCAGCCCCCCACAGAGCAGCTCCGGCTGAAGTACTTACGCCATCTCCTCCTCCACTTCAGAAACATCCGCCAGGATCAGAAACACCACCAGCACGGTCACCAAGCCGAAGAGCAGGGTCCGCAGCTCCAGCGGCATGACCGGACCGAGCAGTGGACGCAGGGTCCTCCAGGTGGACTCACAAGAACATTAGCCGACTTAGCAATGGACAGCGCTCTCTCTCTCCCCCTCTGTCTCTCTCTCTATTCTCTGTATCTTCATTCACTCACTCCCCGCTCAGTTCTCTATCTCTCTCCTCTGTCTCCCAGTTTACTCTCTCTCTCTCTCTCTCTCTCTCTCTCTCTCTCTCTCTCTCTCTTTTCCCTGTATCTTCATTCACTTACTCTCCGCTCAGTTCTCTATCTCTCTATCTTCTGTCTCCCAGTTCTCTCTCTCTCTCTCTCTCTCTCTCTCTCTCTTGCTTTTACCGTGGTCGTGTCTCGCCTCGATGCTCCGTTTGAACCCAATCCTCAGCGGCTGAGAAAGAGACCCGGTTCAGTCTTTTTCCTCTTTCTCTTCCTTCTCAGGCTCCGGTATCATCCTCCCCTCCTTTTCTTTCTCCTCCCCTCCTTCACACCACCGACAGCAGGCGAGTCCCTCCTCCTCTTCCTCCTCTCCTCTGTCCACTGTCTGTTTCTGTTTCTCTCGGATGTGAGGAGGACTTTCACTGAAAGTTTAAACAAAGAGACATTAAACTAAATGTATATATTTTTAAATGTAGCAGGATGTTAAAAATCTATATAATAAACCTGGAGCTGTTTGATAATATTTCATAGGTTAAAACATTTTTAAGTATAACCTGGGCTAGGGGTGGCACAGTTGAGCAGCAGGTAGTGTCTCTGTCACAGCTCTAGGGTTCCTGGAGGTTGTGGGTTCGAGTCCCGCTACAGGTGACTGTCTGTGAAGAGTGTGGTGTTTTCTCTCTGTGTCTGCGTGGGTTTCCTCCGGGTGACTGTCTGTGAAGAGTGTGGTGTTTTCTCTCTGTGTCTGCGTGGGTTTCCTCCGGGTGACTGTCTGTGAGGAGTGTGGTGTGTTCTCCCTGTGTCTGTGTGGGTTTCCTCCGGGTGACTGTCTGTGAGGAGTGTGGTGTGTTCTCTCTGTGTCTGCGTGGGTTTCCTCCGGGTGACTGTCTGTGAGGAGTGTGGTGTGTTCTCTCTGTGTCTGCGTGGGTTTCCTCCGGGTGACTGTCTGTGAGGAGTGTGGTGTGTTCTTTCTGTGTCTGCGTGGGTTTTCTCCGGGTGACTGTCTGTAAGGAGTGTGGTGTGTTCTCTCTGTGTCTGGGTGGGTTTCCTCCGGGTGACTGTCTGTGAGGAGTGTGGTGTGTTCTCCCTGTGTCTGCGAGGTTTTCCTCCGGGTGACTGTCTGTGAGGAGTGTGGTGTGTTCTCCCTGTGTCAGCGTGGTTTTCCTCCGGGTGACTGTCTGTGAGGAGTGTCGTGTGTTCTCCCTGTGTCCGCGTGGGTTTCCTCCGGGTAACTGTCTGTGAGGAGTGTGGTGTGTTCTCCCTGTGTCGGCGTGGTTTTCCTCCGGGTGACTGTCTGTGAGGAGTGTGGTGTGTTCTCCCTGTGTCCGCGTGGGTTTCCTCCGGGTAACTGTCTCTGAGGAGTGTGGTGTGTTCTCCCTTTGTCTACGTGGGATTTCTCTGGGTGACTGTCTGTGAGGAGTGTGGTGTGTTTTCTCTGTCTACGTGGGATTCCTCCGGGTGACTGTCTGTGAGGAGTGTGGTGTGTTTTCTCTGTGTCCGCGTGGGTTTCCTCCAGGTGACAGTCTGTGAGGAGTGTGGTGTGTTCTCTCTGTGTCTGTGTGGGTTTCCTCCGGGTGACTGTCTGCGAGGAGTGTGGTGTGTTCTCTCTGTGTCTGCGTGGGTTTCCTCCGCATGCTCTGGTTTCCTCCCACGCTCCAAAAACACACATTGGTAGGTGGATTGGAGACACAAAAGTGTCAGTAGATGTGAATGTGTGAGTGTGTGTCGCCCTGTGAAGGACTGGCGCCCCCTCCAGGGTGTGTTCCTAAAGGAGAGCTCTCTCTCTCTCTCTCTCTCTCTCTCTCTCTCTCTCTCTCTCTCGCTCTCTCGCTCTCTCTCACACACACACACACAAAGGCCTGTGGACAGTATGACACATTCACCCATTCTCTCAGTCACTCTCCTTTTCTGAGACACACACACACACACACCGTCACTGAAACACACTCCACCTACCAACATGTGTGTTTGTACTGTAGGAGGAAACCCACACAGACACAAGGAGAACACATGGTTCACTGTTGGTTTTCCATTGTCTAATGTTGAATCCAGCTTTGATCTGCAGTTGATGGTAAACACAGTGCGAGCGGATCCTGTCGTGGCTGCGGAGGGAGTAGGTGCAGAAACGTCTCAGAGTTTCAGGACCCTGCTCCACTCTTCTGTGAAGACGACAAGTCACTGCTGCAGAGAATAGTTTATTTATTGCACTCCCTCATCATTCTCGCATTGCATCAGCACTTCAGCTGGTGATATGAGAGAGTCGACAGGCGGAGAGCGCGGCAGCTCTCGCCTGCATCACAGATTTGACTTTTTAGAGGGCACCATCGTTCGAGCAGGAGCTGGCTGATGCTTCAGAAGCTCGGGATCCCGTCTGACATCTTAATATAAGAGCGCTAGACAGATTACAGTCAGGAGTGTGTTCTCTCAGTGCTGGGAAGTGTTAGCCATTTCAACACTGGTGGATTATAAAGGCATGGACTCTGTGTTTCAGGTTTAACCCTTAAGAGCCCAGTGAGGTACTTACACAAACGCACACACTGCATCCAGGATGTTCAGTACATGTCACTTAGAGACGTCATGAATTTGCGGGCAGCCTTGGCCTATTGGTTAGAGACCAGGCTTGGTTCCTGAAGGTTGCCGGTTTGATCCCCAGGACCAAGGCACTGAACACCCAAACACTCCTCGGGTGCCCGGGATGGCTGCCTCCCACTCTGGGGGTGGGGGGGAACTAGTGGTTGGTGTGGTGCAGTGGCTCCCATGTGAGAGACCTGGGTTTGATTTCAGCTTTGGGCAACCAGTATGTGCTATACCAATAAGAGTCCTTGGGCAAGACTCCTAACACTGTTGGCCTACCTGTAACACCAGTGACCTTGTGAGTTGCTCTGGATAAGAGCATATTCCATAAATGCCGTAAATGTGAAGTGTGTGTGTGTGTGTTGACTTCCACAGATGGGTTAAATGCTGAAGACATGTTTTGTGATATAATTGAACATTATATTATATGATTTAAAGTGAAGGGAACCTTCTTTCAATGAGCTAGGTCAGGATTTCTGAAGAATCTTGTCATAATTTAACAGAAAAGCACATCTCTGCAGCTGGATCCTGAATAAAATACAATTGGTGGTGGATCATTTTCAGCGCTGCAGTGACACTGACGTGGTGGTGGTGTGTTAGTGTGTGTTGTGCTGGTGTAGAGTGGATCAGACACAGCAGTGCTGCTGGAGTTTTTAAACCCTGTGTCCACTCTCTGTCCACTCTGTGAGACACTCCTCCCTCGTTGGTCCACCTTGTAGATGTAAAGTCAGAGACAGTAGCTCATCTGTCGCTGCACAGTGTGTGTCGCTCATCCTCTAGTCCTTCATCAGTGACACAGGACGCTGTCGGCTAGATGTTTTTGGTCGGTGGACTTTTCTCAGTCCAGACGCTGAGGAGTTTACAAACACCAGTCAAATCATCCTGATCATTGAAGAGCGGGGTTAAAGCGTGCTAACAAAATATGCAGAGCACTAGATGGACTCAGCAGTTTTAATATGTGTTCATTAATAAGCTACATTTCTGGAAACAGAAACATGAAATTCTCAGCCAGTGTCTGGCACTGCTCCTACTTCACTTTCAGTCACTTATACATTTTGCTGTTCTGCAGCTGGTCCTCCACAGGGAGGTGCAATATCATATGCAGGCACACACCTTCATCTGAGAAGTCTTCTCTTTAAAGACAAACCCGAGAGAGTGCTGGAGCCGCCTGTAAAAGCTATAGATTGTGACGCATGTAAATCTTAATGCGGTGATGATGCAAGTGGCTGTTAATAATATCTCTCAATCCTACAGCAGGTCACACCCTCCATCTTTGCTTTGAATGAGAACTGCCAGGTGTAAAACTTGCTTAATCAAGCTTTTCTATTCAAATGAATGTAATCTAAATGAAATTTCTGCAAAGGACTCTTAAGAGCCACAAGGAATGTGTGGAGTACCAAATAATAGACGTTGATACAAGAAATAAATAGTTTACGGCTTTATCAGCAGCAATTTAACTACCTTAAACTAGGTGCTTAGGCTGCTGTCAGATGGGGGAGTGGATTCTGCTAAAAATCAGCACCGAATCACTGGAATCATTGGGCGTAAGGCGGGAATACACCTTGGAGGGGGGCGCCAGTCCTTCACAGGGCTCACACCTACGGACACTTTTGAGTCACCAATCCACATACCAACATGTGTTTTGAAGCACCACACTCCTCACAGACAGTCACCCGGAGGAAATCCACGCGGACACAGGGAGAACACACCACACTCCTCACAGACAGTCACCCGGAGGAAACCCACACAGACACAGAGAGAACACACCACCCTCCTCACAGACAGTCACCCGGAGGAAAACCACGCAGACACAGGGAGAACACACCACACTCCTCACAGACAGTCACCCGGAGGAAACCCACGCAGACACAGAGAGAACACACCGCACTCCTCACTGACAGTTACCCGGAGGAAACCCACGCGGGCACAGGGAGAACACACCGCACTCCTCACAGACAGTCACCCGGAGGAAAACCACGCCGACACAGGGAGAACACACCACACTCCTCACAGACAGTCACCCGGAGGAAAACCACGCCGACACAGGGAGAACACACCACACTCCTCACAGACAGTCACCCGGAGGAAAACCACGCCGACACAGGGAGAACACACCACACTCCTCACAGACAGTCACCCGGAGGAAAACCTCGCAGACACAGGGAGAACACACCACACTCCTCACAGACAGTCACCCGGAGGAATCCCACGTAGACAGAGAAAACACACCACACTCCTCACAGACAGTCACCCAGAGAAATCCCACGTAGACAAAGGGAGAACACACCACACTCCTCAGAGACAGTTACCCGGAGGAAACCCACGCGGACACAGGGAGAACACACCACACTCCTCACAGACAGTCACCCGGAGGAAACTCACGCCGACACAGGGAGAACACACCACACTCCTCACAGACAGTCACCCGGAGGAAAACCTCGCAAACACAGGGAGAACACACCACACTCCTCACAGACAGTCACCCGGAGGAAAACCACGCCGACACAGGGAGAACACACCACACTCCTCACAGACAGTCACCCGGAGGAAAACCACGCCGACACAGGGAGAACACACCACACTCCTCACAGACAGTCACCCGGAGGAAAACCACGCCGACACAGGGAGAACACACCACACTCCTCACAGACAGTCACCCGGAGGAAAACCTCGCAGACACAGGGAGAACACACCACACTCCTCACAGACAGTCACCCGGAGGAATCCCACGTAGACAGAGAAAACACACCACACTCCTCACAGACAGTCACCCAGAGAAATCCCACGTAGACAAAGGGAGAACACACCACACTCCTCAGAGACAGTTACCCGGAGGAAACCCACGCGGACACAGGGAGAACACACCACACTCCTCACAGACAGTCACCCGGAGGAAACTCACGCCGACACAGGGAGAACACACCACACTCCTCACAGACAGTCACCCGGAGGAAAACCTCGCAAACACAGGGAGAACACACCACACTCCTCACAGACAGTTTACCAAGTTTGGGGAGTTGGCGACCTCTCTGGTAACAAAATGTATTTGCAAGAAATGTTTGCGGAAGAATGTTTTGTAACGTGGTTGGTGCTGCATTTTGTTTCAGACACTGGATTTATCTGATTATTACAAGCGGTTCTCTCCTCTCAAATCCGACCATACAGCACTGATGTTAAACAAATATTTCAGACTTTACAGTGTGACTCACCGCACACGACTCTAGTGCAGCACGGACTTTCCTCTGGACTCAGTAAACTAATCATACACACTGCAGCTTTAAATCTCTTAAACCATACAGCTGTGGGAGCTCAAACACAGCCTTTCGACCTCTCTGTTTTGTTTTGGAGTGCATAGATTCTGTATGTATAGCACACCTTCCATAAGAAACTGGCGCACAGACTTCGTCTCATTGGTTGCACTTTGAGAAGAGTGAAACTTAATGAGTGGAGCTTATCCACTGAATATAACTTGTTCTGTATGGATCCTCTACAGAAAAAAACATAATCTAGGGAAGAATAAAGCACAAACATGGTTCAAAGGGCAGAGAAAGCAGTGTCTGCATCATGCCACAGGATATACACACCACCATCTGAACACAGCCTTTACTTACTGGGTAGTTGGTCACATAAAAACAAAGGCTTAAAATGGAGTGTACATTTCAGTTTGCAAAACATTTAAAATGGAATTAAAGGCAACACTATTATTGTGGGGAACTGCTGCTCTCTGGTTTGTTTACATTCAGAAGCTCCACGTCTTTTAATGTGGAACACTGTGTTTGAGAAAAAAAAGGACTGTTGTTTGTTGGTGTCTGAAGTGTAAACTCTCTGTAGTCTTTTATTCACTGTTTGAATTCCCACAGAAACCCATTTGTGACTTGAGGTAACTTTCAGCCTGTGTTTACTTTTCTGAAGTTAGCGCTTCTCCTGAATTAAGAGTCAATTTCAACTTAAGTAAAGTAACTGAAGCGGCAAAAATAAGTCAGTGCTTTGCACCTATGGAGCAGAAATAGAGCTGCATCCCAGTTCATGCATTTGAACATTTGTAGGGCTCTTTGCCATTTCTTTCCTGAGAGAGAGAGAGAGAGAGAGAGAGAGAGAGAGAGAGAGAGAGTAAGAGAGAGAGAGAGTAAGAGAGAGAGAGAGAGTAAGAGAGAGAGAGAGTAAGAGAGAGAGAAAGAGAGAGTAAGAGAGAGAGAGAGAGAGAGAGAGAGAGTAAGAGAGAGAGAAAGAGAGAGTAAGAGAGAGAGAGTAAGAGAGAGTAAGAGAGAGAGAGAGTAAGAGAGAGAGAGAGAGTAAGAGAGAGAGAGAGTAAGAGAGAGAAAGAGAGTAAGAGAGAGAAAGAGAGAAAGAGAGAGAAAGAGAGAGAGAGAGAGAGAGAGAGAGAGAAAGCCTAGGATGTCTGACCCATTTATAGATAGTGAGGCTTCGTAAACACATTAGACCGGTTTCCAGCTCGAACCGACTGGAGCCTTTTTGGCTCGTCCTCAGACCATATAGAAGCATAATGAAATAAAATGGACATGTCCTACTTATTGGTTGTCAGCAATTCTTACAGCTCACTACAACTCATTACTTCACTTTCTAAGTAAACACCCTGCTGCAGCTGGTAGATGGAGTGCAAAGTTTAGCGCTTTACTTTAGTAGAAAGTATGTGACTATGTCCCATTTTAATGGGCAGTGAAAATAAATGATGCTAGGCAACAGCATAGATTTGCTCTTGACATTGGTGGGGACCTATGAATCTCAAAACAGCACCCAGTGACGTCTAAGAGTTTGGGACTTTTATCTTAACCGTGGAGCTGCTAAAAACCGGCCATCGCTCAGACGGACCAATGAAGTGAAAGTAGGGCTTTAAGCCCGCCCACCCTTCCCAATCAAAATTATGAACTGTTTTGGAGACAGAAACAAGAAAACACAAATACGAAGTGAATTCTCGTTTCTGTGTTCATGCATTCAAATGGAAAACAAACAAACAAGCTGTTTTTTAATTTCTCTCATTCTACATTCAGTCTAAGAATCAAACTAATGAAATGTACACGGACCGGAAAGGCACAGCCAACACACTCTGGAGGGGGCGTCAGTCCTTCACAAGGCGACACACACTCACACCTACGGACACTTTGAGTCGCCAGTCCACCTACCAACGTATTTTTTTGGAGCGTGGGAGGAAACTGGAGCACCCGGAGGAAACCCACGCAGACACAGGGAGAACACACCACACTCCTCGCAGACAGTCACCCGGAGGAAACCCACACAGACACAGGGAGAACACACCACACTCCTCGCAGACAGTCACCTGGAGGAAACCCACGCAGACACAGAGAAAACACACCACACTCCTCGCAGGCAGTCACCCGGAGGAAACCCACGCAGACACAGGGAGAACACACCACACTCCTCGCAGACAGTCACCCGGAGGAAACCCACGCAGACACAGGGAGAACACACCACACTCCTCACAGACAGTCACCCGGAGGAAGCCCACCCAGACACAGAGAGAACACACCACACTCCTCACAGACAGTCACCCGGAGGAAACCCACACAGACACAGGGAGAACACACCACACTCCTCGCAGACAGTCACCCGGAGGAAACCCATGCAGACACAGGGAGAACACACCACACTCCTCGCAGACAGTCACCCGGAGGAAACCCATGCAGACACAGGGAGAACACACCACACTCTTCACAGACACTCACACGGAGGAAACCCACGTACACACAGGGAGAAAACACCACACTCCTCACAGGAGTTGTTTATGATTCTGAACAGTTCTCCCAAACATAGGCAGTAACCACGCTGCTATTGGCCAGAGTCTAATGCGTGAAAAATTAATCGCTAATGACCATCAGGACAGAGACATTGCAGTATTTTATATTAATCTGTTTGAAAAAATCTGTTTGTGTAAAGTCTCGTAACCTTATGCCCCCAGAGACTGGTACCCCCGGTTTAGGCGCTTCATAGTAAATCCCATTTACTGTTTGTTGAGTTTCTTGAAGAACTCCAGAGTGAAATGCCTGGAGCGTTACTGCGTACTGTCTGTTATCCCACCCTCTTCAGAATGCAAGGTTTGGACACCAAAGGTCTTAGCCTGGGGGTCTCTACTCAAACACCACACCTCATCAAGCTAATTACCAGGGTCAGTCCATCAAGGACATATCTTAAACCTCAATGGACGTCTAAAATACATCTGAACAAGTCAGTTAACTCCAAAAGAACTTTTTTAATGTGACTCTGTTAGTCGTCTTTTCTTATTCAAACTTTCATATTCGACTTTAAGAAAACGTTGATTAAAGAGCAGTTAGTACGTTATTTCAACTTTGAATCAGTGACTAAATGTTTACTGTGAATAGTGGACAGAGAGTGGGTACGCTTTTAACCTCATCAGTACCAGCAGCACTGAGAATAATCCATCACCCAAATCACACCTGCCCCCTGAGAAACAGAGTGAAAGGGGGCTAACATAAGTATGCAGAGCAACAGATGGACTACAGTCTGTAATTGTGAAACTGCACAGTGAGGGCAGAAACAAGGAGGTTATTTTAGTTATGGTGCTGATGGATATGAGCCCAAAATGTGTTTTAGGAGAACTTCTAAATCATTTAGAAGTTTTCAAAAACTATTTCTCCTTCAGAAGTTGTTTCTGTTTTCTAGAACAGCACAGCGCAGCTCACACAGCTCACAACTGCTGTTGCATCATCTGGGAGGCCTGCCTTTTTCACTGCCCGTGTGCTGCTAATGGTGTTCGGGAAGAGCAGACTCTGTTTGAACGAGAGGAATGTGACTAGCGGTTACGTTCGCCAAAGAACAAGGGCCTCTACAGCCATGCTTCACCTCACAGCTCTCCTCCTTCAGCAGACACCAAAAACGGCACTGAATACATGATCTGGATCACCGTCATCGTGTTGAATATAAATCTAAGAGCACGGCTCCGTCTCTAGATCGGAAGGGATTGCACACTTGGCTTTGTTACGGTATTTTTATTCCCTACCTTTTTTGATGTGCACTTCAAAGGAAGACACAGAGGATGGTATAAATATTCCACTTAAAAATATCTTGTCTGTTACGCTGGTGTTAGGGGAGAAGAGGGAATTGATTTTATTAGCTTTGCTACATGAGGTATGTGTCATGACATATTACAGATGGCATTATTAAAAGAGATTCATCTGCGGTGCTTAAATACACCAGAGGTAAAAGTGAACTGAATTTCAGATAAGCACTATCCTGCTGTTCGGAAAGTGGAAAACAAGGCCACAAATGAAATGATTCTCCCTCTCCTCCTCACTCGCTGCTCATGCAACCCCACCCAGCTGTGTGTACAGATGTTCAGTGATGATATTTGGGCCATGATGGTTAGTGAAGTAAGGCTAGGCATCTATCTCTCTCTAAAATGTAAATAAAAAAAAATGCAATGATGTGCACATAATTTAAAGATTATATTTATTTAAATATAGGACTAAAACAACATTTCAAATGAAACTGAGAAGGTTTATTTTGTTTTGAAAAATATCTGCTCTTTTTTACAGCACTCTGTGAGCATTTGGGAACTGAAGAGACCTGTAGTTCTGAAAGTGAACTGTTTTCTGATTCTTGCTTGTTTCAGGATTTCAGCTGTTCCACGACTGGGGCTCTGCTACAGTGTTTTTGTTTCATAAAGCACCAGTGGTTTTCAGTGGGGGACAGCTCCCGGACTCTTTCGCTAAGTATCTGTGCTGTTGTAATCTGTGCAGAATGTGGACTGGCCTCGTCTCTCTGAAATAAGCAAGGCCTTCCCTGGAAAACACGTAGTCTGTAGGGCAACATGTCGCTACAAAACTATAAATATCATTCAGCATCAACGGTGCCTTCACAGATGCCCTGATACACTGTGCACTGAGGGCACCCTCATACCATTACCATGGCTTTTGGACTGTGTGCTTATAACAAGCCGCATGGTCCCTCTCCTCTTTAGCCTGGAGGACATGGCATCCATGATTTCTAAAGATGAAGTCTGCTTAGCTCCACTACTGAAAGCATCTAGTGTGGGCATCTGAGCATCAGAACTGGATCATGGAGCAGTAGAGGAAGGGTCTGGTCTGATGGATCTCCTTTTGTGTTCCATCATGTGGACAGAGGGGTGCATGTGAGGCACTTACCTGGGGGAGAGATGGCACTATGGGCTGCACGATGGGAAGAATACAAGCTGACGCAGGCAATGCGATGATCTGGGAGATCTGAAATATGGAGTCCTGACATTCATGTTGATATTGTTCTGACACAGACCTCCTCGCCAAGCACTGCAGACCAAGTCCCCCCTTCAGGACGATGGTATTCTGTAACAGCAGTGGCCTCTCCCAGCAGGACAATGCTCCTCACCACACTGCAAACAGTGTTGACCAGGATAACTTGTCTGATCCATGGAGGCCCCACCTCCACCTCACAGTTTACAGCACGTAAAAAGATTAGCTGCAAACCTGATAGCACAGGACACCCTCAGAGGTCTTGTGGTTTCTAAGACTGACCAGATCTGTTTTGGGGCACGAGGAGGACCTTCAGAGTTTTAGGAAAGTGTTTTTAATGTATCACTGTTTTAGGCACCTCTCCTAGTGTCTGTCCAGTGTTATTTGAGGTGATCGTCCAGTGCCTAGTGTCTGAGGTTAATACAAATCCATACGATCAGGAGAAACATCTGGAAACACACAGTTCTTCACTCGCTCACAACACAGCGTCTAATTTTTAGAAATAAAATATCCTTTTACTTTTACTATATTTATGTTTTGGTATTTATTGTAATCATATATAATATTATACAAGCACCACACTTATTGAGAATATAAATTATTTTTAATAATGATGTATCTGTAAAGTATCTGTGGTAGTTCTTTAATGCCCTCCTTGGTCATGAAAGTGTCACTTCTTATGAATCCTCCTCGCTAGGCCAGGACAAAGAAACACTCCTCTAACATAATGAGAAAGACAGGGGTGTTATATTCCCATCCGTTCCCTGACCATCCAGCTCTCGCTGAACAAACACAGTTTCTCTAACAAAATATTTGTACTAAATGAACCCAAATGTCTCAGCAGTTTCAAGAATGGACTCCACACTGAGTAAAGGGCTGATGGCTAAAGGTCTGGCAGCACTTAAAGAACCAAATGCACTATTTCATTCAAATACTATTTGAACATGACTTTCCTGCACTCTACCTGCACCATCTGAGGAAGAAAGGCCTGTTTATGGAGCAGATTTTGAAAACCCGGGTGACTGTCTGTGAGGAGTGTGGTGTGTTCTCCCTGTGTCTGCGTGGGTTTCCTCCGGGTGACTGTCTGTGAGGAGTGTGGTGTGTTCTCTCTGTGTCTGTTTCCTCCGGGTGACTGTCTGTGAGGAGTGTGGTGTGTTCTCCCTGTGTCTGCGTGGGTTTCCTCCGGGTGACTGTCTGTGAGGAGTGTGGTGTGTTCTCCCTGTGTCTGCGTGGGTTTCCTCCGGGTGACTGTCTGTGAGGAGTGTGGTGTGTTCTCTCTGTGTCTGTTTCCTCCGGGTGACTGTCTGTGAGGAGTGTGGTGTGTTCTCTCTGTGTCTGTGTGGGTTTCCTCCGGGTGACTGTCTGTGAGGAGTGTGGTGTGTTCTCCCTGTGTCTGCATGGGTTTCCTCCCATGCTCCAAAAACAAACATTGGTAGGTGGATTGGCGACTCAAAAGTGTCTGTAGGTGTGAGTGAATGTGTGAGTGTGTGTCACCCTGTGAAGGATTGGCGCCCCCTTCAGGGTGTGTTCCTGCCTTGCGCCCAGTGATTCTGGGTAGGCTCCGGACCCACCGCCGCCCTGAACTGGATAAGGGTTACAGACAATGAATGAATGAATGAATGGGTGCATGTCCAAAACAGTTAAAATCCCCGGCTTACAAAGAGGTTGAACAGGTTGAAAGAGTCAGTTCAGGAAAATGAGTCAAACACTTTTGAAATTCTTTTCCTCATCTAATCTATGAGACTGAACAACTACGGTACAGAGGGGTCTTTGTTTGGGACTACATTAAATAAATAAATAAAAATATATATGTTGTATGTTTATTAACCAGAGACAGGGCTCCCATGAGAAATTAGACCCTGCAATCAATCCTCAAATTAATTATGTGCGGTGTGGATGCACTAGCCTTGCAGCTGATGGATCACCATGGGAAACAAAGCAAAGCAGATAAACACAGCCCCCCAACACACACATACACACACTTGCACAAAGCCAAATGTCTTCTAGTGTCCTACCGTCCTTGAAAGGGAGGAAAGTCTCTGGATATCACAGTCATTATTACCACATGGAAAAGTAGGAGAGAGATCTATTGGATGGTGAAAGTGGTGGTGGGTGGAGTCTCGTTCACCGCTGTGGTGGTGCATCACTTTGAGGGTCTTGTCCAGCCTACACACTGATCTCCACGTTTATTTAAACCTGAAATCAGGAGAGTTTACTGACCAGAGCTGGGGTTTCTTTATACAGTTTCATTCATTCATTCTGTAAGTACTTCATCCTGTTGAGGGTCGTGACGTATCTGGAGCCTATTTGTGGGATTTCCTTTATTTTCTGTTCTATATTTCCGTCATTCCTTGACGACACACACTTGCACATTCACTCATACCTACGAACACATTTGAGTCATCAGTCCACCTACCAACGTGTGTTTTTGGGCCATGGGAGGGAACCGGAGCACCTGGAGAACACATACACATTCAATAAAATTGGAGCGGTTAATCTTCATATTTAAAGCCAAGCATGTTCAAATTAAAAGGACATTTGAGAAGGAAATGCTTGTCACAGGATGCCATTTTAAACAGAATTGATATAAATTGATAAACAAGATTATCGTCATACTTTACATTCATTCATTCATTCATTCATTATCTGTAACCCTTATCCAGTTCAGGGTCGCGGTGGGTCCAGAGCCTACCTGGAATGATTGAGCGCAAGGCGGAAACACACCCTGGAGGGGGCGCCAGTCCTTCACAGGGCAACACAGACACACACACACACATACACACACATTCACTCACACACTCACACCTACGGACACTTGTGAGTCGCCAATCCACCTACCAACCTATGGGAGGAAACTAGAGCACCCGGAGGTGTGCACTACACTCCTCACAGACAGTCACCCGGAGGAAACCCATGCAGACACAGGGAGAACACACCACACTCCTCACAGACAGTCACCCTGAGGAACCCACGCAGACACAGGGAGAACACACCACACTCCTCACAGACAGTCACCAGGAGGAACCCACGCAGACACAGAGAGAACACACCACATTCTTTCATGTCCTGTGTTGCAGACAGACACTCCCCTCAAATGGTGAGATGCTGCTGAAGGAAGTAGATGGACAATTCAGTGCTATGTGCAGTGGAGACGTACTGTAAAAATACCTCACACTGTGTAAGGTGTTTGTATAAAAAGGCTAACTATAAGTTGAAATTACACAACTTGGGGTGGAAGTAATTTTCTGTTAATGTGCCGTTCTGCAGTCGGTGTGCTCTGGAAACCGCTCTAATGTGTTTACGAAGCCCCAGTGTCTGTAAATGGGTAAAAAAACAAAGTGTCTGGGTCCGGTGCTAGGCTTTCTCTCTCTCTGCTCACGGCAGAGAAACGCCATCTGGAGGTTTTTAGACAACGGAGAGACTCCAAACGCTGAAAAGCACCAACCGAGATGAGGATGTTGCTCTATTCCTGCTCCATAGGGGGGTCACACTGACTTATTTTTGCTGTCTCTGATCACTTAAGGTGGAAATGTCTCTAAACTCAGGAGACGGCTAACTGCATTAGCGACAGTGCTACAAAACCAAACACCTCGAGTTACACATGAGTTTCTGTGAGAATTCAAGCACTGGCAAATCACAGACATTCCCTTTAAGAAAAACTATCATCCAGAAATCAGAAGTGCACACTTATTTCAAACCAGTCCAGATACACATTTCTTAGACCTTTTTTCAGTGACTTTATTTATCCTCGACGACACAGCGAGGGGCTCACAGCGAAATGGACTACCACTAGAGTGACCTTTAAAAGTGGTAATGTCATTAAAAGCCTATGACGCAACAGGCGCCCGACAGCAGTAGGTCAGAATAAATACGCAGCTCTTATCACAGAGTCGTGAGGGTGAGCCTCGCTTTTGTGCAATTCGTGTTGATGTTAAGGCCAGTGTGTAGGAGTGTGTGAACATGAATAACCTCATGTGCAGAGTTTATCAAAAGATATCTACCGTACGCTGGGTTTCTTGGTTGGTGCCAGGGTCCTGGTGGGATCCTCTCTGATCCTGAGTGTGCTGTGTTCTCCCTGTGTCTGTGTAGGTGGCCTCCAGGTGCTCAAAACACACGTTAATTGGTAGAATGCCTGTGCGGAACTGTCCACAGGTGTGTGTTTGTGTGTGTGTGTGTGTGTGTGTGTATGACTGTGCTAACCGAAGCACCTGGATAGCGGACATGCCACCTGCAGTGCCCCTTTTCCCACCCAAAATATATTTCTGTGTGCAGCAGGTGTTTAAAGGGCATTTAAACATTTTTGGAGGTGTATTTTGAGGACACCTGTGACTCTAGAAATAACAGTATGAAAGGTCCTCACTGCAACATTTACTGAAAACTGTGATGGTGCTCAAAGCGCTGACATAACGCTGTAAAGTCAGAGTGAAGGGACTCAGAGGAGCTGGATGATGGATGATGCCTGCAAATTGCAGCAGCAGAAAGAAATCTGTTGTATATCCTCAGAAAACTGCTCAGATACAAACAGATGCCTCTGAAATCACACCTCACTTGCAGCCGGACCTGATGACATTAGTAAATCAGCTTTTTCACAGCTAGAATAAAGTGTTATGCTCTTGAATAATCAGCTAATGAGGTCACTGACACTCACAAATGCACTTTTTTGGTCTACAATTACAGACTGTAGCCCATCTGTTGCTCTTCATACTTTGTTAGCCCTCGTCACCTTGTTTATCATTAATTGGGACCACCACAGAGCAGGTGTGATGTGGTGGTGGATCATTCTCAGTGCTGCCGCCTCTGACTTTACATCTACAAGCTGGACCAACAAGTTCAGAGAGTGCAAGCTTCAGTAATCATTTTATTTCACTCCTGTGCTGTTGTAGTGTGTAAGAGACTACAAAGGCAAGCCACATGTTCCTCTGTCTCAGTCTTTTCCCCCTATTTACAGGTGAGTAATCAGATCCCACTGTCCCTGTGCTCTGAGAGTGCAACAGATTCTTGGAGGATAATATTTTACCTGATTCTCCTTTGAATGAGTGATCAGTGAGAAATGTTTCCCCGCCGCAGCAAAGCCGAGGCACAATCCCAAATGTCTCCTTACACCCTCCGTAGGGCACAGTGTCTCTGACAAACAGAGCTCTGTTTACAGATGTGAGACCGATAAATATCAGGGATCCACACTTATATCTCTTTCATTTTAACGTCTAAGTGAGGATTACAAGTGAAACTGTAAGAAAAAATATTACAGGAAACTATAAAACAATTTAAATCTCACAGTCATCTGTGTTCAGTTCAGACGACTCTGTACTGTGACACCTCCTGAAAACAAATCCCATTCAAATAGGGGTTTACAGCGCTGACAGAGGAACCCAGCTGGGCCCAGTGATGGGGAAGTGAACACACAGCATCCACAGAGGAAGCAGACTGCAGATAATCAACACTCAGGGGCACTTTGTGGAGATGTTGAGGCATGTTCCTCTGCTGTGGGCTCAGCTTCACTGCACTGCACACCAGGCTGGAGGAGGGAGGGAGAACCCAATCTCATATCAGCAATGAAGTTTGAGAGTGAATGGGTGTGTGTGTGAGTGACCAGGTGATTGTGCGAGCGACCTTGTGGGCGTGAGAGTGATCGAGTGAGTGTGAGAGTGACCGGGTGAGTGTGAGAGTGACCGGCTGAGTGTGTGAGTGACCGGGTGAGTGTGTGAGTGACTGGGTGAGTGTGTGAGTGACTGGGTGAGTGTGTGAGTGATAGGGTGAGTGTGAGAGTGACTGGGTGAGTGTGAGAGTGACCAAGTGAGTGTGAGAGTGACCGGGTGAGTATGACAGTGACCAAGTGAGTGTGAGAGTGACCAGGTGAGTTTGAGTGTGACCGGGTGAGTGTGAGAGTGACCAAGTGAGTGTAAGGGTGACAGGATGTGTGTGTAAGTGACTGGGTGAGTGTGTGAGTGATAGGGTGAGTGTGAGAGTGACCAAGTGAGTGTGAGAGTGACCGGGTGAGTGTGAGAGTGACCGGGTGAGTGTGAGAGTGACCAAGTGAGTGTGAGAGTGACCAGGTGAGTGTGTGAGTGACCGGGTGAGTCTGAGAGTGACCGGGTGAATGTGTGTGACAGGGTGAGTTTGTGAGTGACTGGTTGAGTGTGAGAGTGACCGGGTGAGTTTGTGAGTGACTGGGTGAGTGTGTGAGTGACTGGGTGAGTGTGTGAGGGATAGGGTGAGTGTGAGATTAACTAGATGAGTGTAAGAGTCACAGGATGTGTGTGTAAGTGTCCAGGTGAGTGTGTGAGTGACTGGGTGAATGTGAGAGTGACTGGGTGAGTGTGTGAGTGACTGGGTGAGCATGAGAGTGACAGGGGGAGTCTATACAGGGTGCGCTCCTGCCTTGTACCCGGTGATTCTGGGTAGTGTTGGGAGTTTATTCACTGGAGAATTGAATGTGTTTAAAAGCAGACGACATTTAAAGAGGAATTCTATGATTGTGGAGAAATGCTGTTATTTCTAATCTGTTTATCTCCAGAAGCTCCATGTCTTTTAAAGTGGAACAGTATTTTTGTTACTGTGTTCAGTTCATGCTTTGAGTGTTTTGAGGTCACTCCATTCTGTAAGTTACTCCAGATAGTGCAGCATGCGCTAGACACTTTGTTTTTTTACCCATTTACAGAGTCTGGGGCTTCGTAAACACATTAGAGCGGTTTCCAGAGCAAACCGACTACAGAGCAGCACATGGAGAGGAGACATCTGAATTTTATAAAACCTTTTTTTTAAAAATCCACATAATCTGTTAAAATTATGATCACCTTTAACCGTAAATGTGCACACAGTGTGACTTCCAACTTGGAGTTTTTAAACCCCTCAGTGTCTGGACTGAGAACAGTCCACCGACCAAAAACATCCAGCCGACAGCGTCCTGTGTCACTGATGAAGGACTAGAGGACGAGCGACACACACTGTGCAGCGACAGATGAGCTACAGTCTCTGACTCTACATCTACAAGGTGGACCAACGAGGGAGGAGTGTCTCACAGAGTGGACAGAGAGTGGACACAGGGTTTAAAAACTCCAGCAGCACTGCTGTGTCTGTTTTCTAATCAGGACATAACTCTGCCACCACCGCCTGAAGTGAGACAGATTTGGCCCAAATGTGTCTGCTATTTAGGTTATTGGTTTTAAGATGAAGAAACTATGCTTAACATTAACCATGCAAATTTATCAAGACATGCTGGAACACATTTAACATTTCCCGTTCTCACAGAGAATTCAGAAGTAGCCGACTGACAGCAGCTGAACACTTTCCATGCAGCACTTGGAATATTTCACCAGCAGGGAATGGATAAATTAAGCTGATGTGAAGTGGAGCGATGAGAAGGCCCTTAAGCTCTTTGTCGCTCTTACCTGTGTGAGCTCTTTAAACAGATTCATCTCTGTCAAGGGCTCTGCGCAGAGGTAGGGCTGAAGAGTCCTGAACATTTGGTGGAACATATTGGCCTATGGTTGAAGAATTAGCTCCTGAAAAAGAGGATGGGAGGAATTATAGAGGCGTCTCTGCTGCAGACCTCGCTGGATTCATGGGAAGGGTTCTCTGAGGGAAAGAGGTGAGAGCACAGCTCTTATGTCATCATGCTTATTCATGAAAACACCCATCTCCAGCCAAGTCAGGCAAATATGATGCTCAGAACGAGCACACTTGTCCTGTTCCAGAGTGCTCTCACCCCGGCTCCTCATACATAAATACATAGGACATTTGTTTAGCACTTTTTCAAGGATCTAAACAGGCTTAAAGATTACAGTTTGGTAGAACAACATCAAGACAAACCATACAGATGACAAAAGCACACAAACCGAGTTATGACAGATTCAATCTGGAGGCAGGTGAAATGCAAGAGAGGAGTTTTCCAGTTGGATTTGAACAAAAGCAGGGAGTTTGATGGATAGATGTATGATAGGTACGTTTTTCAAAGATGTGAAGGAAACCTGGAAGAAGGTCGATCACCAAAACCATAGAGATTTGCAGCAGGAACTGTGAGTAATCTTGTAGAAGCACATCTGGTAGTTTGCTGAGGTTTGTAAGGTTGGAATGAGCAAAATTACAGAGGGCATTGATGTGTATTGTCTCTGCATAGTGTTGTTTGTACACGGCTGATGTGTAACACATCTGTAAGTGTTTATACACAGATTGATTTACCAGTTATTTAGTTTTGTAGCACTGTCGCTAATGCAGTTCCGCTTTAAGTGATCTGAAACAGCAAACATTAGTCAGTGTTACCCCCCTATGGAGCAGGAATAGAGCAACATCCTCATCTCGGTTCATGCTTTTGAATGTTTTAAGTTCTCTCCATTGTCTAAAAGAAGGACAAAAGACTTGTCTCTGCCGTGAGCAGAGAGAGAGAAAGCCTAGCATACTGGGCTGAGACAGTTTGTTTATTTACTCATACTACGCCTTTAACACATGACAAGAAAAGACCCATGATGTGGGCACCTTTTATATCAGATGTCCCCCAACATGTGGTCAACAAGAGCATCTCCCAATACCTGTCTTTCCATGCTCTCGGTGCTTTGTGTCACGCCTTCGTCCTGTCATGTCTGTTGTCCCCGGCCATATGCTTTTTGCACATGGCTATGTTTTGTTTATGTCCTTGTCTCCGCCCTCGTCCCGCCTTTGTTCCGCCTCCTTGTCCGTGTCATGTGTTAACCCGTCCTCGTTATCTGTCCAGGTGTTTCTCATTTGTGTCTGTATTTAAGCCGTCTTGTGTCACGTCCTGTTTGTCGTACATTTCACCTTTGTTCAGTCGCGTTGGTTCACCTTTCACTTTTATTCCTATGTCTAGTTGGTCGTGTTTTCGAGTCTGTCCGTCTGTCTCCACAGTTTCTCCGTGTTTGTTTCCCTAGTCGTTGTTTCGCGTCGTAGTTTCTTTTCCTCTCTCGTGCCTTCGTTTACTCTGTAGTCTGTCAGTCCCGTTTGCCCTGTTTAGCTCCCCTTGTTTAGTTTAGCCTGCTTGGCTCCCTGTTTTGTTTTCGTTTTGTTAAAGTCTCTTTGTTTTGTTGTTTTCCTTTATTAAAGATACCGTGTTTTAGCGAGTGCGTCCGCCTCCCTCAATCCACCCCTCGATCCTGACAGAATGTACGACCATTACATGGACGCAGCTAGCACAGAAAACTCGTTTAACAGGGCTGTGGAATGGAGTAGCCGGCTCCGACAGATACATGCCACAGTGGCTCAGCGCCTTCGGGAGGAGTCGATTCATGAGTCGAGTGATTGCTCCAGCGCGAGTCGACGGAGCCGACGGAAAAAGCGGGCTGGAGTCTCCCCCTCGCTGGAGGATTACCCCCTCAGGTCCGGGGAAATTTTTGGGGGGGCGTTAAGGGTAGGGGCTGTTAGCCTCACCTCCGTAGCTCTGAGGTCGGAGGCTAACAGGGGCGCACCTCGAGGGGATCTAATGGGTGCGCCTGTGAAACCCCCTAAACCCTTTACAGCTCCAGCGCGAGCCCGGCGAGCAGCACAAACCCCTGTCCTCGAGAGCGCGGCACCTCCAGCCGCGCCTGTCTTCGTGAGCGCGGCGCGCGCCTCTCCTGTCTTTGTGAGCGCGACGCGCGCCTCTCCTGTCTTCGTGGACGACGTCGCAGATTCCTCTGCCTCCGTGGACGTTGTCGCACGTTCCCCAGTCTCCGTGGATGACGGCGCAGACTCCTCTGCCTCCGTGGACGTCGTCGCACGTTCCCCAGTCTCCGTGGACGACGGCGCAGACTCCTCTGCCTCCGTGGACGTCGTCGCACGTTCCCCAGTCTCCATGGACGACGGCGCAGACTCCTCTGCCTCCGTGGTCGTCGTCGCACGTTCTCCAGTCTCTGTGGACGACGGCGCAGACTCCTCTGCCTCCGTGGTCGTCGTCACACGTTCCCCAGTCTCCGTGGACGACGGCGCAGACTCCTCTGCCTCCGTGGACGTCGTCGCACGTTCCCCAGTCTCCGTGGACGACGGCGCAGACTCCTCTGCCTCCGTGGAAGTCGTCGCACGTTCTCCAGTCTCCGTGGACGATGGCGCAGATTCCTCTGCCTCCGTGGACGTCGTCGCACGTTCTCCAGTCTCCGTGGATGACGGCGCAGACTCCTCTGCCTCCGTGGTCGTCGTCGCACGTTCCCCAGTCTCCGTGGACGACGGCGCAGACTCCTCTGCCTCCGTGGACGTCGTCGCACGTTCCCCAGTCTCCGTGGACGACGGCGCAGACTCCTCTGCCTCCGTGGAAGTCGTCGCACGTTCTCCAGTCTCCGTGGACGACGGCGCAGATTCCTCTGCCTCCGTGGACGTCGTCGCACGTTCTCCTGTGTCCGTGATGGCGGCACCCGCCGCTCCTGTGTCCGTGATGGCGGCACCCGCCGCTCCTGTGTCCGTGATGGCGGCAACCGCCGCTCCTGTCTCCGTGATGGCGGCACCCGCCGCTCCTGTCTCCGTGATGGCGGCACCCGGCGCTCCTGTCCCGGTGATGGCGGCACCCGGCGCTCCTGTCCCGGTGATGGCGGCACCCGGCGCTCCTGTCCCGGTGATGGCGGCACCCGGCGCTCCTGTCCCGGTGATGGCGGCACCCGCCGCTCCTGTCCCGGTGATGGCGGCACCCGCCGCTCCTGTCCCGGTGATGGCGGCACCCGCCGCTCCTGTCCCCGTGACTGTGGCTACGGCCGCTCCTGTCCCCGTGACTGTGGCTACGGCCTCTCCTGTCCCCGTGACTGTGGCTACGGCCTCTCCTGTCCCCGTGACTGTGGCTACGGCCTCTCCTGTCCATGTCCGTAGGTCGGCCCGAAGGACTTCAGGGCCGATCCCCAGAACTGTGCCCAGGCTGGTTCCTCAGACTGCCCCACAGACATTAGCCAGTCCTGGGCACCCCCCTGTTATATTGGTTCCCTTGTCTGTCCCTGTCCTGGTTCCCGTCTCTGTCATTGTCCCTGTACCCGTGTCTGCCTTTGTGTCTGTCCCGGTCCCGGTCACTGTGTTTGTGTCAGTCCCTATAAATGTTCTTGTACCTGTTCCCCTGCCAAGTCCAGTCCAGTCCCCTGTCAGCCCTGTCCAGTCTACGTTTCAACCCTCTGTCCTGCCTCATGTCCAGTCCCCTGTCAGCCCTGTTCAGTCTCTGTCTCAAACCCCTGTCTTGTCTCAAGTCTCGTCTCCTGTCCAGTCCCCGTTCCAACCCTCTGTCCTGTCTCATGTCCAGTCCCCGTTTCAATCCCCTGTCTCGTCACCAGTCTCTGCTCCCGTCCATTCCCAGCACCCAGTCCTGTCATCAGTCCCGTCTCCATTCCAGTCCCCTGTTCTGTCACCTGTCCAGTCTTCTTTCCCCAAACGTGTCCAGTCTCCGTATTCGTCCCACGTTCAGTCCCCTGTCTTGTCTCCAGTCCAGTCTCCCGTCAATTCCCATGTGTCCACTCCTGTCCTGTCCAGTCCGTTCTCGTCTCTTTTTGCCCCCCTTTGTCAGTCTCCTGTCATGTCTCGTATATTCGGTCCTGTCGTGTCCCCAGCTCCTGTGTCTGTTCCCGTCCTGTCCTGAGTCCTGTCTCCCGTTGGTTTGTTGTCCTGTCTTGTTTTCCGTGCCCTCTCCTGTGCCAGCTCCTGGGGGGTTTAGGAGTACGCGCCCGGGAGTTGCGCGTTCTTGGGGGGGGCATCTGTCACGCCTTCGTCCTGTCAGTCTGTTGTCCCCGCCATGTGCTTTATTTGCACATGGCTATGTTTTGTTTATGTTCTAGTCTCCGCCTTTGTCCCGCCTCCTCGTCTGTCATCTGTTAACCCGTCCTCCTTGTTATCTGTCCAGGTGTGTCTCGTTTGTGTGAGTATTTAAGCCCTCTTGTTTCACGTCCTGTTTGTCGTTCATTTCTCATTCTCATTTCTCCTTTCACAGTTCTCATGTCTAGTCGGTCGTGTTTTCGAGTCTGTCCGTCTGTCTCCACAGTTTCTCCGTGTTTGTTTCCCTAGTCGTTGTTTCGTGTCGTAGTTTCTTTTCCTCTCTCGTTCCTTCGTTTTCTCTTTAGTCTGTCAGTCCCGTTTGCCCTGTTTACCTCCCCTTGTTTAGTTTAGCCTGGTTAGCTCCCTGTTTGTTTTCGTTATGTTAATGTATCTTTGCTTTGTTATTCTCCTTTATTAAAAAGCTGTGTTTTAGCGAGTGCATCCGCCCTCCTTCAGTCCGCACCCCTCAACCCTGACACTTTGTTCTCTATCACCACGCTGAGTTGTTTTTAACCCTTAAATTGCTGAGGAGAGTGAGGAAATTACACCAGCCGAGAAACACTGCACAAAATGATTCAATAAACAAGGCTGCTGCTTGGGAGTCGAGCCAAGTGAGTGCTAGAACCCACCCAACGGCCAGAAAGTGCCAAAGTTTTAAAACAAAATGATATTCTGTGTTGTGTCAGCTGAGGCAGTCTACACTTAAATAATGCAAACCACTATATATGATAATCCACAGCGCAGGGGGCTGCTTCAGAGGGGTCTGCGGGATTAGTGAGATGGGTTGATTGCAAGTTCTGAAATGCTGGGCTCTCAAAATGTCAGCCATTCACAAACATTGTTGTGTGCTTCCACCCGCGTGCTAGACACACAGCGTTACACACCTGATCACCCCTGGTGGAGGGTTTCCTCAACATGAGGGTGAGTGAATAAACAACACTCCCTGGTAGAACATTTCATCAGTGTGAGTAAAGAGCACCCCCTGGTGGAGCATTTTCTAATCCCAATAAGGGTTAAGCTCTGTCATCATCACACCACCTCTCAGCTTGTGTGAAGTGACTCACACTGGTGATGTTATAATGGTGTATGTCATCATGACACACCCATATCACTGATGCAGTTCGGACAAACTCTGTCTGTGCAGTGCTGGGTTGAGGTGAACAAGAATAAATAACACCCCGAGTCAAGCTTGCTTTGGGCTTGAGTAATGGAAGCTGCATTAACCAAAAATCTGATACCACCACACTGCATTTACATTATGTATTTAGCATATATTGTAATTTAATCTATTTCCACCATAAAGGAAATGTCTACTATTGTGGGGAGATGCTGTTCTTTCATTTGTTTACATTCAAAATCTCTGCTGTTTTAAGGTGGATGTACTGTTTGAATTCCCACAGAAACTCATTTGTAACTAGCACTAGGTTTTATAGCACCTTCCCTCTGTGTTTACTTTCATGCAGTTACCGCTTAGAGCCAGTTCCACCTTAAGTAATCTGAAACAAACAGACACTGGAGCTTCGTAAACACAAAAGATTCGTTTCCTGTGCAAACCACTGGAGAGCAGCACATGGTGAGGGAACGTCCATTTTTTATTAAAATTGTGAACGTCATCTTTATTCATTCATTCATTCATTGTCTGTAACCCTTATCTAGTTCAGGGTCGCGGTGGGTCCAGAGCCTACCTGGAATCATTGGGCACAAGGCGGGAATACACCCTGGAGGGGGCGCCAGTCCTTCACAGGGCAACACACACTCACACATTCACTCACACACTCATACCTACGGACAATTTCGAGTCACAACTCCACCTACCAACTTTTAACAAGTTTTTTTTGGACTGTGGGAGGAAACCGGAGTACGTCATCTTTATGATAAATATATATTTTTAAATTTAATTCAAATTAGTAACACTTTAAATTACAGTTTGCCAATTACTGGGTAAGTACCTGTTCAGTGAGCTGTAAGATAAAATAAGTACTGAGTAAGTAAAGGGTATGATGCTAGAAATATGTGGTTATTACTGAGTATCTTAACTACGTTCCGAATCCATTGTACTTCAGAGCTTAATTATAGATTACAAAACTAAGTTAAAAGTAATGACAGTTTATTCAAGTGACAATTACCGTCATTTTTTTTCATAAATAAGTGATGCAGCTACTATTTTGAATACACTGTAGTTCTGAATGCAATTCATTAAATAATCATACATCATCACAATGATATATGCCAAGGACCTCTTGTTTGAAGACGATGACCCAAAGGTAAGTCTGCTGAGCTGAGGAAGCAGGAAAGTGTGGAGGACAACGCTGATGCATATTCCCTGCCGTACCCATGTGAGCAGAAATGGAACACCCATTCATCATGAGTCCGCTATGTACATATAGGCAAAGCAGTGTATAATATCTCCAGAGTGTGTGATGGCGATTATTGTGGTAAATCACTTCCTGAACCTAATGAGTACAAAGCGCCATGAAAATCCGCTACAGCCTGTAATGAAAGTAGCTGACCATGTCCTTCACTGTAAGTGCACTGTAATTACTATAATGATCTATAATTACATTCAGAAACATAGTGTATACAAAATAGTAGCTGCATTCCAGTAATAGTAACTTGCATAAACTGTCATTATTTTTAATTCAGTTTTGTAATCTATAATTATGCTCTGAAGTACAATGGATACGGAACGTAGTTATGTGCCTTATTTCTAAAGTGTTTATAAGATACTCAGTAATAGCCACATGTTTCTAGTATCTTTATTTACTCAGTACTTTTTTAATCCTACATCTTACCGTATTTTCCGCACTATAAGGCGCACCTAAAAAACTCAAATTATCTCAAAAGCCGACAGTGCGTCTTATAATCCGGTGCGCCTTATATATGGACCAATATTGAGCCACAACAGGTCTCGCAACTACGGTAAGCAGCCGCATACTTCATTTTCTTCCGCGTGCGGTGCATGCTGGATATATACCGGTATATATATTTCATTTCCATTTGTTTTTTATGTAAAGACCCCAAAAGGGCTCCTATTAAGAGACACGCATATGACGCAGAGTTTAAACTCAAGGCGATCAGTCACGCAGAAGAACATGAGAATAGAGCAGCAGCAAGAGAATTTAACATTAACGAATCAATGGTGCGAAAGTGGAGGAAGCAACAAGATGACCTACGCCAAGTAAAGAAGACTAAACAGAGTTTCCGAGGGATTAAAGCGAGACACTACATGTTTTACCTTAAACTACGCTGGGTTGTAATCTATTAATAAAGTTGAACTGACCTATCTGACTGTTTTGTTGACATTCCCTTTAGCGCAGCTCCATCTAATTGATGCATAACGTAACCCCCAGCCTCTACTGTAGCGTCTATTGTATGCGCCTTATAATCCGGTGCGCCTTATAGTGCGGAAAATACGGTACTTAACAGAGACTTATTCTGTATTTAACCAGTAAATAGCGGATTGTCACGCCCTTGTCCTGTCGTGTCTTTTTTTCCCCGCCATGTGCTCACTTATCACATGGCTCTGTTTGTTATTGTTCGTGTCTCCGCTCTTGTCCTCGTCAATCTCATTTGTAACCCGTACCCCTCGCTATGTTCCAGGTGTCTCTTGTCTGTGTTAGGTATTTAAGTTCCCTTGTTTCACATTCTCTTGTCGGTCATTCGTTTTGTTTCCTGTGTGATGTTTCCCAGTCTAGTCTGTCTCTGCTGTTCCTCTGTTGTCATTTCCCCTTTGTAGTTTTTACTCTCTCCAGTCTCTGTCGTTTTATCCTGGTCCTTGTTTGGTCCTAGTTTCAGTTTGCTCTCCACCTTCGTTTTGCATTATTCAAGTCTGTCTCTGTTTAGTTATATTTTGTTTAATTAAAGGTCTGTATTATTAACGTGTGCGTCTGCCTCCGTCAGTCTGCCGCGATCCTGACACAGGCTGTAGTTTAAGGTGTTGCCTTCAAATGAGTTTTTCCTGTCGTAGCTTTTTGTTGTTCAATGTTAAAATATGCATTAAATAAAATTGTGATGCAAATTCATGTAGCAAATTCATGTAGCGCAAAGCAGGTATACACCTTGGAGGGGGCGCAGGTTTGCACACACATACAAACATTTAATGTTGATTACACATGCGGATAATAAAATAATCTACAGCAAAAGCAGGAGTAAAGACTATTCCTATAATTTATCCCAAAAATACAACCAACACCAACCTTTGAGCTTTAAAAGGAACCATGTGACCTTACGTTCTCTCTGGGGATGACGGTGGGATAATGTGAACAGAGGACGTCCCAGCAGTCATTCGCTATTCCCTCTGCTTCCCAGGGCTTTGGTCAGATACACAGCTGTAGTGGGGTGACCACTTTCAGGAGCCTGTGGCCTTTTCCATCGCGTCTGTTGGTGAACGATGGGCACGTCTGTCCTAGGCCACAGACTGGGGCCTTAAGCTCTTTAGTTCAGGGTCTGAGGGTTTTTTTTTTTTTCAAACCCAGGGCCTGACGTCAGGTGTCACTGGATTAAAATGATAAACATGAAAATAGATCTCAGGCTGGAATTTCTATTGCCTTGAGGCAACGGTTCTAAATTCATTGTATTTCTGTGGCTGGAAGTCAATTCAGTCTTGGGTGAATCTCTCTCTCTCTCTCTCTAACTGAACTGAGCTGAACTCCATTCTGCAGAACTCTCTACTGAAGACTGGCTCAACTCCAAAACTGCAAAAACTGCCTACTACACTCCACTCGAGCTGCAGAGTGAAACAAACAGCTTGGAGGTGGGTAAAGGTGCTGATTGGTCCTGAGGGAGGACAATCCATCCCCAGATCTCAACTCTGATTGGATGTTTAAGGTCTTTCAGACTAGTACCCTGAAGTGATGACATCAGAGAGAAAGAAAAATTCTGAAAAACAAAGAAAAAAAAACATGAACTACCAAAATCTTCATATCTCTGAATCATTCTTCGGCGATTATGATCAAAACAACACTTGATAATGTTGGAATGCAGACTTGCAGATAATAGACATGTACATTACAAGTCTATAAATGTATGATTGGTTACTCTTTGTTTGGGTTCTCACAGTGGAGAACGATTAGTCAGGATACGTTATAAACGATTACGTTAACAGAAGGTGAAATCATTCAGAACGTATGTGATGTGAGTACAGAAATAATATCTAAAACAGAAGAAGGCATCTCTGATTTCCACTGTGTGAAGGTGCTGGAGGCACGTGTTTAAAATGTCAGTTTAATCACATCATTGTAATTCCAGTTCTGTTTGTCTGAGAGGAATGATCCTTGAGCTGTATCAGCGCATGAAGCTGAACACATTTTGACGAGTTAAAGGTGATGGGATTCTGCATTTTTAAGAATCTTTGAAGTTAGCTGTTTCACAGGGAATGAAGTTTTATTTTCCGGAGTCTTTGGGGGATTAGGCCACAAACACGACACTGGCAAGAGTAGACATTCTGCCGTAAAACAAAGCCTTGAGTTTACTCTGAACCCTAGTTTATGGCGCCTGGAGATGTTTGGTCTCTCAGAGCAGTGTCTGGGGCTGGGAACCTGGTCAGTCAAAGTTCTGAAAATTAAAATCCCCAAAATCTAATTTCTCATGAGGAATTAAACCATTTTAGTTTTTACAATAGCGGAATTAATTGTTGGAGTAAATCTGGTTGCGATTGTTATTTGTGTTAAATCCAGAAGCATTACTAAGGCTGGTTAATATTGTGCACAGATACATGCAAATATTTACGTGTTGCAAAACATATGAAATCATATGTAAGCCTCGTCATCAGAGGCTCACAGACACATTCTGAGTCTGAGCTATATGTTACACAGCTGTGTCTGATTGGCGATCAACAGTCGTGATAATAACTGACTAAAACTAACATGGAAACAAAGTGAAGTTTGAAGAGGTGTGGTGTGGTTACGCCTCAGGAAGTGCTCAGTTTGTGTTCTGCTTCCATTTATTCTTTACAAAGTAGTGCCAGACTTCAGCCTTCAAATTTTGTGTGATACACTCTGGTTTGGACACTGCCCCCTAGTTCTCAGGTCCAAATCATGTTTAGTTTTTAGTTGACTAGGTTTTACTTATGTTATACTTATACTTACTAGTTATTAGTTTTACGTGGCAAGCTGGGGTAACGTCATTTTAACAAAGGATGGATAAGATTAAAGGATAAGAAATAACCGTCACAGTGTGAATAATACACTGGAGTTTTTGGAGTGTCACCACTGTTCTGAGAACAGCCCCATTCTAGAGAAAACCCATCAAAAAGTCCTATGCCTGGAATATGACGGAATATTCCCGCACATGTTCATTCACACAGGGTTAATGTAACCTGGTGTTATTTTTACACTAGATAAAAGGCTCAGAAATCTTTCCTGATCACACACTCTGTTCTGTTCAGACACGATTAAAACTAATGAGATATTCCAATAATAATTACTTTACCCCACGTCCACAGGTAAAACTAATCCCGTCTGAATATGGCTTTAGGAAACAACTGTGACGAGAAAAAGCTTTGTTAAATGTGAGTGTGTGAGTTTAGTTTGAAGTAATTCATGAGGTGAAATGCTAAATAACCACAGCTCGGAACCTGGAGCATTTTCTAAAAAATAATTTATTTGCAGAATAAAATAAAAGTTTTCTGCCATACAAAAAAGTATATGAAAAGGAACCTATGCTGATATCGTAGAGACCTTTATCAGTAAATCAAGATGACTTTGCTATGAAGCTTTAAATAGGTTTTGAGTGATGTACAGTTTGTATCAATCACAGGACTATGTTCATCCAGAAGGGGAAACCTGTATGGATCAGAATCTCTCACGCAAAAGAAAATCCTCGTACCATGGCTTTGGTTCCACATGCAGATGCAGGAGACTTTAAAAGCTGCAGTGAATCTGATTTCATTTACTGCATCGTTAATTCACTTTCATTTTCCGCTCTTTTGTGTTGAATGTTAAACTGAGGCTCCATCTGGAGATGAAGGTCTGCCCTGGGAATTCCCATTAGTGAAACACTACTGTATTCAGGGCCTTAACTTATGTATTCTTCACCGTTACCTGGCCCTTGTCTTTGAACCACCACGTGAATCCTCTGTGTGAAAATACACTGAGTGACCAAAAGCTTGTGGGCACCAGCTGATCCGTGGGGGGGGTTTAATCTGCCCTGCTGCGGTAACTGCTTCTTCTACTTGGCACTAAGCAGGGTGAGGCTCATGTGCAGTATCTAATTTCATCTCATGCTTGTCTGTTAGGAGAATACACACGCTGACCATGCATTTAAATGACTGTTTCTACAGTGCACCAAAAAAGTAGCTGAATTCACTAAGGTAATTGCCCACAGTGCTTTGGGGGTACAGTGTAGATCACTGATTTGCCGATGTCCATCAAAAAAGTCATGTTTCCAGTCTGAGGGAAAACTTAGAAGATTCTAGATGGGTTTAGATTTATTCATTCATTCATCTTCTGTAACTGCTTCATCCTGGTCAGGATGGGTCCAAAGACTTCCCGGAGTCACAGGGTACTTAAAAGGAACACACTCACCCGGTTACTCTCACACACACCTATGGACTATTTCATACATTCACCCAGTCACTCACACATACACACACCTATGGACTATTTCATACATTCACCCAGTCACTCTCTCTCACACACACACACACCTATGGACTATTTCATACATTCACCCATTCACTCACACACACACCTATGGACTATTTCATACATTCACCCAGTCACTCTCTCACACACCTATGGACTATTTCATACATTCACCCAGTCACTCACACACACACAGACACACACCCCTATGGACTATTTCATACATTCACACATACATACTTATGGACTATTTCATACATTCACCCATTCACTCACACATACATACTTATGGACTATTTCATACATTCACCCAGTCACTCACACACACCTATGGAATATTTCATAGATTCACCCAGTCACTTACACATACACACACTTATGGACTATTTCATACATTCACTCACACATACACACACCTATGGACTATTTAATACATTCACCCAGTCACTCACACACACCTATAGACTATTTCATTTCATACATTCACTCACTCACTCACTCATATATATATATATGGACAATCTCACACATTCACACAGTCAATCCCCCTACCAACCTGTGTGTTTGGACTGTGGGAGGAAAGCGGAAACCCACACAGACACAGAGAGAACACACCACACCCCTCACAGACAGTGACCCGAGGAGAGGAGCCCACCCGGGACCTGAGACCCTGCAGGGAGGAGCCTGGGAGACCCAACCTGAGCACAATGTCAGGACAAAGCCCCACAGGTCGTCTGATTCTGTTAGAAAGAGCGAGATCCTGCCCAGATGGACAGAGGTTTATATCAGAGTCACTGCCTCTGCTTTCAGTCTCCATTATCCGAGTTTCATCTCTTCTCTTATATTCACATAAACCTACAGTAATCCTGTTCTTTTAAACCACATAATATAAAGATATATATACGATATATGGGCAACACGACACCATCGCGTCGAGAGGGAAATCTAAAGCTCTAAATTCATTTTATTGTTTCTCTTCCAGCAAAATAGTTCGCTCTAATAAAAAAAATAATAATAACAAATAGTTATTAATGAACAATTATTTCTCAACTTCAATTTCTCTGGCTTTTTCAAACACACCTCCAAACTATTGCACCAGGGTAGATACACAACATATCTGCTTCAGTTACCTCAGACAGTTAAGACATTTTTGGGCTTAATAATAAGCTATGCTAACCACCTAGTAACAGTATAAAGCAACCGGCGCAACAGCGCCCTCTAGGAAAAGGACTTGAGTCCAAAGTAATAAAGTAATTTGAATGAAGCTCAATCAGATGCGCTGAGAAAAATTGACATTGGCTTAGTACAGTGCAGCTATAAAAGTGATATGAAGTCTGTGATGGAGCAGTGGAGCATGTTTCTATTGCAAAAGAAGTCTCTTGGCCACAACAGGATATGTGCTGATACTGAAGTCACCAGACGTGTTCTCCGCTACTTTGACGAAACAGACACTGAGACAGGAGGAGGGAGTGGAGGACAGTTCTTCTCCTCGTCCTGGAAAAAAATGACAGAAGCTGCACCTAATATAACGGCATTGTTTACTGCTGTGTTTTCTTTGTCTTCTCTGCCTTGATGAGAACTGAGAACCGGACCAAAGGATGAGACTTGATTTGAGCTTCAGTTTCATTTTGACGTCCTTTTCAAGTAACGAAAAAAAATGCGCCGCAGCGTCCGCGTGAGACGTCCGCTAATGGATCGTTAGCTTGGGTCCAGCTCGTTAGCAGCCTAGGATGCAGCTGGAGAGTACAGTAGACTAACAAGCACGATGTAGTTCACTGGCACCGGACAGACAGCCTCTGATATGACTTCTAAGGACGACACGGAACCGACCGGACGATTAGCATGGAGGGAGGGCAAAAGTGCAACAGTTCTATCCTTCACAACAGAAAAGAAAACAGAGAGAGGAATCCTATTTATTCATTATTAATCAAGCTGGGGCTCGGCTCCGGCCACTATAAAACCGACTCCATGTTCTCGCACCACTCGTGGTCCTCTAGGTTGTATATAAACTTCGTCCTGTTGACCGGGTTGAGGCCCACGTCTTTGCCCAGACTGTCCAGGTTCATGTCGGAGGAGAAGATCTCGGTGGACGTCACGTAGGCCTCATTGTTCTTAATGTACTTCTTGTAGTTCCTGCGTAAGCACTGCCAGGTGGTGGTGTAGAGGAGGAAGGCGATGACTTTCAGCACGATGGCCAGGCTCACGTACAGGTGACGGTAGGCCACGTTGTCGTACAGCACGCAGGCGCCCTTAGCCCCGCACTCGGTGCTCCAGAACAGACACGTGGAGTCGATCCCCGCACCGAAGATCAAAGGCGGAGGGATGAATCCTGCGAGATATCAAAAAAACCGCTCAGGGAACGTGGATGATTTGACAGATTTAATAAATGCTAAGGAGATCAGCTCAGACGATAAAGCTAAACCTAACAGACCATTACACAAATCTGAAACGTAGCAGAGCAGCCTCCGGGGCCTAAACACAGCACATCTGATGTATCACTGATACTCGCTGTTTATACATCAGCCGAGGAGAGCTGCTCTGCTGCTGCAGGCTGTGTTCTTACCCAGGAGCCGCAGCAGGAGAAACAGAACACCCAGGGCATAGGATTTCAGCTCTGGACTGACGGTCCTAAGAGAAACACAGTGAGAGAAAAGGTTACAGACCTGTGTTATACAGTATATACACAATGTACACTGTTCTACTATAAGATTACTATAATACACCCCTTTGCTGGAGTTTTTACACATTGTGGCCACTCACTGTCCACTCTAGTCAGGTCAAATTCATTGGTATCGTGCTTTTTACAACCTCACGGTGTCACAAAGCAGCTTTACAGAAACTGAGACTAGAAACAGCAATGGAGACTGTGTAGGAAATGGAGGTCTTTAGTAAACTAGCATTATTCTGCATTTGCACTTCCACTGGTCCCTACTCGACTGGGTTAGTAATCCAGCCTCATAGCGGCAGGTCAACGCTGGCAGTGTATTAAATATGACTTCACAAGCTGTATCCCCTGTACTCCATGTGGAACAGACATCAAAATAGACTCTCCACACACAGACACACAGCTTCTTCCTGGAGTGGGAGCAGCTGGCAGAAGTGGAGTTACCTGATGAGGATGATAACGGAGGGGGTTTGAGCCATGGCTCCGATCATGCTGCAGGCACAGATCACACACAGGAAGGTGAGGAACGCCTCCTGGCAGCCGGGACTCGGGCATTTCCCTGGCACCGCAGTGGTGGACTCGCCATCTCCAGCAATGCATGCGCAGCCGGTCAGGTTCTGTAAGAGTTACAGTGGGAAATCCTGTTAAAACTAACGCCATGAAGCACAATCTCCTGAAAACGGCAGAAATCAGATTTAGGGTGAACCCCATTTACCCCTCCCACTCTGTTTCCTCTAGGGGTGGGGGTCTCAGTTCCTGTTGAGAGAGAGGTGTGGGGTGTAGTGATTTTTCAGAGTCACGCTCCAAGCAGAAGGTTATGACGCCTTGTGAATCAGCGGTGAGACCAACCCACACATGTCAGTGTTTTCCTTTAAACTCTATGATCCCCAGTGTATTATCTGAGTTTAATGTACTTTCAGTGGATTATGGCCCTTGTGAGTGAATGTGTGAGTGTGTATTGCCCTGTGAAGGACTGGCGCCCCCTCCAGGGTGTGTTTCTACTTTGCACCCAGTGATTCTGGGTAGGCTCCGGCAGGCTCCCAGTGTTGGTGGGATCTTGTGAGAGGGGGGTTTTGCAGACTACTGTGCCTTGGATTTGCAGCCACTTAATATCCTTCTCAAGACAGAAGTACTGTGTAAACTCCAGTGTTTTTAGAAACACTCAAATATTAGAAATGGGTAAAAACAACACCTAGAACTTCCATTAAGCTACACCCACCCACAGCCATGAATATTTAACACTGTATAATGTGTATAACAGCACTCAACTCTGGGAACACGGTGGGGGACATGAGCACAGGGCTGTAGCAGTGGAGACCAGCCACAGCCACACACACACACACACATGGTCTCTTCACTGAACACACAGGTTGGTGTGTGTGTGTGTGTGTGTGTGTGTGTGTGCGCGTGCTGGGAGCTGGTGCTGAATTGTAATAATTGGAGTGTGTTGGATTGCTCCGTTTGTCCTTCATTGCCAGAGACAGCAGCACATTCTGTATGTTAATGTATGCAGGACGCCATATTGCAGGAGCCATTAAAATGCTCACTGCAGGAGGAAGTGTCCTTCGCTGGAAACCAGCTGTGCCAAGTGTGGGACAGACTCTGAACACAGAGCATATGTCTCACTGAGAGAGAGATAGAGAAAGACAGAGAGTGAGAGAAAGGGACAGAGAGAGAGAGAGAATGTGTGAAAAGCAGAGAGAGAGAGAGAGAGAGAGAATGAGAGAAGCACAGAGAGAGAGAACTGGGAGACAGGGGAGAGAGATAGAGAACTGAGCGAAGAGTGAGTGAATGAAGATACAGAGGAGAGAGAGAGCGACAGAGACACAGAGAGAGAGAGAGAGAGAGAGAGAGAGAGAGAGAGAGAGAGAGAGAGAGAATGTGAGAGAAGCACAGAGAGAGAGAGAGAAATGGAGAAAGACAGAGTGAGAGAGAATGTGAGTGTGAGAGAAAGTGAGAGAGAGATAGGGACAGAGAAAGAGAATGCGAGAGAGGCAGAGAGAGAGAGAGAGAGAGAGAGAGAGAGAAAGGCAGAGAGATAGGGAGAGAGAGAGAAATAGAGAAAAACAGAGAGTGAGAGAGAATGTGAGTGTGAGAGAAAGCGAGAGAGAGAGAGTGAGAGAGAGAGAGAGACAGAGTTGTCTAAAATAGTTAATTAGCTAGACAGATACTAGTGCAGCTTAGTGATGACTTTAAAAAAATTGCAATGACTGTTGCCATTGAAACAAAACCTCATAACTCCTTTATTTTTTGACATAGTCCAGATGTCTTCTCTCTGCTGTGTGAAAGCTTCTTAACGAACTTACAAACCAAAGTTATCCAAAGTTACATAGAAATAAAACATGAATTACTAACTTCCACTGAAACTATGGCATATTTTACACTGCCCCCTGGCGGAATACAGAGTCCATGTCATGGCAAGTGCAAGTCACAGACAAGGAGCCTATTTTAAAATCCCAATTATAGACACAAGCCATCTTTTCTTTGATCCCGCTGTCCCTGAGAGTGGAACAGATTCTTACAGGATACTATTTTACTGTCTCCCTGTCTGAATGTGTGAGTGATCAGTGAGAGATGTTTCCATGCTGCAGTGAAGCTGAGGCAGAATCCCAAATGTCTCCCTACACCCTCCATAGGGCACAGTCTGAGTCATAAACCAATGATTTCTTTGCTCACGTAGTGAAATGTATGTGAAAAATAATTTTTATTCAGCTCTAAGATTCAAGTGTCCCTGTCAAAGTGTTTAATTACTGTTTGGGTGCAGGTTTATTAGTTTTATTATCTGTGATGTGCACTACATAAACCTCACAGATTTTGACTTGTGTTGAGTAATGTGTAAGTCACCATTCTTCTACACAGCGACCCATGGATAGAACAGTAAACACCAAAGATAACACTCATGCTTCAACCATGTTCCTGTCCATTAATGGTGTTATTGTAGTTACTTGTACATGCTTTCAGCCACTGATCACATACTCAGCCTCCTGATTAGACTGTCCAGCTGTTCATACAAACACCACTTGTTTTGGTGAAGAGAAATGCATATCTAACTAGAGGGGTAAAGTTTATGAGCTTTGAATTTGGCTTGTCATTGATTGCTAGCATTGTAGCAACATTAGCTTATATGCTGCTTAATATCTATGAGGTTAAATTTATAGAACACTATCCAATACTACCTTTAAAATACCACCAGCTTTAAAATACTGCCAATATACTTTGACTGCCATTATAGAAATTACTCCTTAAATTAATTACCACCTTTAAATTAATTCCACATTAAATTCTCTGGTCTTATCATGCTTAAATTTCCTGCTAAATGTACTGACCAAGGGCTGGATGAGCCCATAAGGTCCTCCATGTACAGACAGCACTGCAGGACTGAGGGAGAGGAAGGGGGCCGTGCGCATTCTCCTCCTGGTGTGTGTGAGAGGTGCCCATTGTGACATCATCATCCGAACATTCCGTAATGTATTTCTATGAGGGGAATTCGTACCAAAATTGTACAACGCCAGAAACTCGGATTGGCCCGAAAATTGACACGTTGGTTCAGAGTTGGACCAGATATCACTCTCTGAAATCTCATGGCTATAGCATGAAAATTGGCAAAGTTAGAGAAGTTTGAAATTTGGTGCAATCCATTCCTTCCTTTGGAAGATAATACTCCGAAATCCATAAGTCAGAAAGCTCCAAAAACACAAGCAACACGAGTGGGCTTAGGATTTATGATTTTGTGAAGTTTTGTGGCTATTGCATGAAAACCTTAGGAGAAGTAGCATTTAAAAAATATCAAAGAGAATAATAATAAGAACATTACGAAGAACAGCAATCTGGCTTTGACAAGCCAAATTAATGATACATTTAGTAGGAGACCGAGGTGAAGAGAGAGGGACAGAGACAGAGGCAGAGGGGGAATGAGGTATATGTGGAATGTGAAAGGAAAAGTGGAGTACTAACCTGAGCCAGAGGAGGAGGCACTCCAGTGCTGAGGGACCTGGTGCAGCCGGCGAAACAGGACGACAGGTAGGTGACTCCGTTCGAGCCACAGACAGGGCTGACTGATGATGTGTAGCAGTTACAGTTACTGATACAGGGTGCTTCTGGACTTTCACCAGGTCTCAGGGTCCTACACACACACACACACACATTAGATCAATTAGTCAAAAATATAATATTTCTCCTTTGAAATCAGGACTGTGACTATATGGAGCAGCATGGTGGTGCTGCAGGTTTTGTCTCGGGGTCCTGTGTTGGATCCTTTCCTTGGGTCACTGTCTGGTGTGGATGTGTTAAACTGTCTACAGGTGTGTGTGTGTCTGTTTGTGTGTGTGTGAGAGAGAGAGCGCGACAGAGAGACTGTGTGATGCCCAGTGATGGACTGGTGCCTTGTCCAGTGTGTGAAAATATCCTAAATTTAAATGACTATTAACAAAACCAGCAAGATGTAGCTTGAATCGTACAATATTCTTACAGCAATCTGATAAATTATCATTTTCTGCTGTGTAGAGATGTTTTTTTCTGAGTGGCAATTACGAGGAGTGCTGCCTAGTGCCTGCTCTCCAGCTCCGCGAGTGAAAGAAAGCACTTCATATATTGCTTTTTGCTTCAAAGAACCCAGGTCACAAACTCTGCAAACGTCAACAAAGCAAACAAAAAAAGGCCCCTGAGGTGGAGAGGGGGGAGAAGAAAAAATAAAAGCACCACCTGAGCGTAGCCCTAGCATTTCTTACTCGTTGCCATAGGCGACGGTCACCCCGGCGACAGGTCCAGTGTCACAGCCCAGGAACAGGAAGGACACGTAGCAGGCGGTGGAGATCAGGTTGACCAGCATGGCCATTCGGATAGCTCCCAGAGCCGAGAGGTTCAGCTTCTTCACCAGCAGCCCTCCCATGAAGATCCCCAGGCAGGCGCAAGGGATGGCCGTCATACCTGCACAGCAGAGGGGGAGGGGCATCAGGAATCTGTACAGGTCATATGTACTCGTCACAACTAGGGCTGGACGATATGGCCATAGCCCCAGAAATCTGCCAAGAACTAAACAAGATATAATTGACATATCATCCCAAAATAATGAGATACTTACACATTAATGAAAAAACACCACAACATCATTAGAGGGCAGGAGGGAGGCATGTTTGTTTATTCAAGCCATTTGTCAGTAGCTCGGAGCTAAAGTACTGAGAGCTAGAAAGAAAGGTATTTGCCAACTTTAGGAAACCCATGCAGACACAGGGAGAACACACCACACTCCTCACAGACAGTCACCCGGAGGAAACCCACGCAGACACAGGGAGAACACACCACACTTCTCACAGACAGTCACCCGGAGGAAACCCACGCAGACACAGAGAGAACACACCACACTCCTCACAGACAGTCACCCGGAGGAAACCCACGCAGACACAGAGAGAACACACCACACTCCTCACAGACAGTCACCCGGAGGAAACCCACGCAGACACAGAGAGAACACACCACACTCCTCACAGACAGTCACCCGGAGGAAACCCACGCAGACACAGAGAAAACACACCACACTCCTCACAGACAGTCACCTGGAGGAAACCCACGCAGACACAGGGAGAACACACCACACTCCTCACAGACAGTCACCCGGAGGAAACCCACGCAGACACAGAGAGAACACACCACACTCCTCACAGACAGTCACCCGGAGGAAACCCACGCAGACACAGAGAGAACACACCACACTCCTCACAGACAGTCACCCGGAGGAAACCCACGCAGACACAGAGAGAACACACCACACTCCTCACAGACAGTCACCCGGAGGAAACCCACGCAGACACAGAGAGAACACACCACACTCCTCACAGACAGTCACCCGGAGGAAACCCACGCAGACACAGAGAGAACACACCACACTCCTCACAGACAGTCACCCGGAGGAAACCCACGCAGACACAGAGAAAACACACCACACTCCTCACAGACAGTCACCCGGAGGTAACCCACGCAGACACAGAGAGAACACACCACACTCCTCACAGACAGTCACCCGGAGGAAACCCACGCAGACACAGAGAGAACACACCACACTCCTCACAGACAGTCACCCGGAGGAAACCCACACAGACACAGAGAGAACACACCACACTCCTCACAGACAGTCACCCGGAGGATACCCACGCAGACACAGAGAGAACACACCACACTCCTCACAGACAGTCACCCGGAGGATACCCACGCAGACACAGAGAGAACACACCACACTCCTCACAGACAGTCACCCGGAGGATACCCACGCAGACACAGAGAGAACACACCACACTCCTCACAGACAGTCACCCGGAGGATACCCACGCAGACACAGAGAGAACACACCACACTCCTCACAGACAGTCACCCGGAGGAAACCCACGCAGACACAGAGAAAACACACCACACTCCTCACAGACAGTCACCCGGAGGAAACCCACGCAGACACAGAGAGAACACACCACACTCCTCACAGACAGTCACCCGGAGGAAACCCACGCAGACACAGAGAAAACACACCACACTCCTCACAGACAGTCACCCGGAGGAAACCCACGCAGACACAGAGAAAACACACCACACTCCTCACAGACAGTCACCTGGAGGAAACCCACGCAGACACAGAGAAAACACACCACACTCCTCACAGACAGTCACCCGGAGGAAACCCACGCAGACACAGAGAAAACACACCACACTCCTCACAGACAGTCACCTGGAGGAAACCCACGCAGACACAGAGAAAACACACCACACTCCTCACAGACAATCACCCGGAGGAAACCCACGCAGACACAGAGAAAACACACCACACTCCTCACAGACAGTCACCTGGAGGAAACCCACGCAGACACAGAGAAAACACACCACACTCCTCACAGACAGTCACCCGGAGGAAACCCACGCAGACACAGAGAAAACACACCACACTCCTCACAGACAGTCACCTGGAGGAAACCCACGCAGACACAGAGAAAACACACCACACTCCTCACAGACAGGACCCTGGAGCTGTGTGACTGCGACACTACCTGCTGCGCCACTGTGCCGCCAGAGCAGGAAGTTGCCTGTTATTAACATTAAAGATGTCAATATTGAAATATCCTGTATTGAACACAGTGTGGACTGAGGGCACATCCATCCAGCACTGTTTCGAGTCTTGTCTCCCACACAGAGAGATTTCTGAAGCTTCTCTGAAACTTTAACGTTATTATTGTGCAGTAGATGAAGTTCTGTGCTGTGTGTCATTGAGGAACGCTGCCTTTCAACTGATGCACTACTTTCAGTCATTCACAGATGTGTGATGTTTTTTCATTAAACTATTTTCAATAAATGTTTTAGCTTTAAAATTTGATTTTTTTGGTCTTTGTATTTATTTTTTTTATTAAATAATCATCGCATTCTGTTGTCATTTATAATTTGCACCACGTCCAAATCTGTTTTTGGAAAAAAGGTTGCATAATGCATTAGTGTTTGCATTGTTTGTTCTTGCATTTATTTATATTTAGATACTGATAGTGTGTGTGTGTGTGTGTGTGTGTGTGTGTGTGTGCAGAGTGCCTTGGTCATACCCAGAAGCTGATTAGCCGAGGTGGTGGTCAAATTAAACTGCTGTTCCAGGTATTTGCCCAGGAAGGCAGCAAAGCCAGCCACCACAGCGATCTCCATGCAGGCGGCCAGGATGATGCAGGTAAACACAGGGTTGGACAGCAGGTGTCTGGTCACCTTGGGAATCACTGGGGTGAGAAAAGCAGGAGCGAAAAAAAGAGAGAAAAGGCGAGAATGTGAGAGACTGAGAGAGAATAGTGTTTACCTCAACAACCTTCACAAACTGGCAGCACTGATGTCTGCTCAAATCTGTTCCTCGAAGAAGCGCAAATGGACACCGTGTTTTCTTTAAACAAAGACTACAGCACATATCAGGCATTTACTGGATGTAAAAGAAGGACAAGCAAAGCAAGCGCAGAGAAACAAGTGCTTATTCGCTCCAGGGTATTAGTTAAAGAGCTTCAAAAGCTCATAGGCGCATTCAGGTTTTTGTTTTTATGCCGTCTCATCTCTTTTTGATCCATTATCCACCGCTCTGCCGACTGCATCTGCAGCCTTTTTCATTTAAACAGGAAGCCTCACATGTCCTTGGGAAAAACACTTGAATAATTCCACGTATGCACTTTGAATTCAGATGCTCTGTTCGCCTATGGATTCTAAATTCAATAATACGTTCACTATTTCATCACTGGGCTGAAAACACAGACTCTAGCTCTGAGAAACGGGGAGGAAGCAGTTGATATCCACCCAGTATTTACTTCTGGATCTGGACGGTGGGCAGCCGTGGCATAAAGGTTAGAGAAGCATGGGGTGGGGAGGTCATCTTTGTACCCGGTTGTTTTGACTTTTGGAGATGCAGCAGGTGTTTCTGTTAATGCTGTAGCTGCGACACAGCTGCCCTGTTACCATGACAACACTAATAAATATTAATACCTAGGCGCCTCTCTCTCTCAACATTGACACTTAGGCCTTAATCAATGTATCGTGACGGAGGGAGAGATGGATATAGATTCCCAGATATCAATATTTTATTATACAGCACAAAATGGCCAACCACAGTGCACAGTGCGTAAAAGACATCACCTGAATCACAGTTCAAAACTCTGTGTCTTTTAAGGTGGAATGGTGTGTTTGAGGGGAATAATGACTGTTGTTTGTACCTATAAATTGTCTGTAAGTGTTTATTCACTGTTTGAATTCCCACAGAAACTCTCGTGTAACTCGAGCTGTTTAGTTTTGTAGCACTTTCCCTCTGTGTTTACTTTAATGCAGTTAGCGCTCTCCTGAATTTAGAGTCAGTTCCACCTTAAGTAATGTAACTGTAACAGCAGAAATAAGTCAGTGTTACCCCCCTATGGAGCAGGAATAGAGCAACATCCTCATCTCGGTTGGTGCTTTTCAGCGTTTGGAGTCTCTCCGTCGTCTAAAAACCTCCAGATGGCGTTTCTCTGCCGTGAGCAGAGAGAGAGAAAGACTAGCACCGGACCCAGACACTTTGTTTTTTTGTATCTGGCATGGTCTGTACTAGCAAAACAGATGTCATGAGTGTGGATGGCCAGTCACTTGCTAACGTAGCAGACACAGTAGTGAGATGGTAGAGTGTGTGTGGTGTGGGTACAAAGGGTTCACACTTATTTTCCATTGATTATCACTGAAAAATATCCAGCCTAGGGCAGCTGTTTAAGACGACTCCTATTATATGCAGCACTGCAGTCATTTCCAGTGACTGATGATGGCTCTGTTTAAAATTGCAGTAGCAATTTTTGGGCCAAGGACTCAACACAATCCGGCCGTGAAAAACACAGCACCAGAAAACGATGAGCTGGAGAACAGGAACGATTATGCAAAAGATATTTAAAGCTTCTCTCTGGCCGTTCTGCTTCTGCCGTGGTGCGGGAAGAAACAGCCACTGGATTCGCGCTCATGAATATTTTCCTTTTGTTTGCAGCTCATAGATAAACACATGCAGCTTCTACATCAGGCCACCTCTCCTACCTTCATGTGTGGGCTTGATGTTCCCACTCGAGAGCTGGAAGGCTGGCTGCCTGGCAGGCCTCCTGCAGTCAGAACTAAAACTAGAGCGCTGAGGCCGAGCTCAGAGGAGGCCAGTGTCAGCGAGACTCTGGAAAACTTTGTTTAAATATCTTTAAAGTCAATAAGAAACTGAAATCTTGATTTGGCTTCTTTAAGGCGATGTGTGTCCGAGTGGAACTGTGGTGTGTGGTGTGTTCTCACTGTTTCTGTGTGAGTTTCCTCCCTCAGTCAAAAATCACATGTTGGTAGGTTTAGTGTCTGTATGAAACACAGGTGTGAGTGACTGGGTGAGAGTGTGAGTGACTGGGTGAGTGTGTGAGTGTCTGGGTGAGTGTGTGAGTGACTGGGTGAGAGTGTGAGTGACTGGGTGAGAGTGTGAGTGACTGGGTGAGAGTGTGAGTGACTGGGTGAGAGTGTAAGTGACTGGGTGAGACTGTGAGGGACTGGGTGAGCGTGTGAGTGTCTGGGTGAGCGTGTGAGTGTCTGGGTGAGGGTGTGAGTGACCGGGTGAGTGTCTGGGTGAGTGTGTGAGTGACCGGGTGAGTGCCTGGGTGAGGGTGAGAATGTCTGGGTGAGTGTGTGAGTGTCTGTGTGAGCGTGTGAGTGTCTGGGTGAGGGTGTGAGTGACCGGGTGAGTGTCTGGGTGAGTGTGTGAGTGACCGGGTGAGTGCCTGGGTAAGGGTGAGAATGTCTGGGTGAGTGTGTGAGTGTCTGGGTGAGTGTGTGAGTGTCTGTGTGAGCGTGTGAGTGTCTGGGTGAGGGTGTGAGTGACCGGGTGAGTGTCTGGGTGAGTGACCGGGTGAGTGCCTGGGTAAGGGTGAGAATGTCTGGGTGAGTGTGTGAGTGTCTGGGTGAGTGTGTGAGTGTCTGGGTGAGTGTGTGAGTGACTAGGTAAGAGTGTGAGTGACTAGGTGAGAGTGTGAGTGACTAGGTGAGACTGTGAGAGACTGGGTGAGTGTGTATGAGTGGATGACTGTGTGAAACTGTCCAAAGGTGTGAGAGTGTGAGTGTTCTCCACCCTGCACTTTACATTCACCTCATCACTGCACACTGCAATCCCGCTGTTTATGTACATTATTGTCTATTCATATTTGGTCTCTATTTGTACAGTGTGTATTCATACATTTGTTTGTATTATAGTGCTTTCTCTGTATGTATCATTTATTTGATCCAAATTTGAAATAATTATTTTGAACTTGAATAATTGTGAATTATTTTAACCTTTTTCATTAACTTTAATCTCCTTTAGATCAGATAGAGGATGTTTATCTATTTTTCTTGGAAGTGAACAATCATCAAAGCACTCACTGTGAATGTGACTCATTTCATTTGATTCGTCTCATTCTTTTTCTGTTTGACACCAGAGCAAAGCAATATAAAAAAAAACTCAGACGGTGTGAAATAAGAGTTATGAACTGACACTGAGTGTATAACAGCGGACATAATAGAAATAATAAAAGAGGGACCAGCGTGGACTGACCTCGGAGCTGATCGCAGCAGGACATGCCGTTGTTGTTGCTGGGCTGGTAGTTGGGCAGGACCCCGTTGCTGGGTTTGGAGCGGTCGCAGCTCTGAGGCGCGGGGGCCGGCAGCATGGCCTGCTCGCTCTCAGTGCCGCCCTCCTGCTGCTCGGACAGAGACGAGGGGAAACCGAACATGAAGAGCGCAGAGAAGAAGAGTAAGGCACCGCAGAGGAGGAAGCCGCCCCACCACGCTCCGATCCAGCGAGGGTCGTCAGGGGTGATGTCCAGTTTGGCTGAGGGACCAGAGGTTTGTACTTATTTATTTTTTTTGTTTTAACTTTATTTAACCAGAGAAGTCAATAAGAAGAGCTTCAAAACACACAGAAACAAAAGAACTGTGGAAAACGACGAGGAAGAGGACGAGATGAGGACAGAGAAATAATACAAAACAAAACACTAAGACAACAGCCAAAACTAAAATGGCCGTGTGAAGAGTGAAGAGTTTATTGGGCGCTGCATTGGTTCTGAGCTCCATCAGGAAAAGCCCTTATTCGTAGAAGGTTCAAATTCAGTAAAATGAGCTAAAAGCTCCTCTAGAGTTAAATAAACACATTCACGGTTTAAAGTATCAGTCGAATAGAAGCGTCTGTGTGACGTCTGTGTGATGCTTTCGTGGAGGGAATAAAGCAGAAGGAATAAACACACACTAATCAGAGTTCAGGGCTCATTAAAGGCAGATGCAGTGGAGAGGTAGAAACGGATGGAGGGGGATTATGAAAGGTGTTGTGGCAGCTGCCGGGCGCTCGCTCACGCAGCTGATTATCTTTTGATTTAAGTTTTAAAGCTGCACTTCATCTGGAAATTCTGCGGTGAATATCAATAAACGGAAGTGAGTGGGGACTGGCTCATTTGCATAATGCTAATTGGTCGACCACGGCGTTCTCACTCATTATCCGCTTAATTAGAATGTTCGGGTGAACCTTTTCCTCACAAAGAGCCTGAGATGGAGACGTGGACGTGAACTTTTAAGTTTAACTTGTCCTCAATATCGGAAAGGGGTTTGGAAACAATCCTCTCTTCTTTAAACCTCAGTGTTCACAAGCTGCTGAGGATTTGAGAGTTCTGACTCGGGGGGGTGGGGCGGGCGACACACAGACAAAAGCAAAGTGGACCAGCACGGACAGGAGGGCGTAATAAACAAAGTGGAACTCACTGGTGTCAATGAAGACAGCGTCCACGTAGAATTTGGTGCAGACGGAACCGAGGATGAAGCCGCATGCAGGTCCGAACACCAGCGTGGAGAAGAGTATACCTGCAATAAAACACACAGAGAGAGGGGGCAGTCAGGCCTCAACCACAGCGCGACCTGTTAGTGTGTGTTCACCATTCGACTCCTCAGACTCATCACTTTCCACAGCTTTAAATCAGTGGTGTTTAATTTCATCACTGCTCTCACACTACAGTCCCCTGTTTGTGTTTTGTAAATAGCAATCCTGACTGCTAGCCTAGCCACGGAGCTATAGGCTAATACAAGTAGCCTATAGCTAGAGCTGGACGATACGGGAAACATTTATATCACAATATATTTCTTCATTACGGGTATCAGAATTCAACTAGTGCATCCATGAAGAGTGAAGCATACTTTACACTTTAATACACACCTTGAACAAATCAGGGGAATGGTCTTTTAGTCAAATACACATGTGTTCACTGGCAGTGGCAAAATAACAGCCCTAAAATAACTGGGTGAACTGGGCAGCTTCCCATATCCTCCACACCTGAACCTGCCTCTGTAACAGCGTGGGGTATGGGCTGTGTGTGTACAGACAAACACAGCACCACACACACTTCAAACTCAGCACTGAACCTCTGCTGCCATCTGCTGTTCACACGCACACACACTCTGCTTGAAATCACAGCCTCAGAGTTAATGTGTCTGATCTGATCTCATCCGATCAGTCGCGCTCGTGTTGGTTAAAAAAAAGAAATACACTGTCAAATATAAACACACAAATTATATGCATTTAAGGGCATTATTGGGTTTTTACAAAGGTGAGCAGTGGAGGGCTTTAGTGGAGGGTGTGATTCCAGTGTTCAGCACCAGGTGGCACTGTAACCAATGAATATCTTCAACAACTGCAGCCACAGCATCTCCAGACCGACACAGGAGGAGAGTTACAGCAACACTCACTCACACGAGTCACACTCACACACATACACTCACTCATTCACATGCATATACTTTCACCTATACACACACACACACACACACATATATATACAAACTCACTCACTCACACACACACACACACACACACACACACATATACAAACTCACTCACTCACACACACACACACAGGCGTCACACACACACAAAATCACTCACTCACTCACACACACATACACTCACTCATTCACATGCATACACTTTCACCTATATACAAACACACACACACACACACACACACACATATACAAACTCACTCACTCACACACACACACACACACACACACACACACAGGCGTCACACACACAAAATCACTCACTCCCTCACTCACTCACACACATGCACTCACTCATTCACATGCATATACTTTCACCTATATATACACACACACACACACACAGACAAACTCACTCTCACACACACACACATATATACAAACTCACTCACTCTCACACACACACACACACACACACACACACACACACAGGCGTCACACACACACAAAATCACTCACTCCCTCACTCACTCACACACATACACTCACTCATTCACATGCATACACTTTCACCTATATACAAACACACACACACACACATACACAGACAAACTCAGACACACAGGCGTCACACACACACAAAATCACTCACTCACTCACTCCCTCACTCACTCACTCACAGTGTGAGAAATGTAAGTGTAATAAAGTGCAAAAATGTAAACAATGGGAAATGAAAGACACTTCTCTCTTCATTAATATAAACGTCAAACAGTCAACTGTCATTAATGAGTATATTTACGTTTTATTTTCCGTAGGGTACAACTCCCATGAGATGAACAATCAAATCACTTTAAAATCCCTGAATAAACCCGTTTATGCTCCATAGAGGGGGTCTCCCCATGGGGGGTGTTTATGCTGCTTCCTAACACCAAGAAGAAACACTGGAGGAAATTACTGTTTTGGAAGTGAGGAAATGACTGCGCCGTTAAATATTGGCTAATATACAGTCGTCAAAATCAAACCGCATTGGCTCGTTTGTTTAAGAAAGTAAATAAACAACAAACAACCTTCACCTTCACCGATAACAGGAAAACAGCGAGTGTAATACTGCCGTCGATCCCTAGGAAAATGGATAGTAGCGGCTATGCTCTACTATACTCATTCACACACGCACACACACACACACACATGGTGGATTTACTAAATATAGACTCAAGCAGCACAACCCAAACCAGCTGTCCCCTCACTGGCAGCCATCACATCAGAGGCGGCAGATATCTGGGGCACAAATCCCTGATAACATCCCGTCAAAAACCGAGACAGGGTCAGAGCTGGACTCCACAGGGAGACTCCACCCGTCACCAACAGAGCTCCTTACGCTCTCCCAAACTTCCCCTCGGCTCACACAGCAGTTCATCAGGCACCAGTTTTAAAGCACACACGTTAGTTTCATTGACATGCTTTAAACCCAGTGACCTACTTAAACTTAATACAGCACAAACACTGTGAAGCACAACACAATTTACGTCCCGACTGAGTTCAGACCGCGTTTAAAATGAAAAAAAGAGCAAATATGAGCTCAGGGGCTTAAACAGGTTTGTTTTTTAAAAAAAAGACAAGAGCAAGGACAAATATAAGAAAATAAAGTACAGAGTGAGTCTCAGGACATTTATTTATTTCAGAAACCAAAGAGAAAAGGACATTTTTATATAATATAGATATATAATTACAGAGATATTGTAAATCTGATTACGAGACAAATCTGATTTCTGAGACAGTTCTGGTCGTCTTTGATGTGCTTCATGACCACTTTCCCATTGAAAACACTTGCCCTTGATCCAATATGGCGGCTTTCAAGATGACGGCCACAGCCTAAAAGATAGGCCCCTCCCCCGTGGCTCACTGACTCACGCTGTAGATCTGTCAAAGGGGTTCATTCACAGAACAGTTTTGATAAAGAGTGGAGAATGTGTAGCTCACTTTTCAAGTTTACAGAAATGTTCATAAATGAAGCGGTAAGCACTTTATAAAAGAGGAATGTTGATTTTCTTTCTGTTGTTGTTTAGTCTCTGCATCAACTAAAACCAGAAATGAAAAGGTTGTATATTAGTGGTGTAAAACGTGAAAGACTAAAAATGCGAACACTTTCAGCCAGTATTTGTTTAGTTTTCATTCATTCATTCATTCATTGTCTGTAACCCTTATCCAGTTCAGGGTCGCGGTGGGTCCAGAGCCTACCTGGAATCATTGGGCGCAAGGCAGGAATACACCCTGGAGGGGGTGCCAGTCCTTCACAGGGCAACACACACACACTCACACCTACGGACACTTTTGAGTCGCCAATCCACCTACCAACATGTTTTTTTGCACTGTGGGAGGAAACCGGAGCACCTGGAGGAAACCCACACGGACACTGGAAGAACACACCACACTCCTCACAGACAGTCACCCGGAGGAAACCCATGCAGACACAGAGAGAACACACCACACTCCTCACAGACAGTCACCCGGAGGAAACCCACACAGACACAGGGAGAACACACCACACTGCTCACAGACAGTCACCCGAAGGAAACCCACGCAGACACAGAGAGAACACACCACACTCCTCACAGACAGTCACCCGGAGGAAACCCACGCAGACACAGAGAGAACACACCACACTCCTCACAGACATTCACCCGGAGGAAACCCACACAGACACAGGGAGAACACACCACACTCCTCACAGACAGTCACCCGGAGGAAACCCACGCAGACACAGGGAGAACACACCACACTCCTCACAGACAGTCACCTGGAGGAAACCCACGCAGACACAGGGAGAACACACCACACTCCTCACAGACAGTCACCTGGAGGAAACCCACGCAGACACAGAGAGAACACACCACACACTCCTCACAGACAGTCACCCGGAGCGGGAATCGAACCGCGAACTGCGACACTACCTGCTGCGCCACCGTGCCACCCTTGTTTTGTTTTGTTGTGTCTAGTTTAATGTGTTATTGTTATTGTTGTGTTTTCTTGTGTTTCCAGCCTAGACATGTTGCGTGGGAATGCATTATGGGAAATTCCTACAAACACAGCTGGCTAGGGTTCAGTTCCCAGGTGGGATGTGGTAGCTCTGGTTGGGTATGGAATATTTGGCTGGGATACTGTGGACGTCCATTTCAGTCACATATTTGTACGCACTACATACCATTTTCAGGCATATTACAGCATGCAGTATGTGCTACAACATTTCAAATACACCTTCTGCTTTATGTTCATTTAAAACCATCCCCATGGAATTTACCAAATGAGTGTGTGACCCCTCCACCTTGGGGTTGAGGGGCACTTTGAATACAGCTGCTTTTCCAGAACTGGGAATATCTCTAGAAAAGAAGAGCTGCAGCTGAAACATGCAGCAACGAGATGACCCTGAGACACAGTGACATTCGGGTTAGGGTTAGGGCCGATTAATACAGTGGTATGAAAAAGTTTGGGCACCCCTGATCATTTCCAGGATCCTTTATAAATCACTGGTCGTTCGGATCAGCAGTTTCAGTTAAATATATATCAAACAGCAGAAGAATACGGTGATATTTGAAATGAGGTTTATAGGATTTACACAAAGTGTGCAATAATTATTTAAACAAAATTAGCCTATTGTTTGTGTTCGTGCTTGTGTTGAAGTGAAGCAAGTCTCATCAAAACGTGGAGAAGTGATGCATTATTATATTCACTGACTGTTGGAGTAGCCGTTTTAATCTAACAGACATTTAGGTTCGGATTTGGGAACATCACCCCGATGTTTGGAGCAGGATGTCACAGCCTAGGGGCCTTCTTTGGTTTCCTTGTCGAACGCATTAGTTACTAATACATCAGCCAAGTTCAGGAGCCCAAGTCTGTGCTAAAGCCTCCCTCCTCTGACCGATACATACCCCAAATTAACCCTGGACAGGCTTGGGGTCACTCCTCCTCATCGGCCCCCTGAGAGCCCGACCCTATTATAGCTCCACTGTGTGGAACACTTGGCCTCGCACATGCGCCAGTGGCCTGCAGCAGTCAGTTTACTCTGGAAAAAGTGAGTCAGTTTCACCATTCGCTAAATTACAATGCCTGACATCAAAGAGGGGTGTGTGTGTGTATGTGAGAGTGAGTGAGTGAGTTAGAGAGAGAGAGAGAGAATGTTTGTGTGTGCAGTTGTGTTGACAACAGAGGTCTGCTTCCTGACCCTAAAGCCCGCTAAAGGGGCGGGGTGTGTGTGTGTATGTATACACACACACACACACACCCTCTTCTAAGCCACAACCACATATGTGGTCTAGTTTTCCACGACCCCTTTACATTTCCTCTCTTGCAAATTGCAGCATGGTTCCTTTGTACTGGGAAGAAACACACACGTTGTTTTATGGTTGACTTTCAGACTCAGAAACAGTGGACAGCAGGGACACACACACACACACATGAGCTTTAGAAGTCCACTAACTACACCTCCACAGAGCCGAGGGTCTAGTGAGATCAAACGAGCAACACACAGGGACTCATTTGTTTCTGTCCATTCACTGTCTGGAGGTGCCCTTTCCCTGTTCAGACCTGGTTCCTTTAAACTCCTAGGGTTCTTCAGTAAAGACATGGTTCTATTTAGAAGCACGGGTTTTATACAGAACCAGCTTCATGGTGAAATGGTTCTTCAGACTCATGGAGAATGTGTAACAATTCTAGAATCATTTTATTGGTGTCATTTTGAAACACGTCGCTACACAGAACCATAACTTACTCAAAGAGAATAGAACTTACAGCTCCAAGTAGAACCATGGCCCTCACTAAAGAACCACTGAAGAACTCTCTTTTTAAGAAGAGCTTGTTGATAAACTCCCTGCTGAAGGGAGCTTTCAGTGCGTCTGCTATTTTTAAATAGTACAATGTTCAAATGTTCAACAACAAACAAAGTGTTGTTTTAAAAGAGGGACCCTTAGCTTCTATATCTGATATAGACCAATCAGAAGCAGCCAAACACCCTGCTCTGGACATCATCTCACACATTACAGTCAGTGAAGATCTTAATCGTTTTAAAACAGGCCTTTCATTCGTTACAATTTAAATCACAACTGAAGTATTGCAATCAGACATTTCCCTGAATAGGGCCCTGCTGCGTTGTCTGTGTCACATCGTCCACAATGACGTAAGCTTAAGACATATTTCATTACACTGAATTAAACAGAAACAACTCAATTAAATAAAAAACCATATAAATTAATAAAATATTTACACATTTAATGACAGTTACGTAAATATTCCTCTTTCAGCAGTTTCCAGTCCAGACTCTGTTGTTGCTGTGGAAACTGTACAAAGTTATAATTAAAGTATAATTTATATAAACAAAAATCAACAATTGCACCCCCTTGTGGAGCAGTTATTAAATGCGAGTGTGTGATGCCACCTAGTGGACAACCGTAGGCTAACCATGAGTGAGGGTGTGACTTAAAGGCCAACTCATATCTAAAAACCTATGCTGAAAAAGATCCATCCATCCATTCATTGTCGGTAACCCTTATCCAGTTCAGGGTCGCAGTGGGTCCAGAGCCTACCTGGAATCATTGGGCGCAAGGCGGGAATACACCCTGGAGGGCAACAAACAAACACACACACACACACACACACATTCACTGCTGAAAAAGATGTTAAATGAATTTTATATGAAATGTTATTAAAATGTGAATCTGTGGCTTGTCCCCGACTCTCTTTGGACTCCAGTGTGTCACTGCTGTAAAGTAAAGGAATAAAAATAAATCATTTTAGAAGCCGAATGTCTCATGAAATCAGCTTGTACCTCACTCCCTCATGTTTAGCAGGTGAAACCTTCGCCATTAGGGGGCACCATAAGCAGCTAAACTGTTTATCATACTCGAAATAGCAGTATATCCACCTTGTGTGTGTCATTACCTTACATCATGTCCTATCAGAGCAGGACTGACCAGAACTGTTCACTGACCGCTCCAGCATGCTGCAGGACAATATTTAGAGCTGTGGTCAGTGTCATCTTCTTAAAAAACAAACCTCATCCAAGAGGTTTCTTAAAAAAGCAGCTTCAGACCTGTGTGTGTGTGTGTGTTTTTGAATGTTTCCTAAGATACTGCGTGTGTGTGTGTGTGTGTGTCCAGAGCTAGGCAGTGTGTGTTTTTGAACGTTTCCTCAGAGACTGCGTGTGTATGTGCGTGTGTGTGTGTGTGTGTATGTATGTGTGTGTGTGTGTGTGTGTCCAGAGCTAGGCAGTGTGTGTTTTTGAACGTTTCCTCAGAGACTGCGTGTGTGTGTGTGTGTGTTGGTTTATGTGAAATATCAGGGAAAAAAATTCCTGAATAAAAACAAACATTTCTCTGGAAAATGTTCAGTTTTAGTGACATTTCAAGACATAAACAAATAAAATAAAATAAAAATAAATAAAAAAACAAACAAAACCCCACATTTCTTGACTCTTCTAGATGTTTTTATAATTCCAAAGAGAAAAGAGCCAAAGGTCTTTTGGTTTCACTGAAGTTAAGGTTAGTGTTTGGTGTAGTTTTAACTAACTACAGTAATCATCATGTCTATGGGAAGTCCAACAAATACAAGGGAAACAACACGTGTGTGTGTGTGTGTGTGTGTGTGTGTGTGTGTGTGTGTTTTGATTCTCATAGCAACACGGCCACTACTGCTGTCCTCACAGGAAACCACAAGAAGGAAACAAAATATTGAACCGCTACCTTTCAGAGAAAAGTGACAGTTAGGCCACAGAAAATGCACACACACATCCCACTGGGGTTCTTCAGAATTCTCCCTCTCTCTCTACTTCCAGCTCTTAAATACCTAGGCCTACTTTCCAAATAACTGAATGAATTCAATTTGGTCATCTACAACAACCTGACCAATCTCCTCCTTGTTTCTACACTCACTGCCCATTCTCTCAGTGTCACTGACCACACAGCAGTCTTTTGTAGCTCTTCAATTACAGTGTTTGTGTGTGTTGTGCTGGTGTAGAGTGGATCAGACACAGCAGTGCTGCTGGAGTTTTTAAACCCTGTGTCCACTCTCTGTCCACTCTGTGAGACACTCCTCCCTCGTTGGTCCACCCTGTAGATGTAGAGTCAGAGACAGTAGCTCATCTGTCGCTGCACAGTGTGTGTCGCTCGTCCTCTAGTCCTTCATCAGTGACACAGGACGCTGTCGGCTGGATGTTTTTGGTCGGTGGACTGTTCTCAGTCCAGACACTGAGGGGTTTAAAAACTCCAGCAGCTACTGCTGTGTCTGATCCACTCTACACCAGCACAACACACACTAACACACCACCACCACGTCAGTGTCACTGCAGCGCTGAGAATGATCCACCACCACATCACACCTGCTCTCTGGGGGGTCCTGAGCGCTGAAGAACAGGGGGAGAGGGGAGTAATAGAGGATTCAGAGCAACAGACAGGCTACAGTCTCTAATTGCAGAACTACAAAAGTGTTCCTGTGAGGTCAGTGGAGCTGATAATACACACAGAAACTGGTAAAGTGTGTGTGTGGCTCAGGTGCTATCTGCTGGTTTCAGCAGCTCCATGTGCAGAGGTGAAGGAAACGGCGGTTTTTCAGATCTGGGTCTGTTTCTCATGAAGCTGCTCAGAACGAAAGCCTTGACTTAGGACCTGTTCCCATTAGAAAGACCACTGTAAACACTGTAAAAAGACAGAATTCTGATCCCAGAGCAGCTCTCCATCTCTAAGAAGCCCGGCGAGTACAAGTTCAGTTTCATGCAATGTAGAATGAAACCTCTCAGCTGTGAACACGTTACAGAGAACCAGCTCACACTCGAGCCACACCTACCTGCCCTCTGAATCTGCACAACATCTTGCTGCATATCTCAGTTTCAACCACAGGGAAAGGCATAAAGAAACAGCCTGAGGTCTGCCGCAACAGACGAGGTGCTTCAACCATCACTTCTGAGAAGTATGGCCCAGTGCTGGAACAATTTTACAGGTTTAATCCATGTGTTGATCATTTCATGGTACACCCAGCTGTGACCATCAGAGGGTTAACAATGGAGTGTGGGCACCATTCGTAGAGACAATTAACATAGTTACAATCTGCCCTGAAGTCACATGACATCAATCATATTCAGTGCAGGTGCACATTAATGTGTGAATCTGCAGCCCACCAACCCACACACTGTGAAACAAGACCCCAGTCAGTTTTCTGTGTGCTGCCTGAGTCAGAAAACACGGGATACAACGAACTGTTCTGATTCTGCTCCGCTTCTGACGTCAAGCACAGAGACTTTAGAATGGCCCCGCCCCCTCTACTGAGTCTGTCCAATCACAGCGCTGGACCTGCGTTTATGTGAGAGTGCAAAGACAAGGTTAAACGCAGCAAAACAGACACAACGAGCGCGGAGAAATAAAAATACTGAGTAAAAACGGAGAAGAAAGAGAACAGAGCTAAAAACCAGAGCTTCTGCTCCTCGCTCCTCACTGCTGTGCGCTCGGGGTCGGGGTGAACAGCGAGCGGCTCGTTATCATTTAAAGGAACAGGTGCTGAAAGCGGACGTTCTGAACAGGACCAGAGCAGGCCACAGACGTTTCATTAAGAAACGGAACTGAAACAGCTTCTTAAAAGCTGTTCAGAGTTCTCTGCTCGCTCGGCAAAGCTCAAGGACATTAAAACAAACAAAAGAAAAATACATATTACCTTAGAATTAAAGTGATGCCACATAGCTTTCATGCTTTTAAACCACCACTGGCACAAAAGAGTTTCAGTATGAGTTTTAACCACATCCTAAACACTGTGAAGGCCAAACCCACACTGAAGCAAGGAATACACTTTTGTGCATCGCTCAGTCGTACTTTCCCCATTTTAAAATATTAGTCAACAGCTGTTTGATGTGACAAGCCCTTATCCTCTCTTAAAGGGTTAAATGTCAAAGTTCAAGGTGTCACCCGTACATGGGAGAGAGGAGCATGACGCCAAGTCAAAATGTTTTTGAAGCCAACACTGAAATAACCTCAGCACCGTGTGAAAACGAGAGAAGCCTACTACATCATTTCCACCTGCACTTCCTCTTGATGGAGTGATACACTTCTTCCTCTCTGCTCTTCTGCTCTGTGAAGTGCACACATGCTTCATCAGGCTCTGATCAGGACCTTTACAATTTACATAGGAAGTAGATGCTGAAATTCTCTGGGTTTTGAAGTTCTTTTTACTCGTGGTTCACCTCGGGCTGACGTTTCCCTGAACACACTTTACCATTTATAAACTCACACTCAACATTTTAATCACCCAGAACTGACACAAACAACACAACCTGGGCCAGTGTGTGAGTGAGTAACTGGGTGAATGTGTGAGTGACTGGGTGTGTGTGTGTGTGAGTGACAGGGCAAATATGTGAGTGACTGAATGAGTGTGTGAGTGAATGGGTGAGTGTGTGAATAAATGGGTGAGTGTATTAGTCACTGGGTGAACGTTTAAGTGACGGTGTGTGTGTGAGAGAGTGACTGGGTGAGTGTGTGAGTGACTGGGTGAGTGTGTGAGTGACTGGAGAGTGTGTGAGTGAATGGGTGAGTGTGTGAATAAATGGGTGAGTGTATTAGTCACTGGGTGAACGTTTAAGTGACGGTGTGTGTGTGAGAGAGTGACTGGGTGAGTGTGTGAGTGACTGGGAGAGTGTGTGAGTGACTGGAGAGTGTGTGAGTGAATGGGTGAGTGTGTGAATAAATGGGTGAGTGTATTAGTCACTGGGTGAATGTTTAAGTGATGGTGTGTGTGTGAGTGACTGTGTGAGTGTGTGAGGGACTAGGTGAGAGTGTAAGTGACTGTGTGTGTGTATGTGCGTGTGTGTGTGACAGGGCAAATATGTGAGTGACAGGATGTGTGTGTGTGTGACTGGGTGAATGTGTATGCGACGGTGTGTGTGTTAGTGACTCTGTGTGTGTGTGTGTGAGAGTGACTGGGTGAGTGTGTGACGGGGTGTGTGAGTGTAAGAGTGACTGGGTGAGTGTATGACGGGGTGTGTGAGTGACTGGGTGAGTGTGTGACAGGGTGATGGGTGCGACTGGGTGAGTGTGTGACTGGGTGAGTGTGTGCGTGACTGGGAACCTTATCAGGATGAACTGCTCAGAGAAGTCTAAACAAGGTCAAGAACAGAAAGTAGAAGTCTCTTTCAGTCCTGTATTAAAACAGCGCAGCGTCTGAAAAGACCAACCTGATGTCTGGAAACCTAAGAGTGGCGCCCTCAACAGTTTTAAGGCCTCCTCAGAATGGAGCTAAAGGCAATAAAACACAGCAGCAGTGATTCTCATGATTAGACTTTTCCATTTGATCACCACGTAGGTAATTAAAGCACATTTACTGTGTTGAGCTAATGCTACGCTTAGCATTTCTCACTTTATGACTTAGCTCTCCTTTAAAACAAAGAGCAGACATTAAACCAGGAGAGCTGCTGCTCTTTTAAAGCGCAGGATCCTTACAACAGTAAAGTAAGCACCAAATCCCAGCTATCCAAGTTTTATCCTAATGTTCTGTAACATTAATCTCTGCAAACATTCAACAAACCATCAGTCGACACTCATGAACTGCTTATGATTTTACAGTTTGGTCTAAACTTGTAACTTGTAGATGTCATTTGAGGTAAATAACTATCCACATAGATGTATAAACTTTTGATTTATTTGGGCAGTGCTGTCTACAGAGATATTCCATAGACTTCCATCTACTAAACTGGTTTTGCATGTCCAGTTGATATCTAAATTTTTAATAAGGAGTCAGGAAAAAGGTAACAAACGATCAGATGTGACATTATATACCACATATAAAGAGAAATTATGTCTACATCAGTTCCAGGTGAGAGTACTGCTGGTGTAGGCCTGTGACTGCCGCTTCTCCACATGTCTTTTGTGTGATTATGTTGTTAACATAATTGTACAAACAAAATACCTTCTAGAGTGTCCCCTTCTAGAGTGTCCCCGCTGCTATTCTGCTGTACTGTCTATAGAGTGTGGCTATATTGTCTCTGCTGGTACTCTGCTGTACTGTCGACCAAGTATGGCTGGTACACATACTGCTACTCTGCTGTTCTGTTGACTGAGTGCAGCTGTTATCCCCACTGCTACATTGCTATACCGTCGACCGAGTGTTATAGCCTGGTGAGTACAAACTCCAGACGAAATTTTACATGAGCAGAGGTCCATTTTAGGTTAGACCTTTTCCTGGTTCTGTTTGAGTTTACAGTTGATGAAAATATGTGCAATGCACCTGTAAGGCTTTTAAAGCATGTCAAAATAAGAGGTAAAACTTTTACTATTGTAAAGCCCTATATAAATAAACCTATTCTCCATGACAGACACAGCAGGTAATTGATGTAGGCCGTTCAAAATTGCAGATTACCTTGGGACTCCCTGCAGAGACACTCGAGGACCTTGCGCTTTTGCTCTGCACATTAATAGATCACTGTTGCATGTAATGAAATCTCCAGGGCAGCTCATTTCAAAGCGCAGCTCCTCAACTGGCAATGCCCTTGCGCTACTGTGCATCCTCCTCTCTCTTCAAACATCTCCGCTACACAATTCCCCAGTGGACTGGCTTTAAACTGAACCATACTCTACCTGGTAAAAGGACTGCGGACACATTACATCTTCAGAAATGAAAGGGATTCAGAGAGGAAAGGGATTCAACACTAATACAGCTTGTATAATAATTACACGAGCTCTGCATCTGTTTTGAATTAGTTTACAGTATACAAACTGTACACTTACAAAGCCCTCAGTGTCACTGCTGATCTGAGAACAGTCCACTGACCAAAAACATCCAGCCGACAGCGTCCTGTGTCACTGATGAAGGACTAGAGGACGAGCGACACACACTGTGCAGCGACAGATGAGCTACTGTCTCTGACTCTACATCTACAAGGTGGACCAACGAGGGAGGAGTGTCTCACAGAGTGGACAGAGAGTGGACACAGGGTTTAAAAACTCCAGCAGCACTGCTGTGTCTGATCCACTCTACACCAGCACAACACACACTAACACACCACCACCACGTCAGTGTCACTGCAGCGCTCTGTGGGGGTCCTGAAAGTGCACCTGTATGGTCAGTGGAGCTGATAAAATGAATGCAGGCGGCTGATCCATTTATACATCAGTTCACTTCTAACTGGATCTCAACTGGACGTCTAGAAAAGCGTCACAGTGTGGTGTGTATCAGGGTTATCAGTCATTTTGAATATCACCTTTAGTGCTGAGGGGATTCCCTACTCCCAGTAATCCTCTACAAGCTTACTAAGCACGTCAATATGACTAATCCCACCTGAGCTAACACACACACACACACAACCTTACAAATCTGAACACATGCTTTGACAGGACCAGAATGCGATGAAGTGTAATGCAGTTAGCAAAGAGAGAGAAAGTTTTCAGGACAGTGAGGAGAGTCAGGGACTTCGAGGTAAACCCAAGCCAATTAACAAACAGCTTCAGTAAATTGTGTCCCATCCCATCACATCAAAACCCTCATTCATAACCACGCCGCTCCTAACCTGACTCTAAAGCCAATCCCACTCAAAAGCCCACTTAAAGGCAATGTCTATGCTGTTCTCTCTGGTTTGTTCACCTTCATAAGCTCCATGATTTTTAAGGTGGAACCGTTACTGTTTCAGGTAAAATAATGGCTGTTGTTTGTACACATCTGAAATATAAATTGTCTGTAAGTGTTTATTCACTGTTTAAATTCCCACATTATTTAGTTTTGTAGCACTTTCCCTCTGTGTTTACTTTCATGCAGTTAGCGCTCTCCTGAATTTAGAGTCAGTTCCACCTTAAGCTCCACCCCCCTATGGAGCAGGAATAGAGCAACATCCTCATCTCGGTTGGTGCTTTTCAGCGTTTGGAGTCTCTCCGTTGTCTAAAAACCTCCAGATGGTGTTTCTCTGCCGTGAGCAGAGAGAGAGAAAGCCTAGCACCGGACCCAGACACTTTGTTTTTTTACCCATTTACAAACACTGGGGCTTCGTAAACACATTAGAGCGGTTTCCAGAGCAAACCGACTGCAGAGCAGCACATGGAGAGGGTACATCTTCTGAATTTTATAAATAGCGTTTTAATTAAAATTGTGTGCCATGTTCAAAACTCGGTCAAGATCCTCACTCAAAAGTCATTCAAAACCCAGACAAAACTCTCTTCTACGGCAAATATCTAGATGAGCGTCTGCCCTTGTAACATCCGAGAACAAAGCGCAAATAAAATGTCCTTAAACGGACAGAGAGAAAAAGAGAGAGAGTGAGAGAAAGAGATGGACAAAGACAGTGTGAGACAGAGAATGAGAGAGTCAGAGAAACAGAAAGAAAGAGAGATACGGACAGTGACAGAGAGAGAGAGAGAGAGAGAGAGAGAGAGCTGTTCTCCGAATGTGCTGAGAGTGACAGAGTGACAGAGAGCTACATTCAGAATGACACAGAGGGAACAAGACGAGACATTTTGGCGACAGAGGAAAACGAGGATGGCGCAGGCGGAAGGAAGGGTCAGGAACTCGTTAATTCAGGACATGACATGGCTGCTGTACTGCTGTATCACAAACCATGATTCTGTATGCGCAGGCTAAGCTAGGCTAGGCTAAGAGAGATTAGCTTCCCCTCTGGGGTGTTTCTCCTCAGAGGCTGTACCCTTTTCAGAAGGTGAACAGGTCACACATTTACTCGACTGCTGTTACAAAACCAGCAACACAAAGTGGATCAATATACATTCACCAGCCCAGAGGTATTGAATGGTTCTCCATCACTGCACAGTTCCTGTGCTACACATCCCAGAGCTGATGAGGGTCTTAATGAGTAATGGAGTATTGCTGATTGTGTGTGTCCTTTATGACTTCAACATATCATGCAACTGCATGCCCTGCCCCCTCGTCTGAGTCTGTCCAATCACAGCACTGGACCTGCGTTTATGTGAGAGCACAGATACAAGGTTAAACGCAGAGTGCAGAGAAATAAGAGCACTGAGTAAAAACAGAGAAGAAAGAGAACAGAGTGAAAACGGCTAAAAACCAGAGCTTCTGCTCCTCGCTCCTCACTGCTGTGCGCTCGGGGTCGGGGTGAACAGCGAGCGGCTCATTATCATTTAAAGGAACAGGTGCGTTCTGAACAGGGGCTGTTTACACAGGGGGAGAACACTGCTGTGGGGCTCGTGGGGTTTGGACCAAAGCGGGACGCAGATGTTTCATTAAGAAACAGAACTGACTGGGAGAATATGTTGCTTTTAAAAATGCTGAAATACTTCTCTCAGCAAAGCAGCTGGTTGCCAAGGCATCACCCCATGAAGAGAAGGTGGGGCAGAGGGCTGCTACTGAGCTCAGTGTTTTTCTTGTTTCTGATGTTCCTGAACACACCCCATGCATTAAATCTGAGAGTGTTTTCAGAGTCGTTTGAACCTGGAGATTACGAGGAGATCTCAGGGTCGAAGGAAACATTGTTCTCCACGAACACACGGGTAACTGTGCCTTTGTTGTATGTGCTCGGACGCTTTGGAAAAGTCTGCCCTTGGACATTAGACTTGCTGGGTTTAAGGAGTTGTTTAAAAAGAGGCTTAAGTCTTATTTATATGCTCTAGTGACTTGCTAGGCCTTCTATTTTTGTTGTTGTGGTTGAGGCAATTTAATTTTTTTTAAAATTTAGTTTTACTTGGAAAAATTCTATATAAATAAAAGTGTACTTATTTATTCATTCATTTCATTCATTATCTGTACCCCTTATCCAGTTCAGGGTCGCGGTGGGTCCAGAGCCTACATGGAATCATTGGGCGCAAGGCGGGAATACACCGTGGAGGGGGCACCAGTCCTTCACAGGGCAACACACACTCACACATTCACTCACACCTACGGACACCTTTGAGTCACCAATCCACCTACCAACGTGTGGGAGGAAACCGGAGCACCCAGAGGAAACCCACGCGGACACTGGGAGAACACACCAACTCCTCACAGACAGTCACCCAGAGGAAACCCACGCGGACACTGGGAGAACACACCAACTCCTCACAGACAGTCACCAGGAGCGGGAATCAAACCCACAACCTCCAGGTCCCTGGAGCTGTGTGACTGCGACACTACCTGCTGCGCCACCGTGCCGCCCTGTACTTAATTCTTATATGGGGTCAGTACTCAGGCCACAAACTTGTGATTTGGTGCGTCGTCCGCTGTGCTTTAGTCGTGAACTCACCATTGTTGAAATAATAGTGTTCTCCTTTCACTGTCTGTGAAAATACGGCACAAAGTACCTGCAGAAACAGGTCTGGGACCAATATATTCATAATTATGGATTACAGTTACACTGACAGCATTTGGCAGACACGTCAATCCAGAGTGAGCCAGTATCACTTATTCACTCTGTCACTCTAACACACACACACACACACACCTCTGTGGGTAATTTCACACACTCATCCAGTAACATATACAATCTTACACCTGAGGACAGTTTCACACACTCACCCAGTCACACACTCTCTCTCTAACACACACACACACACCTCTGTGGATAATAGTTTCACATTTCAGTTTTACTGTTTCTATGATGTACACAGAAAAACGGTCTCTGTGGAGGTACCCTCAAGGGGAACAGGGTCAGTCCCTTTAAATAGGAACAGAACTGTACCTTACTCTATATGAACTGTGGTGTTAAAGTCGTGTTGATGTCATTCGCCCCGTTTCATCTCCAGGACTTTTACTGTGTTCTTTTATTCTCCACAGTTGTATAATGAAAGATTACAGAGATCCCCCTCTCCTTCTGGAGAAGAGAATGTAATGAACCTTTAGGAACACAACTGGACTCTAACACCACTGCTGTACCTTTAAAGATACGCTACACTCTCTGTAGCTTCAGTGACAGTGATGTACCTGTAGAGTACCTTTTATTCTGGGAGTGTACTGACTACTCTGAGGCCCATGGTGGGCTTGTTATTACAGCAGACTACTGTAAGTTGTCTTTTCTGGGATCGTTGAGACGTGTTCCCATATCAGCGAGGTGTCAGGTTGGGCATGACCCTGTTCAGTCTGAGCTTTCACATAATAAAGTGATGTAAAGTTAAAGGAGACACACTAGCATTGTTGAGGCAGCTGATCAATACTAAGCTTCACTGCCAAATACCTTTTACGGTGGATGATCTCCATGTGAGTGATCCATTGTTGTGGCCATAGTTAGAACTCGGGTGTTGGAGGCTGCATGAGCTGTGCTGCTAACTTTAGAGATTTCACAAGTTGTTTGCTCTGAAATGCAATGGCTGGGCTGTGCTTTCAGAGTGATGTGATACTCTTAATTGCAGCCCTCTAAGGCTCTTCAGATGAGCTGGTGTCTGTGTTTGCGCGCGTGTGTGAGAGAGATGTCACGCTCTGGTTAAGAACTCATTCACAAATCACAGCCACAGGTGCAGACAGCTGCGTCATCTTTAATTACTGACTTTGCTGTGGTCTCTTTTGGCTGTGTACCGTCCTCAATCATCCGCAGTAAATTCTAGAATCTCTCTGTGTAGTTGTTGTACACGAGAGACGATCAGACGCGTCAGACGTGGCACAAATGGTGCACTTGTCTTTATTGAGTGTATGTTGTCTGTAGGATGCGGGACATACTCTGATGTAAGCGTCATGATACGATACTCTACAAAGACAAAACACAACCACATCAGATGAACATCGGACATTTTTGCTCACAGTGGAGCTCCATCTTAGGCATGAGATGGAGTGGTGTTTCTGACCCTAAACTAATCCTGAATCACTGGGAGCATCTATAACCCTGTTTGGACACGTGATGTGTTAAAGGAATGTAGACGATTCTGGTGAACTCCTGTTCTCTCAGTGAAACACAATCTCCTCTTGATTTGTTTTCATTCAGAAGCTCCACATCTTTTAATGTGGAGCGGTGCGTGTGAGTAAGAAGTGACTGTATCTTTTAAGGTGGAGCGGTGCGTGTGAGTAAGAAGCGACTGTATCTTTTAAGGCGGAGCGGTGCGTGTGAGTAAGAAGCGACTGTATCTTTTAATGTGGAGCGGTGCGTGTGAGTAAGAAGCGACTGTGTCTTTTAAGGCGGAGCGGTGCGTGTGAGTAAGAAGCGACTGTATCTTTTAAGGCGGAACGGTGCGTGTGAGTAAGAAGCGACTGTGTCTTTTAAGGCGGAGCGGTGCGTGTGAGTAAGAAGCGACTGTATCTTTTAAGGCGGAGCGGTGCGTGTGAGTAAGAAGCGACTGTATATTTTAAGGCGGAGCGGTGCGTGTGAGTAAGAAGCGACTGTATCTTTTAAGGCGGAGCGGTGCGTGTGAGTAAGAAGCGACTGTATCTTTTAAGGCGGAGCGGTGCGTGTGAGTAAGAAGCGACTGTATCTTTTAAGGTGGAGCGGTGCGTGTGAGTAAGAAGTGACTGTATCTTTTAATGTGGAGCGGTGCGTGTGAGTAAGAAGTGACTATCTTTTAATGTGGAGCGGTGTGTGGGAGTAAGAAGCGACTGTATCTTTTAAGGTGGAGCGGTGTGTGTGAGTAAGAAGCGACTGTATCTTTTAAGGTGGAGCGGTGTGTGTGAGTAAGAAGCGACTGTATCTTTTAAGGTGGAGCGGTGTGTGTGAGTAAGAAGCGACTGTATCTTTTAAGGTGGAGCGGTGTGTGTGAGTAAGAAGCGATTGTATCTTTTAAGGTGGAGCGGTGCGTGCGAGTAAGAAGCGACTTTATCTTTTAACGTGGAGCGGTGTGTGTGAGTAAGAAGCGACTCCATCTTGTTGGTGTCTGAAGTGTAAATTGTCTGTAAGTGTTTATTCACTATTTGAGTTCCCACAGACACTCATGTGTAACTCGAGCTGTTTAGTTTTGTAGCACTCTCTGTATGCAGTGATCTTCATGGAGTCATTTCCACCTGACTTCTTATTACTTCTTATACAACAACAAGAAGTCAATGTTACCCATCTACGGAGCAGATATAGAGCACCATCCTCAACCGTTTTCATGCTTTTCAATGTTCAGAGTCTCTCCGCCGTTTCTCAGCTGTGACACAGAGAGAAAGTCACCTGAGACAGTTCGGGCAGAGCCACTACCTTTGTTTCCTATTCCTGTATCCTCAGACCATCATCTCCTCCACCCTCGCCATTTTCTGTTGTTGTCAAAACCATTTGACTCTGAGCTGCGCCCTCTAATGAACGTGTATTCACGGGAGTTTGTTGGCAGTGACAGTTCATTTGAAGCTTTATTTCTTAGGTAAAGGCAGCAGAAATTAGCCTAAAGCTGGTATCACACGGAGTTAGTGAAGACTCAGAGGTTACAGTGAAAACGCTGCCTCTCTAAAGCTCTGGTGTTGGGTGATAACGCTGTGTTTATAGTATTTAGTGACAGGTGCTTTGAAGATTCGGGTGGGTTTTGTTGACTTTTCCTGTATGTGGAAATCATGAGGTCATCCACAAAGCCCACTTTTATTAACACCACTGGCTTCAAACAGCTCGAGCTGCCCAGAGGAGTAGAGCATTTTGTGTTAAAACCAGAAAGTAACTGTGTGTGTGTGTGTGTGTGTGTGTGTGTGAGAGAAAGAGAGAGAGAGAGCGAGAGAGTCTCTCTTGCAGATTTTCAATTATATAACGAGAAAGATAAGCGGCGGAGATTGCTCTTGCCTTTACACCTTTTTTTCTGCCTCATGTTCCAGATGTCAGACCCGGAGAAGTGCAGAGAGGGAGATTTTGAGAAAACGTAAATTGCTCCCACGCTCTAGAAAACCAAACAGACTTTAACAGCTCGTACTGGAGTGAGTGAGTGTGTGTGTGTGCACCTGTGTTTAAGGGAATATCTTTATTTACACTCTCCCTTGTTTGCTCAGCTGAGCAGCTTCAATATTCCACAGTGGTGTTATCTTTTATTACTGTCTTTTCCATTTCAGAAACCAGCCCTTTCTTATGAAGAAAGAAGAAGAATGATTATATTGTCGTTGCAGAGCAGTATAAACAAAATGGGGTCCCTGCATTTAACCCCTTCATGGTAGAATACACACACACACACACGCATTTGAAACTGCGGGCAGCCAGGGAGTAGCTGGGGGTCAAGTGCTTTGTTTTTCACTGCACAGTCCACATAAAAATAATGTAATTATCTGTTTTTCTGGTTTTAATTTTGTAAATGCATTCAATAAATGGCAGAAATAGCGGAGTTGACTTTTTAAACTTTTCTTTCTCTGTACGGCTACATTTCACCCGTCCCTTTTCTTAGCTTATTTTCTGTGTTGTTGACTCCTGTCTCCACAAAAACAGCGATTAAAGCCACTGAAAGATGACCTGCTGAAAAACATCCTCCAGGGTGGAGTTGTTTACATTATTTACGTTAAAAAAGGTGTTTCATGTGAATGGGCGTCTGTTTGAAAGCACTGAGGCCTTGCGCATGATCGCGGTTGTTGTTCCGCGCTGATGACGGGGTTGTTTCTGTGTGGTCAGTAATATCAGGCTCTTTCTTCATCAAACCGACCACAAAGAATCGAGTTAAGGTTCTTTATCATTACCATCAGTGAACAAAATATATCTGAAGAGGTTTTGAATAAACTTTGACCCACATCTTCAAATCTCCCACATCTCTCTGCTCATGGTGTGTAATAATGTGTGTATCTGGAGCCCACCAACCCACACACTGTGAAACAGTCTGTTTTCTGTGTGATGCCTAAGTCAGAAAACATGGGATGAAATGAGCCGTTCTGACTCTGCTCCGCTTACGAAGTCTTAGAGCTTCTGCTCCTCGCTCCTCACTGCTGTGCGCTCGGGGTCGGGGTGAACAGCGAGCGGCTCATTATCATTTAAAGGAACAGGTGCGTTTTGAACAGGGGTTGTTTACACAGGGGGAGAACACTGCTGTGGGGCTCGTGGGGTACTGATTTTGCTAAATCGCAAACAGGGGGAGAATATGTTCTAACAAACTACTAACTGCACTTTTCCCCATAAACTGATTCATCTAATTATAAGGAATTTACTGATAGTGGAAGCCATTGTTTGTTGCCCGCTCATGTTAAATAAATCATTTATTAGCCACAGCAGGCTTTAATGGGCTAATAAAACCAGCCAAAACCAGCCAAGATATTCCGTGGCTGGAAAGTGAACCCAACTCACGCATAAGGAGCTTAGAGTGAGAGTCTTTTTCTAGCGTTTGTGTGGGTTATCGGGGATCGCTGGTTAATTAACTCTCTTTCATAAGGCTGTCAGTGCCGCCGCTCTCCACCGTCCTGACCTAAATAACCACACCAAAGCTCACACAGCTGAAGTGGCCACTCAATTCTTACTGTCAGCTGCGATTACAGTGCGACCATCATCCAGCACCTACTGCAGATGCCAGCTTTCAAAGCAGTAAACTGTAGGAGCCAACTGAGCGAGCTTTATTAACCAGCGGTGTAAACACACTCCCCAGCAGAGCAACGACAGCCGTAACAGACAGAGACAGAGCAGAGCACCTACTGTATACATTCCACGAAGCATACAGCAGTGTTCAGTGTCTCAACAGTTTTGTCCTAAAATGAGAGTAGCATCTAGACTTACAGCCATACTGGGTCAAATAACTACAAACACCTTCCCAAAATCACCTTAAATAGAGGTACAACAGCAGCACAAACGCCAGTGAAGATCTGAGGGAAGTCTCGAAACGCAGCAGAACCTCTGTCTTAAAAGGAACATTTGAAAAATCATTGCGCCCAGGAATTGTGGGATAAAAGAGCACTCTGACGTCAAGTGCAGAGACTTTAGAATTGCCCCGCCCCCTTGTCAGAGTCTGCCCAATCACAGTGCTGCACTTATAATGTCGGAAACATGGTTAAAGGAACCCTAGGTAATACTTTAACCTTCAATTTACAGCTTCAAAATCATCGTGATGCTTCAGTGACCTGTAACAGGGAGAATAGAACATCTTTCATTACTACTCCAGGCTCAGCACTGCAGAAACTGCACTATGTAATGTGTGGAGGTGGGTAGGAAACCACACCCCTCCCTTTCACTCCTGAAATACACTGGGAAAGCCCTATGTGCAGAAATCCAAATTTTACCTAGTGTTCTTTTAAACGCAGACAAAACAGACCCAACGAGCGCCGGAGAAATACGAGCACTGAGCAAAAAGAAGAAAGAGAACAGAGTGAAAACAGCTAAAAACCAGAGCTTCTGCTCTTCGCTCCTCACTGCTGTGCGCTCGGGGTCGGGGTGAACAGCGAGCGGCTCATTATCATTTAATCTTTTATATCAGAACTGTGTTCCCTCACAGAAGAGAGTAAATAGGTGCTCTTTAATAGATTCACTATCTTTCAGCAAAGAAGCTTATGGTTTTATGGCTCCATTAGAGCAGTTCTCCATCAAAACCAATGAAGTTAAACTGCTGGTCGAGGAGATCAAACCAGCAACTTCCTGAGGCTGTGGGCACCTCCTATCGGACATACAGCATTTTGGAAATAACCTGCTGACGTCTTATTAGCTCAGGCTCATGGGGATGTTACCCCCGACGACCCCGAGCTCCAGCGGGGTCATGACCCAAAGCGCAGCCGCACTGTTATCACTGCAGTAATGGGGTTGTGGTGGACCACGTGCATCACTGTCTGTTTATAAGGATGACACACATGGAGTAATGTAAAAAATAGCTCAGGATCTGGTGTCAAATACCAGACGACCCACACGGCCCCAACAGTATCCTGAGCCCTAACAAGAACAGGAGACGCTGGAAGAGGTGTAGAAAAAGCTAAATGCTTAAAACCAGTGCTCTGCCTTAGCCTTGGTGGTGCGCAGGGATCACTGGGATACGTAAACTCATGCTTAGGACTGAAGATGGACGATCTAAAACACCGTGAAAGACTAAAATATTAAAAAAAAAAAAGGGCACTGCTCCGAAGTAGCTCTAAATGCGCAGACACTGTACAGAGTATAAACCACAACAGGATGGGGGCGGGGGAGCTGGTCTGAATCTTAGTTTCAGTTTTTCCCACTACATTTACAATAGCAAACCAGGCAGAGTGCATGCATTTAAAGCTATTAATTGAAAATAATTCTCTACCCCTCATTAAAGGGGTCTCTCTCTCTCTCTCTCTCTCTCTCTCTCTCTCTCTCTCTCTCTCTCTCTCTCTCTCTCTCTCTCTCTCTCTCTCTCTCTCTCTCTCTCTCTCTCTCTCTCTCTCTCTCTCTCTCTCTCTCTCTCTCTCTCTCTCTCTCTCTCTCTCTCTCTCTCTCTCTCTCTCTCTCTCTCCTCTCTCTCTCTCTCTCTCTCTCACACACACACACACACACACACACACACACACACACACACACACAAAACACCAGAGCTTAGAAAAGAGCTGAGGTTGCATGGATCCACCCCCACCCCACCCCCAGCATACACCCCCGCTATTAACCACACACACACACACACACACACACAGGTACCTCGTGCAACAAAACTGCTCAGAACATAAGGTTTCCTTAAGGCTCATTTCTGCTGAAGGTTAAATCTGTATAAGGACAGGGATGGTGCCTTCTGCAAACCATGGGGGGGTGTAGCTGATAGTTCAGGCCTCCGTCCCTGGGGCATCGTGTGAGAATGTGTAACCGGGTAGAACTGGAGACGATGGATGCTTGAGTGAAAGTTCGGCAACAACCAGGGTTTTTAAAAAAGAGAAGAGCGCAGAAACTCATTAACTGCTGTCTTTGGCTGCACTCATTGTTTTGGAGATCCAAGGCCCCGCTGATAAAATAAGACCTAGGCGATTTTCCTCTGCACTGATCTGGGCAATTATTTCAGTAATGCTTGTTCACGGCAGCCTCCAAATGCTAATGATAGTCTTTCTATAGAGTGAGGTTGCGAAAACAGAGCAAGGCGTGTTTGCAAATAGATCAGACGCTGATGTGGAGCCCCTGCTGCACCACAAGCAGGAACAAAGAGAAGGAAGAGGGAGGGGATGGGGTAAGTGTGTTCGTGTGGCCTTTTCATCGGGTAAAACTACCACATCGGTGCGCTTTTCAGGGGGCAGTTATTAAATGTAGCTCAGTCAGCATCTGCAGTATCTTACCACCTTAAAAAGGCCAAGTGTACGGAACGTGCTCTCAATAAATACGACTTCAAAAGGCAGGTGTGTCCTGAACACTCGGCTCCTTCTCTGTAGACATGAAACAGTATGGAAATTTAACGCCATGATTATCGTGGCCAAAAAGGAACAAACCTGAGGTCCCTTTTAAGGAGAGACACGTTTATTTCAAACAGCTCATAGCACAGGGAAATTGATTAATTGGTGAGAAATGGTAAGCACCATTTCAGGTAAAAAATAAGGTTCAGCACTTGACTGTAATCGTGGCGAAACAAAACGACTAAACCAGCAGATTTCTACAGCCACGCATGTGTTTACACCAGCATTTTCAGGAGCCCCCGGTGTGTTCCTCAACATCAAATCCCCGTCCTGATGTCACCTCCCACGGAGAAAACAAACCAACGTCACGTTAAATGATGTCACTAGCTGTCAGGAAGGTTTACCGTGGTGTACTATGAAACCGTATCATGTCTAGTTCATTGTTTGTTTTGGGGTTTTCAGAATTCCAGCTACATTTTCCCCTCAAATCTAAACTCAAATTAAATTGTTTCCCAGGAAGAGAATTTACAGTGGTGCTCTGAACCCTAAGTGCCATCGTCAGTGTTGTCCTTATTGCTGTCTACTGGCAGCTTACTGAAAGGAAGAGGAGCAGCTGAAGGTTGATGGGGTAACTTTATCTGTGGATGTTGAGGGAGGAGAAAGCACTGCTGCCTGTGTCTTTGACTGTTCCACCGGTCAAAGGGATAGAACCCGCGACATTTTTGTCCCAAGCCTGCTTCTCTAAACTTTAGGCCACGCAGGTGATTACAGAAAATGAATGAATGATTGAATGAATGAATTGATGATTAAACCAGGGCAAAAATGTAATAACAATGCATTTTTTCATTGTTTGATCTGGACCATGGGAACTGAGCTACAAAAATAAATGCACCCCTGGTGCAGTGGCCTGAAGTGGCCTGTAATAACCGCTCAGAAATTCACAAGCTTTATCATAACGTTTACCACAACTTATCTTCTTGTACACAAGATTTTTCTAGGCGATTTTACTGGAGTGCCTGTCTGTTATTGTAATTCACCTACATAGCCACTAGAGGCCACACATCCCGAAACCAGACCAATACAATAGCGCATTAACCGAGGCACCCCCAGTGGCCAAACAGGCGAATCACAATAACAGCCATTTAGCTCTGGACTGGTTTTCAAAACAGTAATTGTCAGGAATAGAATGCACTGGTGTTGATGTAGTTGCAAAATTTACTAATCACATTTTTCACATTTTAGTTAATTACTACAAGTTAGAAAATGAAATAAATTTGCCTAGTGCACCTTTAACTAGACAGGCACCGATCTGGGAATTCTGGGGGCGATGCGGATATCAGATAAATTTCACATGGACATATCTGCAGATACCGATACACATTTGTAAAACACAGAATGATAAGATTCTCTGGACTAACATTATAGACATTTACTGTAAACAACAACATACTTCTTGCAGTATAAAATAAAGTTGTCAGCAATTATTGGTTTCAAATTTCTGCAAAATCAAAAAATTCTTGCCAAAGCAGACCATCTTCCAAAAAGCCATTATGTGGCGACACTGATATAAACCTGCATCAATGACTTTAGCCATTTACCACAGTGAAGGACCTCCATGTTGGATGTTTACTGTGATCATACATTCTCCTGGTGAATGCGGACCTTATTGGGCACAGCCACAAAACACATGATGTTCTTTGTGCTAAAAGTTTCCTCCTAGCTGCAGGACACGCAAATACAAAGGGTCTTCAGTGTGACTGTACGGCAGGACACATTTGCGTATGAAGAGCTTTAATCAGCGCTGGCCCCGGAGCCCGAGGAACAGGCCAAGGGTCCTCTCCGTGTTTGTGGTGTGGAGAGAACCCAGCTGCAGCTGAAAGGAAGTGAGGATGCGAAAGGCTGAAGGATGGCAGCTGGTGGTGGCTTTTTCCGCAGGTGGCCTGGCCTGATTACCAGAGCGCAGGCGGCAACAGCAAGACTCCAGATCGGGCCTGGATTCTCAGAGAGGAATCACACTGTTCAGCCACTCAGACTGACGCATGTCTGGTGCTGTATCAGAGGAACGTACGGACACCGTGGTTAGTGAAGTCATCTTCACGTGCTCAGTATAATTATATTTGTACATTGCTTATTAGGATACGGTTGCATACGTCGCTTACTAAAACAGACCAGACAAGTGCAGACAACGATCTCTTACACACAGTTCAGTGTGAGATAAAGATAAGGACACTGTAAATAGAGTAAGGCTGAGAGAGTGAAGACTTATCACACAATTTATGGACATTACCTCAGACATTTTTACTGACCTCAGTGTTTTTTTAAATTGAAATAATCCTCACCAGGATTTTAGACACTCGCTCTGTTGTGTTTCTCTGCTCTCTCTGTTCTGAAGCTTCTCTGCACTTGACCCGTCCGTGGCAGTGAACACACAAACACACACATAGGGTCAGTAAACACACACACAACCAGAGCAGGGGGTTGTGACCACCTCGGCGCCCAGGAAGCATTTTGGGGGTTAGACGCCTGGCACTTGAGCCATGATTGATTTTTTTCTTGCCGGAATGGGAATTGAACCAGAGACCCTCCCGCCTCAAGCTTGCTTCTCTAACCTCAAGGCCATGACTCCCCCACACAGGGGTACCTTACACTGGGGACGCTAGGGACATGTCTCTACCCTGTTCTGAACGTGCACTTTGAAGATATTGGTATGAAGTTGGTAGACTGAGGTTCAGTTCCCTGTCTGGGTCGACACACCATGCTACACTAATCACAGTCCTTGGGCAGGACTCCTAACACTAATCGTCTGTAACTTGACTCATTTGGTAAGTGACTCTGGATGAAAGGATCTGTGTAAATTCTTTAAAGAAACTCTATGTAATATTTTTTTAACTTAAATGTACAGCTTTGAAAGTCATTGTGATGATCCACTGAGCAGTAACAGGGAGAATAGAGCCTCTGTAACTGCTACTCTGTGCTCAGCACTGCAGAAACTGCACTATGTAATAATTGTGAATTATGTTGCCTGTGGAGCGTCCTTGGGTGTGTTGAAAGTGCAAATATATAAGTATAAATACATAAATAAAGAATAATAATAAAATGTAACTCTTTGTATCTCCCCTGATTTCTGGACAGTGCTGTACAAGAGAACTGCAACTGTAGGGGGAGCCCAGGAGCAAAAACACCAGATATTTAAATGTGTTCCTTTAAATGTAATCTCTCTAACAGACCCTGCTCATGTGTGTAAAGTGTACCAGCACAGACCCTACAGGCAGGTCGATGGGGAGTCTGTCCCTAACCCTTGTGAGTTCCCTGAGCAGGTGCTGACTCTGTGGACAGCTGTTTTGTGAACAGGGTTCTGACCGTCATCTATCCTAATGAGGCAGATTATTGAGGCGCTGTAGTTACAGAGGGATTACGTCACAGATTGTTCGCGTCCACTGCACGTGATCGGTGTGTACTTCCCTCTGCGGCTAGCGTCACTTCAGCGTTTCAGCGCGGTGGAGTATAGTCTTCCCGTTTTTATCATGATTGATTATTTTTGCTCTAGGAGAAGTGTGAAATAGATGGGTACTGATCGTGTGTTCCATCATGAGACTGCCTTAGCGCTGAGGAATAATTCGATGCTGCCTTAACATTTGGCTAGATTAAGGTATCTCAGTAGGCAGTGTATTTAAGGTGTTTTTCAGAATTGAAACAGCCTACGTTTCGAGACTTTCCACACTATGTGGTAAAATGCTCTCTATGTCACCAGCTCACTAGGTTTTAGGACAGACCGTTGTGTCACGTCTTGACACAGGGAGTAATTTATCCCAGGCCAGTATTGATTGTGTGCACCAACGGCAGATGACCACCATCGACTTTCATTCATGTTGTGGATAAACAGTGGATTGTGGCTTGAAACCTAAGCACTCTATTAGCTGCGTACCACACTGATAGGTGACACCACTCCCTCTCTGCCTCTCAGACGGCTTCAGAGTGGCGCTGTAGCGATGAGATTACGGTTACAGCGCAAAAACCCCGCTTCTTCATGCCACCGAGAACGCCGCCAAGTACAAACACCTGAGAGCCAAAGAAGAGCTGATCGTTTGTAATAATTACAGCCCAGCCTTATCGATCCACATCCATTTAATTAAGCAATCTTCCCCCAGGGCCCAGCGTCAGCACGGAGGTAGGGATAAAGTGCTGAACATGCGAGAGGGTAATCCACGGAGCCCGCAGAGCCACTGCTTACAGACCACTCAATCAATGAGGCCAGGGATTTACGCTTATGCCAGGAGCCCCAGTGAATCTGCAGGTTTTAGGCAGCAGCCACAAGGACGGAGGGAAAAACCAGCCGAGGAGCCAAGGTTCTGGCCCCAGGGGTAAACAGGGTCGAACACGGACAACAGTGGACAGTGAAATTATTTGGATATTTTTTGATTAAAATAATACACCATTAATTCAATCACGTCATGAACCATACGTACGGCCAGATTACATTTAGATTGATATCAGCCATGGCCTAAAGTTTAGACACGGTCAACTTCAACAGCAAGAAAAACAGGTGTGAGGTGTGAATGAACTGAGCTTTCTCCTCCCTCAACATCCGTGTGTGAAGTATTCGTGAGCAAGGTGCCTACTCCCCAACAGCTACACACCGCTGTGTGTGTGTGTGTGTGCCACCACAGATTTCAAATAAAATATTCACATTTATTTTATCCGCAGTCATTTTTTTCTATTTAAAATGACACAAATAAAAATAAATAAAGTCATAATGAAATATTTCAGAATATAAACACATCATTAAACAAACATATATTTGTCACAAAAAAGGCCTTGACTAATAAATGTCTTAAACTTATTTTTACATGCCCTTACATCTCCTTATATTTGGACTATGCCTCTATTTCCACATTCATTTATTTGTACATGTATTTATTTCTGTTGTTCTCCATATCTATGTTTATATTTTTGCATTTCTACAATTCTCTATCTCTATACTTCATTTTCAACATTTCAATATACATTATTTACAGCGTCTGCCACTAACTGACGGTTCCTACAGGGCCCTGCGGTCAGTTTTAAAGTTTAAAAAAATTAATATCGACAAAGCCCAGAGGTTGTTGTTTGAGGGTGATGTCACGTTTCTTGTTTGTTCTTGGAAGTTTTTCAATTGTTCACATTGAAATCGGAATTATATCGTATCGACCAAAATAAGAAATATATCGTGATTTAAATGTAGGTCGTTCGTATCGTTTGGCTCTAGATACAGGGTTTGAATTAATTAATGAATGAGTGAATGAATAAATGAACAATGAACAAATGAATGGATGATCAGACGGATGAATGGATGAATTAATGAAAGGATTTCTGCATTTAGACATGTATTGAAATACAGCACAGGAAAATAAACATTAATGAATATATATATATATATATCTCATTTATTTATATCCTAATTCAATTATTTCTACTTGAATTCTTTATACTATTGTCCTTTTTTTCCATCCTTCATTGTCTCTCTGAATCCTGACTCCATGACGGATAACGACACCAGAAAACACTGCTAAACTTCTAAAAGTGACCGGAAATGCAGAGGATCAGGGACTGGATTCGGCTCCTCCGTGATAAAGACAATGTCCACTGCGCTGTTCGCTGACTGACCGTCCCTGAAAATGTCAAGATGTCATCTTACTGCCGCTGTTCTGAGCTGGCGTCTTGCCCTGGGCAGTCGCACCCCATTAGCGCAGACACCTGTGAGGGACAGTGCAGAGCTGGTCTGCGGTCTCTGGTGGAGGCCGAGTGGTAGAACGGGGCGCACATCGCCGGGAGCTCTGTGACAGCTGCCTGCTTCCAGAAGGAAGAATGGACAGCGCTGTGGACAGGGCTCTGGTGCCACGGGCCGGACTGAGCATCTCAATTCAATTGCGGAGTTAATCCCATTTCTTAATGGAGGGTTATCTCGGCCCTTGGAGCGGAGTCACGGGGTGCAGTGGATATACTCTTACACCTTACGCCTCTTATACACATATACTTATACACAATACGCCTTCAAATGCAGATTCGGCAGCTATTTGAAATGTACTGTTTCACCTTAAATGCTGCGGTAGCAACCGGTGCTGGAATGTAACTGCTTCAGCAAAGACATCCATTGGCACTGGAGAGAGGCTTGTATTTAACGTATTTAACGGAGTCTACTCGGAATCACTGGGCCCAAGGGAGGAACACACCCTTGAGGGGGCGCCAGTCCTTCGCAGGGCAACACACACACACTCTCACACACACTCACTCTGGCAAAAGAAATTAATTCCATATTTGTTTGTAATTCCAGAAATGCTGTTCCACATCATCATAAATGCACTATTTTACTGCCGTATCTACATACGAAAATGTTCATAGCTAATATTTTGGGTGTGGGGTGTGACTCAGTAACTAAGTGTCCTCTCACTTCTATGCCATCTTTAATTTACTAAAGTTTTCTGCTTTTCTGAAGGGACTTAATACACAAACAATTACATTAAACTAAGATAATACACTGGTGATCATAGTTTTTTTAAAAAAGAAAATGCTAGTATCTGTGGGGTTTATTTTAGTTTATTGTTGATATCGATATCGGAATTAAACCGTATCGACCGAAATTAAGAAATATATTGCAATATAATCTTGGCGGTATCGGCCAGCTCTACCCACCCATGAGCAAAACGGAGGGGTAGGGTGGATAAGGGGTGAAACGGGATGCACCCATGGTGTTAAAAAGCCAGAGGGAGAGGAGCAGACGAGCAGGAACTGGCCGCTGGTGTAGTGTTGTGTTTCTGCCGCCCATCCCCCCCGACACTTGCCACCGGCAACAGAAAAAAATCCGCTTTTTAATCAGCAGCGACAGGACTTGTGACCCAGATCTGTGCAGCAGGGCCAGGCGGTGGCGGGTTTCCAAGGCCACGGGGATTGGGAACTCAGGGGGTGATGATGATGAGGTTGAAGTGGAAGCCCACCCTCTGCCTCGTACCATAACGACGTTCTAACACCACCTTTCAAAATGAAACTGGAGCTTATACAGAGAGAGAGAGAAAGAGGCAGTGATACCAACTCCCCTCTCTCTCGGGTCACCTGGAGGGGCATCTGGAGCCCCCCAGCTGCCTGCTGACTCATAATTAAAGAGATAAAGTATCATTACTTTGACTCAGAGGCACAGGGTAACTTTCCTACTCACACACAATGTGGTTAAGTTCATACATTCACCTAGTCACTCTGTGGACAGTCGTGTGTGTGTTTGCCACATACCGAACAGCTCTTGTAGAACAGGCCCAAACTGACCGGCTCAGCCGGGGAATGCCAAACTCAGCTTGAGGTCAGAGAGCAGATCTGTCTTGGCTTTGCTTTGACAGAAAGGTAGGAGAACAAATCTGATTTCTCGCCGGTGCCGTCGAGGCTGAGAAAGCACTCCTCCCACAGTTGTCCCTCTCGTCCCGAAGCCAGGGATCTCGGCTGGTCTCGGCCGGGGCCGACAGATTCATTGCCCTATTTGTCACTTACTCACGGCTGGTCAAACATGGCCCTCAGACAACAATGTTCCAAGCAGGCCGAGCAGCGGGGGGTTCTCTGTCCCAACACGTATAATAGCTTCGTTTATATCGTGTCACTCGCTCATATAACATAGCTCAGAGTGTTTTACTGACCGCCATAAACGGAAATAAATTTAACAACACAGAAAGGAGGACGCCGAAGAACAACGGCTGCAAACAGAGTCCGCGCCATCAAACAAACACCACCTGCTCAGTTTCGCTGCGGCCCTGAGAAATGCAAACTATCGTCTGACACACGGACGACGGTCAACACCACACCGCCCCGGGGCTGCGGACGGCTGCTCTTTCCTCTGTGCTCTAGACCCTGCTCTAAACGCTAAAAAAAACACTGCTGTGAGGATCTGATGGCATTCAGACGCATAAACATCAGTGAGGGCTGGTGCTGATGTTGGGGGGATTAGTTCTAGATCACAAACACCACTCTAACTCATCCCAAAAGGACCCAGGCAGTGAGGTCCCAGGCAAACAAAACTGACCTGGGAGATTTCAGAGGAACATTCAAACATGTTAAAACACAGTGTTAGACAGTGGGCCTGTGAGAACTAATACATTTTGGCTGCATTTCTCCATCACACAGGAAACCGTGAGCGATCAGGACGCAGCGTGGGAACTGATGTCTGCTTCTGCTTCTCTTTACCCTGTTTACTTCATACAAACCTTATACGAGAACCACTCAATCAGGGTAAAGTCACACAAGGTCCACAAACTCAACAGCAGCTTTAAACATGGCCTCTGGAGCTGAGCAGCGTGACGCAGGATCATCACAGCCATGGCTCCGGCTCCGCTCAGCAGCCGCTCGGTCAAGGCTCAGGTCCAGGGGCCGTACGGATCTGATTTAAATGACAGCACTGGAAAAATCAATCTGTCAAAGTGGTAAAGAGCAGTAAAAAGTATTATACAAAACATTACAGCCATGGGTCCATTTTAACAGCCCCACTGACGGTACAGGAGCACTGTGTAGTGCTACAATTACTGACTGTAGCGCACCTGTTGCTCTGCATACTGTGATGGCCCTCTTTCACCCTATTTTCAGCGCTCAGGACACTCACAGAGCAGGTATGATGTGCGTAGTGTGTGTTGTGCTGGTATGAGTGGCTCAGACACAGCAGTGCTGCTGGAGCTACAGATGAGCTACTGCCTCTGACTTTACACCTACAAGGTGGACCAACGAGAGAGGAGTGTCTCACAGAGTGGACAGCCAATGGACAAAAAACCTCCAGCAGCCACTGCTGTTTCTGATACACTCTACACCAGCACAGCTTCTCACGGTAAACAAACAGAACACGAAAGTGTCCCAGTCACAAATTAAAGTCGTGTTTTTGAGAAACTACAAGGGGGATTTTGGGAAGAGACAAGTCTCCCTTAATTAGACAGGATTTCTTTAGCGTGATGGGATTAAGTGAGAGTGACGCCAGCCGATCTGGATCAGAATCACAAGGCTATTTCAACATGGTCTTAACCAATCTTATTTGCAGTGTGGCTTCTTCAAACACACCCCAGGCCCTGAGTCTTCAGCGTTTGTCTTTTCCAGGACAATAGACAGATAAAAATGTCCAGGTCCAGGTTATTGTCCTAAAACGTCCTCTACTGCACCAGCCAGGCAGCTTCTGTCTGTATCCCACCTGCCACTCATTATAAAAATAGACTTAGCCACTGCACCAGAGGCAGATTAGTAGAGAAGGTGGCAGGGACTCTGCGTCTGTCCAGGAGCACTGTTGCTGACAGGAGGCTCTCAGGGTTATCCCGGAGAACAGGTTCGTCTGAGACGGAGAGTTCCTACCTAAAAGAACGTCCTGATATTCAAGCCCCCCTACGGCGCGAGCCAAAGTCCAAGGCCATTTGCGGCAAAAACAAACACATGCACCCGGAGCTTATCGGAGCGATGGTAGAAACCCATTTAGCATCTAATCCTCCAAGACGACATTGCATGTGCACAGTGTAAGTAGATTATAGGAGTGCGCCCGGCTGAAGGCAGAGTGGGGAGTCAGAACGTTTTAGCGGAGAGCTTGAGTTGACGTGTCTCTCGAGGATCTGTTTGAGGTCGCTAAGCTACAGCAGAACCACATCAATCTCAGGATCTCGGCGGCCATCGGCAGTGAGGCCTGAAGCGGAACAGAGCTAATGTTTAAAGGAATATCAATAAGGCGCAGTGAATTAGAGGCTTTGGAATGTGAGACTGCAACTTTGAGAAGGAAGGAATTAGATTTATTGACCTTGTGGAAAGCTTTAGGCCTGTCGTCACCCACAGCACAACCAAAAACTCCAAGCTCCAATCAAGAGCTAGTTGCTTTAAAGACATGTTATTCAGGGTCCGGAGCCTACCCGGAATCCCTGGGCGTAAAGCAGGAACACACCCTGGAGGGGGCACCAGTCCTCACACACATGGACACTTTCAAGTCGAAACATGCTCCATCACTTTGGAGAACACAGAACGCCTAGGAGTTCATGGCCCACAGCTGGCACTGATCTAGTTCGCTGCAGGCTTATGTGCAGCTGCTCCACAGCATCCCATGTTGTTGCATGCTTTTAAAACTCCAGACTGTTGAAGATAAAGTTTCTACAGGAAGGACACCGGGCCATGAACTCCGGCAACAACAACACAGCAATAACCTACTGACTTCTAAGAAGAATGACTTCCACGTCTGTGTGTTGGGTCAGGAAACGCACTCGGGGAACAATAAGGAAAAACGTGGTCCTGGCCTGTGTTTACCAGAAGTCGGCACTCGTCCACTCCAGCGCGGCGACGGGAGAAAGAGGGACCTTTGTCTTCGCTGCCTCCATCAGCCGCTGATCTGTCATTTCTGCTTTTGGCCCGGCTGCGTGATGGAGCCCAGAGCGGAGCAGAGACGAGAACAGACAAGGCATTCTTCCCCTCGTCTGCTCCACAGCACATCGTCTCCAGCCGCAGCTCGGAGAGAGGGGGCCGTGTGTCAGGACAAATTCAGAAGAGGGGGGGTTCACAGGGTGTTTACAACAAATAAGGAAAGTTGATGCAGAACATTGTGGGGAAAAAATGTACAAATCCCATTTTTAAAAAATGTTGTGTAAAATATATAAAAAAATAAATAAATACAACGTAGTGTGAAACTTTTAACAAAATATTTATTTAAAAACTGTGCAAAGACAACATTTTAATTGTTGAAACTGAAAAAAAGGACTATTTTGAAAAATATTTGCACATTTTGAATTTGATGCCAAAATACAAAGATCACATGCACTTTCGGTGTGTGTAGAAACGTGTGTGTGTGTGGATCAAACACAGCAGAGGCTGCTGGAGTTTCTAATCCCTGTGTCTACTCACTAATCCTAGCTCATCTGTCGCTGCACAGTGTGTGTCGCTCGTCCTCTAGTCTTTCATTCAGTCGGTGGACTGTTTAAAAACTCCAGCAGCTACTGCTGTGTCTGATCCACTCTACACCAGCACAACACACACTAACACACCACCACCACGTCACTGTCACTGCAGCGCTGAGAAAGATCCACCACCACATCACACCTGCTCTGTGGGGGTCCTGAGCACTTAACAACAGGTGGAAAGGGGGGTAAGAAAGTATGCAGAGCCACATCCACTACAAAATGCTCCTGTGTGGTCAGTGGAGCTGAGACGATAGACAGTGAGTGGAGAATCCAGTGTATAAACGCACTCTATATAAAAATCTCTGTATGGACTGTTGCCTTATATTTGCTTTAAATAAATATAGGCCATAACTTTACACAGCCCATGTTTTTTTCTCCCACCTCAGCAACTAAAATCCCTGTGTAATTGGGCATTAAAAGCACAGTTGGTTTCTCTGTAGAAGACACTTATTTTAGAGAATCATCCAAACATGTCTAATAACCAGGGGCAAAACTTTGCACGCAACTGTGAGAAGGAAAATTATGTTTTAATATCCCCCAACCCCCCGGCAGTTGCTGGTATTATCTGAACAAAGCCATATGCTTTATGCTGTGATCAAGTTCCCGGCCACTCTGAGAAGCTAGTTGATCAGCGCTAACCAGTCGCACGGCGGAGGTGCTCTGCGGAGTATCGGGCCGAGCTCCTTTCAAGTCTCTGCTGCATATTTTTATCACCCAAGGCCTTGTGGGAAATGCCAGATTTAGAGTCGGACTGCAAAAGGCTACAGAAAGTGCTGGGAACCAAGTCGCTGTTGACGCTTGCCCTCCGATCCTGTTTATTTCCTTTGGCTCCGAAAGCATGCCCCCACGTCTAGACACGGAAAACAAAATAATCTCCTCAGGGCTTTGTTTATCTGCGCTTTGAGCGTAATGCGTCCCCGCCAAAAAGCAATCGCCCGCCCTTCTTATCCAGAGATTTCAAGCCATGTACTGCCTGGAATTCACAGCTATTAGATCAAGAGAGGTCTGGAGGAACGGTGACTAGCCCATTGCTAATGGTGCAGCTCTGTGTGCTGGCTTCTGCAAGACCCCTGGCACCGTGCAGTGAATTCAGGGAGGTTTACTGTAAAGGAGGCAGCAGAAAAGGCCAGACTGGGCCTGTGGGAGTGTTAGTTATGCAGGGCAGTGTGGTATGTGTGCGCCGCTAGCCTGCCCAGACCCACCTCACTGCTGACTGCCTAGCATTCCAACCTCTCTTCGTAATTATGCTTCCACGCCCACAGCACTTCCCCAAGGCTGCTGCTCAGGAGCTGAACTGAGGGATGTGGTGCTTCCATATGAACCAGCTTCGTATAGTCAGGGATCACACATACACTGCACACTGATGCTCTATAAACAGCTAAAAGGCCCTTACCAGTGCAATAAGAGCTACAGAGGTCCCGCTCAAGTTGTTGCCCCCGATTCTTTGTATTTTCCAAGACTGTAAGTACATTACAGTTATTAAAATCAATCCAATGCATCCCCTTAAAGGGGATATCTATGATTGTAGGGTAATGCAGCTCTCAGTTCTGAGTCTTTTAAGGTGGAACAGTGTGTTTGGGGAACTTGTTTGTTGGTGTCTGAAGTGTAAATTGTCTGTAAGTTTTTATTCACTGTCTGAATTCCCACAGAAACTTGTGTAACTCGAGGTGTTTAGTTTGTAGCATTGTCGCTAATGCAGTTAGCCGTATCCTGAGTTTGGAGACATTTCCACCTTAAGAGATTCGAAACATCAAAAATAAGTCTATATTACCCACATACGTAGCAGGAATAGAGCAACATCCTCATCTCGGTTAAGGCTTTTCAAAGTTTGGAGTCTCTCCGTTGTGTAAAAAACTCCAGATGCCATTTCTCTGCTATAAGCCGAAAGAGAACGAGAGAGAGCCTAGCATACCAGACCGAGACAGTTTGTTTTTAAAGTCGTTTACAGACACCAGGGTTTTGTAAACACATTAGAGCTGTTTCCAGTGCACAGACAGACTTCAGAGATAGAGAATGGTGAGGAAATATCTCAGTGGAACATTGCAAGCTGGAATGTAAGATAAATATATTACCTAATGTTACTTTAAAGCATTTGTGTATAGCATATCATTTTAACTAAAGACTCAAACATTCTCCAGCTTTTTTGTTGACACATTTTAAATGACAATATTACATTTATTAAGAAAAAAACATTAAAATAAAGTATTAATACACTACATTCATGATGGCTAACATCAAAGGTTTTAAAACCTATGTGTACCCCCCATATGGCGTATGTATATACCTCACAGAGGGTCAGACAAACAGACTGCACGGCATCTACACACAGCGCGGCCAAGATGAGCTCCTCAAAACAACTGAATAGTGATTTTATTTTTCCCCATCTCTCATCAACACCGTGACTCTCTGTTCTCTTCATGAGTGGCTCTGAGACTCTAATGAGCACATTCAGCTCTTGCTTATTTCCCTAAAAGCTCTACGTTGGACCAGAACAATTTACAAGCCCCTTTTTCAAATAAAAACCACCCTTGTTTCACATACGTAAGCCCACCTGAGCGTGAGTCACAGCACTGAAGGCTTCTCAGTCATTATTCCTTGAGAGCAATTGTGCATGTTCCACCTTAAAAACAAGGCATTAGTGAGACTCAACTCTTGGAGTTCATTCGGCTAATGGAGAGCATCGTCTTGTGAGAGGGGCTGGGCGCTGGGATAATCACGCGTGGGTGTGAGGGGCAGGCCGAGGGGCTACAGACGAGGGCACGGCATGGGGCGAGGATGTCTGGACACAAAGGCCACGCCGGATAAGGCCGAGTGGCACTCATGGACACGGAGACGAGGACCTATTACAGTCATTAAACATGAAGAGCCACTGAGGACAGGAGTCCATCCTTTACAACAGAAGACTGGAGGCCCTGGGACATTACTCCCAATTAGAGCAGCAGAGTTTTCCAACCATTCAGACCGAAGAAGTGCCACCCAAATGAGCGTCAAAGAGGGTTGAGGTGACATCCGCAGAGTGGAAGAGGGCTACACCACCATATGAAGCATCACAGACCATTATAAAACCGCCCTTGGACCATAATGACATGCAGAGACGGGCAATTTCAGAGCAGGTATTAAGCCAGTTGTTGAGAGTACACACACACACACACACACATACACAAATAAAGCCACAGATTTGCGCTGAGCACTGATCTTTACATAAAATATAGATGTTATCGACATTATTGGTGGTAGCAGGCTGAGGTGTGGCAGCTGTGGGTCTCCAAACTGCTAACACAGCAACTGACTGCAGAATTCACACGTAAAGACCCGCATTCTGTGTTGTAAGAGTGAGCTGCAAGATGAATCTGATTCATTCATTCATTCATTGTCTGTAACCCTTATCCAGTTCAGGGTCATGGTGGGTACAGAGTCTACCTGGAATCATTGGGTGCAAGGCCCCCTGTAGGGGGCGCCAATCCTTCACAGGGCGACACACCCACGCAGACACAGGGAGAACATACCGCACTCCTCACAGACAGTGACCTGGAGGAAACCCACGCAGACACAGAGAGAACACACCACACTCCTCACAGACAGTCACCCGGAGGAAACCCACGCAGACACAGGGAGAACACACCACACTCCTCACAGACAGTCACCCGGAGGAAACCCACGCAGACACAGGGAGAACACACCACACTCCTCACAGACAGTCACCCGGAGGAAACCCACGCAGACACAGGGAGAACACACCACACTCCTCACAGACAGTCACCCTGAGGAAACCCACGCAGACACAGAGAGAACACACCACACTCCTCACAGAGTCACCAGGAGGAAACCCACGCAGACACAGAGAGAACACACCACACTCCTCACAGACAGTCACCCGGAGGAAACCCACGCAGACACAGAGAGAACACACCACACTCCTCACAGACAGTCACCCGGGGGAAACCCACGCAGACACAGAGAGAACACACCACACTCCTCACAGACAGTCACCCGGAGGAAACCCACGCAGACACAGGGAGAACACACCACACTCCTCACAGACAGTCACCCGGAGGAAACCCACGCAGACACAGGGAGAACACACCACACTCCTCACAGACAGTCACCCTGAGGAAACCCACGCAGACACAGAGAGAACACACCACACTCCTCACAGAGTCACCAGGAGGAAACCCACGCAGACACAGAGAGAACACACCACACTCCTCACAGACAGTCACCCGGAGGAAACCCACGCAGACACAGAGAGAACACACCACACTCCTCACAGACAGTCACCCGGGGGAAACCCACGCAGACACAGAGAGAACACACCACACTCCTCACAGACGGTCACCCGGGGGAAACCCACGCAGACACAGAGAGAACACACCACACTCCTCACAGACAGTCACCCGGAGGAAACCCACGCAGAAAAAGGGAGAACACACCACACTCCTCACAGACAGTCACCCGGGGGAAACCCACGCAGACACAGAGAGAACACACCACAACCATCGAACCATGTCGCCCCGAATCTGAATCAGTTCAATCAAAAAAAAAAAAAAAAAAAAAAAAAAAAAAAAAAAAAAGAACCAGACACATTTGAAATGACAAATTTCCACAGATAGAATAAAAATCATTTTTAATCTTAATAACTTTTATTTAATAGCAATTGTCAAAGACCCAAAGCACTTAGCCACAGACACATAGCGACAGGGATGTTCACAAGTCACAAAATACAAGTCCAAGTCTTTGGTTTCGAGTCCAATCAAGTCTCAAGTCAATATAATGTACAAAAAAAACCAAAAAAAAAAACCCAAAAAAACACCTTATTTGTTATTATTCAGATAAAAAGAAAAGAAAAACTACAACTGTATATAACTTATTCAAATATAATGCTTTTTTCTTTTTAAATCTCCCACATTTCCTGTTCCTCGAAAACATGACAGTATTTAGTCTTTTAAAGATATGTTTCTCATAATCTGATTATAAAAGTAAAACTCTAAAACAGAGCATGCTATTAGCAGAGTTACTTTTTTGATGTAGAGTATATTTCTGTAAGTTGTAACACGTCAGAGTAAGTGGAGGGTGAGGAGATGTTAAAGAACTGTGCTGTATATAGAGCTGGAATGAAGGCTGAGCACTGAGCGTGAACTAAACCGACCTCAGGAGTGTTTTCCGACGTCTTATGACATTTGATGTGGTCAGTGTCTTTAATTTGTTTCCCACATTCGCTGCACATTACCAGTCTTCTGTTATATCCCCAGAATATAAACTCACTGCCACTGTGCGCCGTGCTACGGATGCTCCATGGTCTCACAGTCACGGAAGGTGATGGACAGACACTTTTTACGTGGTTTTTGACGAGTCACAGTCGAGTCGGGAGACCACTCTGCACAGCGACAGCAAGAATCAGAGCCACGGGGTTTAAACCGGCTCCAGCGGCGTTGAGGACCTTCTCCACCAACCGCAGCCAGGGGCAGTTCTGAAGACTGGCTCCCACCGTTAGGATCGGAGATAGCAGTCAGTTAACAAGCCCCGCCCACACCCCAAACTTCCCCAATCAGATCACACAGCAAACCTCAGGAAAACCCACTGCGCCCTGAAAACCTCACACACAGCCGAACTCCCCGCCCAGGCCTGGTTCCCTCAGGTAAAGGAATAACAGGTGCTGAGACTTTAAAGGAACTCTAGGTAAGATTAGGCTTTTTCTGCTCTTTGGCTCCTCCTAGAGGTGCAGATTATACATTTTTTACAGCACTGTTGTAGAATCAAGGGGTAGGGGGGTGTCCTACCCTCCTCCAAAAGTGAGTTTCTGCAGCGCTGAGCCCGGAGTAACAACGACAGAGGCTCTGTTCCCCGTGTTTCAACTCAGTGGAGCATCACACTGATTTTGAAGATGAAGTGTTATGGTAAAAACACTACCCAGTCCTGAGAATTAATGCCTACAATCTCCCACTGTGGAAATTCAGTAGCAGAACAAAAACATTGTCGTTTGCCGCGTAATCAGATTGTTCCACAGTGGCACGTCCCATAATCAGACGCACAGAAGGCTCAGCCAGCTTCATTATGCCGCCAATTTAATAACACAAGTACATTTATTTGAAGAAATGAGGTTCACGGTGCAGAATGTACAGCATTTGGAAAGGAAGGGTGTTCATTACTTCATCTGAAATGGGCCCAAAGGCACAGTCATGCCACTGTTAAAAGCAAATCAGTTTTGTTCCCCTTTCCAGCAATGCTTAGGCCTGCCATGTCTCCAATTAAATATAATTACGCTTCTCCGTTTGAGAGAGGGAGCGACTGTGCACCCACTCCCCACATTGTGCACTGAGCACACTTTATCTCTCAGAGAAAAGAAACGGCGGAGATGTCAGCACAATCCGGTCCATTCACACGGCCGCGAGCGCATGACTCTCCTGCGGCGCGGGGATTAGGGCGATCAGCTGGGTGTGGACCGCGCCTCAGTACCACATTGTTCTCGAGGCAGCGCTTCTCGTTCTGCCCCGCCGCTTATCAGGAGGGGGCAGCTCGGACTCACCGTGGGTCCACGTGGGGTGCGATTCCCTCCTCTAGTGAAGGAGTATCGCTCTCTCCTCCCTCAGCATCCACGACTGAGGTGCCACCTGCAAGGCACCTAACGCACAACTGCTCCCTGGCACAAGTGTGTGTTTGTGTGTGTGTGTCCACCACACCAGTAAAGGTCCTTGGGCAAGACTCCCAACATTACCTCCTCCTACGTCTGTAACATCAGGACCATAAGCTGCTGTGGATAAGAGCATCCACCAAATGCTGATCATTCCACAGTGTCCAGTCACTGCCTACTGGAGATGGTCAGTAAAGCTGCAGCACGCTTTCAGACCAAACGGCAGATCAGAGACACGGCTGGCTGCTTTGCGACTAAACCAAGAACCGTGGACGTAGCCGTGCTTCTGGAAACAGAAGTAGACAAAAGGCCGGGAGATGTTCCTCAGCGAGGAATTAAATCCCGCAACTGAGAAGGGGTTTGGAGGGGGGGGGGATGGGGGCTTAAAAACCATGCATTAAAATGATCATATTTTTAACACCCACTGCTTTCTGTCCACTGTAAACTCCACAGTCTTCTCTAAGCTCAGAGGCCTCTTAACATTCATTTCCTGGCACAGATGCAAATGCAGTATCCACCTCTTGCCTTATTTATGTTCAGTGAGAGAACCGGACACTCCAAAGGAAAGAGCCAACGAGAGTACTGACCTTCGAGGAATGATTTAAAACTTAATCTATGCTCCGTTTCTCTTGGGTCTTCATTGTGGACTCGAGCAGGCACCACATGTGTTATCTCTTTAAACACACATCTCCACACATATCCTCTTTCTCATCAAAGGGTAGATATGCTTGAGAAGGAGGGAAGCGAGAGAATAGAAGCGGACCGCGGGGGCCTACGGCTGGTGTGAAGCGGGGGAAACCTGCGCACTTTGATAAGGATTGCTTGCTTTTAAAAAGCCGAGATAAGAGCGAATCTTATTATCTGGGAAGAGGAGCTGGCGTGTGAGCCAGAACTGTCCAATTACACCTCAAAGCCTTGCACTTGTCACCTTGACGACTGGTAAAATCTACAAAGTGGGCAGCAGCCGGGAGCGAGCCGACGGCGCATCTTCGATGACGAGGTTCGGATGCGAGTCTGAAGCCATAAAAGGTCTCGGGGGAATGAACACATGGGACGGGTCAAGCGTTAAAAAAAGACGAAAAAAAAACACAACATGCCTTCACTCTGACTCTGTTCAAACTAAAACGATCCCAACATCAGTCACATTAGCCGTGGCATACTGCTCAGAACAGCAGAGTCCCTGTGCAGTAGATAATAACGCCAAAGACAGTGCGAGCTGAAAGACGAGAGACACACAGACATTTCCCAAAAGCAATTCATTAGAGTCTGACAGCTCCACGTTAACAGACAAAACAGTGTAATCATCACTGACACGCTGCGGAGAGCGCGCTACTCAGGAGGCGTTTAATGCCCTTTCCCTGCGCATGTAATCCAGCGTAATATAACAAACCGCTGACACCATAAACCAGGCACCTGCTTCACGTGCGCAGAAGACCAGCAGCAGGCAGTCAAAGAGGAAAAATGCCTGCGTATGAGGAAAAGGCACCCTGCATTTGTAATGAGGGGCTAGGGGCTGACCGATATATCAGTTCGCTGATAACATTGACCGATATTAGTGACCAGTGTAAGAAAGTTCAGCAGAGAACGTTTATTGTCCTGAGCCTGGCTATGGTTTCTGTTTCCGTTTGGTGGTGATCAGGAAGTGCCCAAGAAGAGTGTTGTGACATCGGCGGAACGTCGTAAACTTGGAACCCAGTGGTTCTCAGACTTTTACTCAACATTATAACTCCAGATACATTAACATCAATGTTAAAAAATACACTAAACTGGCCACTAATTAAACTGTGCTTCAGTTCCTCACTTTTCAACCTGTGCAAAAGTGAGCAGGGCATAGGAGTGAGTCTGATATTGGTTGGGGACACCAATAGCCCACCCCAAACCCAACATATTAGCTATAAACTGATTCCAATGTAGATAAGGCAGTAAAACACAGCATATATAATGATGTATAACAGTATTTGATTAACATTAATGTCTTAGAGTGAGGCTGTTTCCCAAACAACACACTTTGGACCTGTACATACTGCACTACAGAAAGCACTAAAGAGAGTGGTGTGTGTGTATATATATATATATATATGTACAGGAGTTGGAGAATGAAACTGAAAAGTAATTTACTAGTACGGTGTAGGGCCTCCTTTTGCGGCGAATACAGCGTCAGTTCGTCTTGGGAATGACATACACAAGTCCTGCACAGTGGTCAGACGGATTTGAAGCCATTCTTCTTGCAGGATAGTGGCCAGGTCTCTACGTGATGCTGGTGGAGGAAAACGTTTCCTGACTCGCTCCTCCAAAACACCCCAAAGTGTCTCAATAATATTTAGATCTGGTGACTGTGCAGGCCATGGGAGATGTTCAACTTCACTTTCATGTTCATCAAACCAGTCTTTCACCAGTCTCGCTGTGTGTATTGGTGCGTTGTCGTCCTGATACACGGCACCGCCTTCAGGACACAGTGTTTGAACCATTGGATGCACATGGTCTTACTGGTGCAATGTAGAGTTAATGAAGATTGTCCACCAGGCTGCTCCAGTTTAGCCATGAAACCTCCCACACTACAATGACAGGTGTTTCAGGTTCATTGTCTAACCCCTGGATATATATCTATATAGTATTTTTTTTCCCCCACACTATTCAGTGCAGCAGTGTGCAATTTGGGACACAGCCAGAGACTACCTTTAACTTGCTGCATGTTTAGAGCATTTTCTCACGACCTGAACACAGCTAATATTAACATTCACTGACTCTCAGATCCTCCTCTGTTTCTCTAACAGTTAAATACAAGCCTGTTTTAGAACTGTAATGATCCGTCTGTTATCTGTTGTGCTCTCGTCACTGACCTCAGCCCAGAGCTGGTCAACACTAACTTTATAAACTAGACTCTGAAAGAAGACCCTGTGTCTGACTCACCGCCAAAACAAGTTCATCTCAGTGGTGCGTTTTCAAAATAAAAGTTTGCGAATAAAAACATATTGTGGTTCCAGGCGAGCTAGGTTTTTCTGGGGTGCCGTCTAATGCTCTTTTATTATGTTTAAGGGCTATTATGTGATTTTACTGAGTGAGCTTTATAGGCAAAAGAGAAAGGCATTAATAAAGAAATGCTCATATCTTCAGAAACCTTGAGCCCCACCTGCAGCACCTACACACCCCACTAGTAGGGTGCACCCCATAGCACCACTATAAAGTAGAGAATGATACCCCATTTATTTGCACTTATTTTAATAAGCAACTTTACACAAACAATAAAATGAAAGAAGTCTCTTGAGAAGAGACTTAGCCCAATTTTATTCATTTAACTGTTCCTTACAGAGACGGGTCCCAGCTTTACAAGGTAAATTACAGATCTCCTCAAACTAATAAAAATATTAATAACATATTAATGAATGTTAACAAAGAGGATTAAACTACTACAGTCGTTAAATTATTATACAGTACAGTGATACAGCCTCTGTGTTTCTCCAAATGGACAGAGGGGAAGAATCCAAGCCAATTTTTTTCTGCACATTCATCATAATTTTTATTTTTTTGTTAAACAGAATGTAATATGGCAAAGTGTAAATGTGTCAGTAAATATCGGATTGAAATGTTGGCAAAATCAAAGCATCAGGCTGATGCCGATAAAGTTTAAAAGCGCAATTACCTGCCGATACCGATATAACTGAGATATTATCGCGCATCACGACAAAAAATCCACAAATATGGAGATACGTATTATTATTTGGATATTGAGGATATAAGAATTTCATTGGTCATCTCCTTTATAAGCCCCCTATGATGATCTAATGAGTCCTAAGAGCGATGGACACCTGCGAATCAACCGTGACTGGCCTCACTCTCTGTGTGTGTCTTTGCTAAAGATGGTAGTTAGCAGCTGATGTGACCGATGTGGGCAGTGCAAGTCCTCCTCAGGTGTGTTTAGCTGTTGGGCAGCTTTGCTCTAGCGACAGTTCAAAAAGAAGCAGTGGGTTGGCCTTGTGCCTCAGAGGAAGTAAATGTTGGGAAGGTGATGGGAGGGGCTTGTGGCAGGTGTGGTTGGAAACGACTTGTAATTGGGTAAAAATCTGGGTAAATACTGGAGATAAACAAGAATTACAAATAACAATAAAAGCTATAACTGACATTTCCATTCAGGTCTGACCCTAGGTAGTATTTTATCCTTCGGTTACCGTCAGAACAACTGTCTACGCTCCGAGTGTGTGCCTCTGCCCCGTCAGTCGATGGTGAAGATCCAACAGCGCAGAGAAAACAATGAGAGAAAGACAAAGCAATGGAGGCGCCTACATCACACTCATTGTATGTTGCTCTACTTGCTGCATTTTTCCTTATTGTACACACACACAAATAAAAGTCCCTTTTAAAAAAACAACTCAAGCACTGCCCATCTGTCAGTCACGCTGGACTAAGCTTCTGTGCAATGCCACACTTCTGATGTTGCATCACCTCTGTGAGGCTTCTGTACACACACTGCCTCCCAGCAGCACACAAAACCCACCCTGTCGACATTTGTCTTTCCTCTTTTCTACATCGCTAATCTTCAGCCTTTCGACAGAGACCCTCAAACCTAACCAATCACTAACATAACATATGACACACTGCCTTTCCAACTCTAAAGAAGTCAGCCATAATATTTAAAAAGAGCCACTTGTTTAACGCTCATTGTCTGTTTTATCAGCTCCACAATTACAGACTGTAGTCCAGCACTAAGGACCCCCACAGAGCAGGTGTGATGTGGTGGTGGATCATTCTCAGCGCTGCAGTGACACTGACGTGGTCTTGGTGTGTTAGTGTGTGTTGTGCTGGTGTAGAGTGGATCAGACACAGCAGTGCTGCTGTGACTTTACATCTACAAGGTGGACCAACGAGGGAGGAGTGTCTCACAGAGTGGACAGAGAGTGGACACAGGGTTTAAAAACTCCAGCAGCACTGCTGTGTCTGATCCAGTCCACCACCCGGGGGTCCTGTGGGGGTTTTGAATACTGAAGACCAGGGTGAAAGGAGGCTAATAACCAACAGATGGACTCCAGTGTGTAATTGTAGAACTACAGAGTGCCCGGTGTGGTCGGTGGAGCTGAGAATACGGACGGTGAGTTTCGGCTGAAGAATGAAAAACTCAGCAAATAAACAAGTGTACAATGTGGAAACCTGAAAGAGACCCAAAGACACATGAAGTAAGACCAGTGGCGCTCAAACGTGTGCAGGACTGTGTACTACGGCAAAGATATAGACGCTAAACCTGTACACACGCTTGAGAAACATGACCCACTGCTACTTCCTGCTCTATTTATAAACAATCACTCACCAAGACCCAACCACATGATCAGAGCTCCTGAAATAACAAGGCTCACAAACAAAAAAAGCCTCAGAGCGAAACAGACAAAACCCACTCACCGATATAGAGCGAGGAGTCTTTCCTCCTCACGTGGTCGTCGATGTACGACACGCCCAGAGGCTGGACGGGCGTGGCCCCAATCCCCAGCAGCACCTGGGCCCCAATCAGCAGGAGGTACATCATGTTGGTGTTGGTTCTGTTGCCACACAGTTCGTCCTGCAGTTCTTTGCGCGAGGTGTTGGAGCACACGTCCCGCCCCATGTCCCTGCGCCACGCCTCCGTGGCCTTGTACTCGTACTGATTGGTCAGGAACTCCGGCAGCGCGGACAGCAGCGCCCCCAGCGCCATGACGATGCCACCGCAGCCAATCAGACGTGGCCGGTGAGCGCGGGCCCCGAAGTAGCTGACGAACAGGATGAGGGCCAGGTTTCCGATTTCGAAGCTGCTGGCGATCACGCCCACGTCAGCGCTCTGCAGGTTAAAGCGCCGCTCCAGCGTCGTCAGGACACTCACCTGTCAAAACAACATCTGCATTAGAATAAAATCAGCTTTAGATTTTTACATTTGGCCAGTGTTGGATCACAAGGCGGATTTTTCAAGGCCTTCTATTGAATCCCCACCAAGACTTGGCTTTCATTTTATATCAGTATTATCACCATATTGATTGCGACGGTCAAGGTTCAATATACAGGCTCCCCGACGTAGGGCTGAAAGATGAATAGTTCTATATCCAAATCAGATTCCGAGTTTTAATTCTACCCTGCATTATCAAGAACGTCTTAATATGATTTAAAGTGGAACCTTTATCTTCTACTGCAGCTTCTCTGCCCAATCAGAGGCCGCCAAACCCTGCTGTGTAAATGATAACCCCGGTATGACACAGTCAATCACCTAAATAACATATTTTCCTTAAAGCAATCAACACAACTCTGATAGATAAATAAAGGTAAAAAAAATAGTCTGTCAGCTGTAAACCATCTTTGTGTCGAAAACAAACACAAAAAGCTAAACTAATAAAAATGAACAGATACTGATTCAGCGAAACATAGTCAAAGAAATATATTTTGTCCAACACCGGGCGCTGCGTCTAAAGCAGAAACACTGAGAGCCTTCTCCATTAGGAGAGAAACATCAAAGACCAGCGGAAATAAAAAGGGATCCAAAAAAAGGAAAGTGATCAGTAAATTTAGGAGACCCAGAATTAGAAATGACACTGAACGCACACACATTCTCCATCACGATTTGGGGCATTACGTTTAATGCGACTGAGACATTAACATATCGCATTTCAGAATAATTACAGGAGAGGACCAGCGTCTCAGTTCCTCGGCTTCTGAAGGGTTAAGTTTTGGCAGTTTATTAAAAGAGCAACTTATTAAGGGCCATGCCCTTTATTCTAAATCCCCACACACTGGAGCAGACAGGCTCTTAGACTGCTTTCAGACTGCTTGTCATTGTGGTGTGTTTTTGGCCCTTTTTGACATGGAAATGTAGCGCAATACAAAGTTTCAATTCTTGATTTCTACTCCCAGTTTCAGATCTTTGTTACTCCTGTGTTCATAAGCATTAACACATTGAGAGGGCAGCTCCAACCTCAGAACTCATGTTTTCACGGCTCGCTCATAATCTGAATATTTGTTTCCAAACTGTCATAAAAAAAAACTGTGGTAAGTTCTGCCTCTGCAGCGCCCCCCTCAGGATAAACATAAGGACACGTCACAGCCTGCCCTGTTCGTACTGGAGGCTAGGGTCCTCTTGCATCGTTACACCACACCGCTCTGGTCTCCTCGTCACGTGGGTGTTTCTATGTTATTATTAGAACAAAACAAACGATGCAGCAAAGCCCCTCCCCCCCGTGCATCTACCTGGACCCCAATGATGTGTACTGGATGGGAATTGACAGGTGACCCACCTATTAATCTCAACCCACTGCAGATCTCCACTACTCTATTTTCAGTGCAATGACGTGTTATTGATACACCCACGCATTTGGTGGAAATCTGGGGCTTCCTCCCCTCTTTAACTTCTCGTAATCATGATTTTTTTCCACTGAACTTAAAGGCAGCAACAGAAATGGAAGTACGGCTCAGCAGCGAAGTGTAGGAAGAAGCAATAATCTGTTTAATATCAAAGTTAAGGTTTGACCAAGTGCAGTTTTCAAACTACTACAACTGAGGAAATTACACAGCATCTTTTTTTTTTTTTAATCGGCAGCATTTAACGCTACATACATTCATCATCTGCTGGTCCACTCGAGACAAACAAGGCCTGGAGATGAATGTATTTTTAATAAATGTGCTTTTAAATAAAACTGAGATACAGATTTCTCAATAATATCTGCAGAATTCAGCCTAGTGAATGTTAATCCATCCATCCATCCATCCATTATCTGTAACCGCTTATCCAATTTAGGGTCGCGGGGGGTCCAGAGCCTACCTGGAATCATTGGGCGCAAGGCGGGAATACACCCTGGAGGGGACGCCAGTCCTTCACAGGGCAACACAGACACACACACATTCACTCACACACTCACACCTACGGACACTTTCGAGTCACCAATCCACCTGCAACGTGTGTTTTTGGACTGTGGGAGGAAACCGGAGCACCCGGAGGAAACCCACGCGGACACGGGGAGAACACACCAACTTAGTGAATGTTAATATAATATAAAAAATAAAATACTACAGAATTACAAATAAATATGAGCAAAAAATATTAACACTTAATTTAGGATCCACTACATAATGATTATTTAATTATTAATAGGCAACTTAATAAAACATTTGTAAAAATATGTAATTTGTCAATAAGATTGGAAATGTGGCTTAAACATATTCATATGACGTGCTATTAAAGGCTTCTATTAGTTATTATACATCTGTGATTATATAATAAAACTGTCAAAACTTTATAATTACACCACAAAAGGGACTCTTAATAATTTTAGTGAATACATTTAAAAATAATAATAATACCACTGAAATACAAACAGTTCTATCATTTACTTCCAGATAAATGTTGCCAGATATTTTTAAAATCCCACATGTGCCATTACACACGTGCTTTTAACTTAGATTTTACAGTGCACTAATGATATACTCAGTCAACAATTATTAAAAAAAAATAATTACAATAACATTTCACAGAAGTCATTCAACATTTAATTTACAGTTGTATCATATTCATGAGCATGTCAATAAATATTTACAATTGCTTTGTAAAAGTGTTAATAATCCGGCCTTAAAATAAAGTGTTACCAATAAAAATATCAATAAGGAAAGAGTATCAATGTAAGACTTTAAAGGGTGCGATGTTAAATGTAAGACACTCATCTAAGTGTAATGGTTACTATCAATACCTTCCTCAATAAAGTTCTGCACTGACGACTAGTCATTAGACCTCTACCGATCTGGACAGGCTTTAGAGAACCACTCACAGTTCGACTCCTGTGATTACTTGTTCCAGGAAGTAATGAGTAAAGAAACCCCATTACATTCTTGGAGAACTAATTAGTAATTTGTAATGGATTATTTTCTGAGTGACAATGCCTCCCTCCCTCACACACACACACACACACACACACACAGAGATAAACAGGGCTAAAGCTAATCCAAGCTAATTTCCACATGCACACAGAACTGTAGCAGAGTAACACTGATCAGCGATGCTCAGTGTCCTATTATCAATGCGGTGCTCTGGAAGAGCTTTGCTTTATTCAGTGTGCCACAGAAAACAGTAACCATTCTGATTTAGCACGGCCGACAGCTAACAGACGCTCTGCTAGCACTCCACAATAGCATGCCTGTATAATAAGGCTCTGGGATCAAGTCGAGCTACGGTAAATGACCTTATCACAACAATCTGATAATTGCTAAACCATGACTCAGTTTCCTCTGCTCTGTGAGCGTTTCTCTGCAGAGTCTGGAGAGGCTGCTGAAAACGTCATGCTCTTCACACAATTGTGCTACATTTGCACTTTGTACTTCGCTGGAGTCCAACAGAAGAAGCCGCAGTCCAGATGGTGCAGTCATCGTTCATTAACTCTCATGTCCAACCAGTTAGCTACACACAACAAACCAGCCGGTTCAATCACAGGGAAACAGCTATATTCTAGCTAAGCTAACTAGCTAACAGAGTTGTATACACCAGATTTGGGCGTTCTCCATGGTCAAATTACTTGTGTTCCTGTTGATGTTCTAAGTTTAATGTTGCTTGGCTTAATTTCTGTACACTTGAAAGCACATTTAATGCATGTTTACTGAATTTAACATACTGGGGGAAAGTAATGAACAGTGTTAAAGCTACATAAAGCTAATTTCCAGCCTTCACAACAAAATTTCCAATATGTGAAATATTTTGCTCTGGTCTTACCTACAGAGTCAGTGTGCACTTACACTGGTCAAAATACACTAGGGGGGTGGGGTGTGGGTCATCATTTGCCATTATGTAAATTTGGTCCTGCTACTTGGACGTGGGCAATTTTTAGTACCTGCTCTTTCCCAGTTCCAAGCTGAGTCAGGTTTCTGACAGACCAGAGAGAGTTATCAATAACAATGAAAGACAGACGACCAGCACCAACTCTCCATCTGTAAAATCTCCAGCTGCAGCAGAGATCACGTTTGTTTTTATCCGACTCACGACGGCAGCTCGTAAAATTACGCCGTGGTCTTTTGAAGAGGTTCAAACGCTCCTTGGATCGGTGGCCGACGAAAGAATACAGCGAGAGCTGGACGCTGCAACAAGGAAGGGACACACTCTACTGATCTGTCTGAACTGATGACGGAGCTGTGTTCAGTCCCAAACAACAACAACACGCCAATACACCATGAGTAAACACCGCTTAACGTTACCGCCGCCGTTGTGGTGGTCTCTAAAGCACACTGTTCCCCTTAGAGATGGTTTTATCAACATCACCAATTACAAAATGGAGTTGTGGAAATGAAAATATGACCAGGCACCAGGCACCAAAAAGCAAGTAGAGGCAAGAAGAGTCAGAGGAGAGGCACCATCTGTGGAGCCCAGGTTTAACCCATGGACAACACTTGCTGATACCCACCTGGGCAGCCCATATGGGCCCCACATGTGTGAGTAAGCTGGGTCAGTATCATGCACATTACACAGATCCCCAAGATTTTCTTTTCTGTCAAGTGGTGCTCAAAAAGTTTAACTAGTATTAGCAGGAATGAACTCGGTTGAATAGTATACCACCCCTGCCACAGAGGTTTAAGTTCAGTGGTAAGACATAAAACGTGCAGGATCTGTGCCACTACATGTTCACTGCAAGCTGTTAGCGGACTATTTAAAGAGCTTCAGGAAAGTGTCCTAGAAAGGGCATTTGTGCATTCCAATCCCTAAGCTCCAACATTAGCTTAACTCCTCAGGCCTCCAGTAAGGATCTACAGGCACAGAGAAAGAGCTGTTTGTGGAGAGACAGATAAGCAAACTGACAGACAAAGCAACACTGCTGTTTCAGCAAAGTAAGACAAATGTGGGTGCAAAAATGACAGCTACACTTGTTTGATTTTCCAGAAATATCAAACACTCAAATACACAAAGTCTACAGATGCACAGGGTGGCGGTAAAATAATACAGGGAGTTATTAAATGCTAGGGAAATGGCAAAAATAAAAAAACACAAGCCTCTGTCCCAAGAGAAGATTATAATTTTTAAGATATTTAAAAGTCCAAATTTGGTGTAGGCCCAAATTCACATGATTCAATCATGTAATTTAGCAAAATAACTAATATATAATATATTCTTGAATTTCCCTGGGGATCAATAAAGTATCTATCCATCTATAGCTTTTTGAATCCTGTTTATTCACTCATTCATCTCCCATAAGTGCCTTGTTGAGTTCATAGTCAGTCACCAAGTGTCTCGAGCAATTCCAGATTCACTCATGCAAGGGACATCCTGGACAGAGCACTAGTCCATCACAGGGCATCAACATGTATGTTTCAACTGTATCTTTCTACTGGGAGAAAAGTAGAGCAGCTAGAGGAAACCCAAATGGACACAGGGAGAACTCAACACACTCCTCACAGACAGTTACCCAAGGAGAGGATTCCACCCAGGACCCCGAGCCCCTGCAGCTGTGTGGGAGTGACACCACCTGCAGCCCTGCTGTCTTGCCTAATACATTCTTCTCAGGATACATTACATTTCCACACTCTCAGGTGCTGATTTTAGGCCACATTTTCAGTTAATGTTCCTCCATTAATTATCAGTCTGACATTTACCAGTTCTGAAAATGCAGGGCTAACACTCACTAAATATTTTTGTTGATGCATACATAGTCTTGGCTGGTGTGTGTATTAGGACTATTTTAGTAATGTATTTTAGGTGCTATGTAACAGCAAGTCTATTCAAGCTAAGTATATATAATAAATCCACAATCAGCACCAGCACTAGACATGAACCAATTAATCATTCATTCATTCACTGTCTGTAACACTATCCAGTTCAGGGTCACGGTGATTCCAGAACCTACCCAGAATCACTGGTCGCAGGGCAGGAACACACCCTGGAGGGGGCGCCAGTCCTTCACAAGGAGTCATGCACTCACACATTCACTCACACCTCCAATCCGCCTACCAATGTGTGTTTCTGGAGTGTGGGAGGAAACCGGAGCACCTGGAGGACACCCATGCAGAAACAGGGAGAATACACCACACTCCTCACAGACAGTCACCCGGAGGAAACCCACACAGACACAGAGAGAACACACCACACTCCTTACAGACAGTCACCGGAGGAAACCCACGTAGACACGGAGAACACACCACACTCCTCACAGTCACCCGAGGAAACCCACGCAGACACAGGGAAAGCACACCACACTCCTCACAGACAGTCACCGGAGGAAACCCACGTAGACACAGAGAGAACACACCACACTCCTCACAGACAGTCACCCGGAGGAAACCCACGTAGACACAGAGAGAACACACCACACTCCTCACAGACAGTCACCGGAGGAAACCCACGCAGACACAGGGAGAACACACCACACTCCTCAGTCACCCGAGGAAACCCACGCAGACACAGGGAAAGCACACCACACTCCTCACAGCCAGTCACCTGGAGGAAACCCACGCAGACCGAGAGAGAACACACCATACTCCTCACAGTCACCTGGAGGAAACCCACGCAAACCGAGAGAGAACACACCATACTCCTCACAGTCACCCGGAGGAAACCCACGCAGACACAGGGAAAGCACACCACACTCCTCACAGACAGTCACCCGGAGGAAACCCACACAGACACAAGGAAAGCACCCCAGGACCCTTGAGCTGTGAAAGAGACACTACCTGCTGCACCACGAGCCTTTCACCAATGAATCAATTCACTTAAAAAATACTGATAACAGTCAGATATATCATTATTGATTAAAACATCAATATCCAGGTCAATTACCATGACTGGGGTTCAAACTCACAGAAAAATTTGATCGGGGCTAAACGTAATAAAATTAACACATAAAAATGCAATTAAAACTGAGAGCTCACAATCAGTCAGTCAAGCACTGCTAGTGAAATCAATGAACTTTAGGGTTACAATATGAATTATACATCAATCCAACATCTCCACACAGCAGCACTTTGTAGTCCACCTGTTGCATACTTTGTCATTCTCAGCGCTGCAGTGACACTGACGTGGTGGTGGTGTGTTAGTGTGTGTTGTGCTGGTGTAGAGTGTATCAGACACAGCAGTGCTGCTGGAGTTTTTAACCCCCTCAGTGTCTGGACCGAGAACAGTCCACCGACCAAAAACATCCAGCCGACAGCGTCCTGTGTCACTGATGAAGGACTAGAGGACGAGCGACACACACTGTGCAGCGACAGATGAGCTACTGTCTCTGACTCTACATCTACAAGGTGGACCAACGAGGGAGGAGTGTCTCACAGAGTGGACAGAGAGTGGACACAGGGTTTAAAAACTCCAGCAGCACTGCTGTGTCTGATCCACTCTACACCAGCACAACACTGCAGTGGTATATCCTTTCCAATAATACTGTTATGCTTAATATGCTATAAACAAATAAAGAAAATATAATTAACTATGGTTTGTTTTTTAACATTTTGAAATCTCTGGAATCTGTAAAGAAAAGAAAACAAAGCCCCAGGAGATTGAAATACAGCTGAGTTACTTGTGTGTGGTGTGTGTGTGTCTTATCACAGTTGCCAGAGCAAGAGACATGGCAGTCCACCAGTTCTGCAAGCGTGACGAGAGGTGAGGACATCACAGAGCTGTCCACAGCCCCATCTGCCTGCCTCTCTCTCTCTCTCTCTCTCTCTCTCTCTCTCTCTCTCTCTCTCTCTCTCTCTCTCTCTCTCTCTCTCTCTCTCTCTCTCTCTCTCTCTCTCTCTCTCTCTCTCTCTCTCTCTCTCTCTCTCTCTCTGCAACCTGTTGATGGTCTAGCCATTCTTCCATAGATCCGTATAGGGTTGAGTATCTGTAGTAAATTCCCACATTTACATAAGTAAAAGCAGTGGCACCGGAAGCAGTCAGTATATCGTCATTTACAGACTTCTGTGTGAAATTGTGTGGCTGCAAAATTAACACGGAACATAGAAATTCACACATTTCACAGTTGCGTCATCTCCTCAGCATCCCCTTAGCTATGAGAAATAACTGTGCTACAAACATGCAGCTGAAATACCAACACATAAGTGAAGTGTTAATCACAGCAGGATACGTACCAATACATGTCCACAACCACAAAACCCCAACTACTGTGAAAGGTAAGTAAACCAGAGCAAAATTAGTAGTGTACAAGCCTCAGTACTATTCACATCCAGCAGAGCATGACAAAATTAACAATGGCCTTCACAATCGACCCACTGTAGGTGATTCTGACTGTGGACATGGGTCAGCATGGTCACTCTGACCTGTCTGCGGCTACACTGCAGTGTGTGGGAAAATGTGTGTTGCAATACATTTCAGCTGTAACTATTACATTGAACAATCTCTGGATTAGGAACATCTACATTGTACCTACTCTCACTGTCCATTCCCTCCGCTCCACTGACCTCAAAGAAGCACTCTATACACTCTTCTACAATTACAAACCATTACAGTCCATCTGTTTCTCTGCATACTTTATTACCCCCCTCTCCCCCTGTTCCTCAGCGCTCAGGACCCCCACAGAGCAGGTGTGATGTGGTGGTGGATCATTCTCAGTGCTGCAGTGACACTGACGTGGTGGTGGTGTGTTAGTGTGTGTTGTGCTGGTGTAGAGTGGATCAGACACAGCAGTGCTGCTGGAGTTTTTAAACCCCTCAGGTCACTGCTGGACTGAGAATAGCCCACCGAACAAACTGTAATTGTAGACCCTTGACACACACTGTCATATGAAGACATTGAGCAGAGCCATTTATATATAACACAAAATATAGAGTACACAAATGTCTTCTTACACAAGAAGAAAAACAAGCCTTATTTCGTTACCTGAAAACCACCTAATGTCATCTCTGTTTCGGGTATCAATAAAAGTTATCACAGTGTAAATAGTTCTTATTACTGCCCCTATAGCAATACAAGTATCTCCACAAGGTTTTCCACAGTACAGTTACACCAATCTTTTGGAGGCAGCCTTTAGATCAGCACCAGCTCAAGGCCCTGCCACCTCCCAAAACACGGTGCAGAAACATGGCTGGACATCTGCCATCTGCACTGCCAAGTTTCTTCAGTCCCCACTGAGCCAGCAGATCCACCCATAACCATCCTGTCCTCACCCTCTTGCCCAAGCAGCTAGCTGTGCTTCAATCACGAAAAACAAAACAAAGCACAACATTCATACAGCAGCCTTGCTAACTAGTTAGCATACTAGCATAACATAAACAATGGATAGTTAGCATTCCAGAAGTAAAAAACAAAACCAGTTGGGTTTGTTTCTCTTTTGTTTCTGTAATCTCAAGCTGTGATGTGACATTCTTTGGCACAATGTTTTTATTTAGCTCGAGAGCAGCTGAATCAAATGTGGTGTTTAGCTTGTCAAACAAGGTGTTTAGCTTGACAGCACGAAGCTTCAATATTACCTCCCCTATTTACAGGAGCAATAAGTCACTGATCTTACAAAAACGTGGCAAACTATATTCATGAAAATGATAATTCACTAGTTTTACATTTGTTTCCCAGTACAACTCAAATAAGATGAACAATATAACTATGTATTTGTCGTCCTGGAATGAACCAGAATATGATCCAATGAGGGGTCAACTCACATGCGGGCGACCATGTTGAGCTCAAGTCTGTGGCTGTGTCACATCTGTGCCAATATAAACTATGTACTACCTGTAAATATGTGAGATTGACAGACAAGTACATAATATTGACATGCTTCACTGTTTGTTTTAAAGGGCGTGATAAACTGTTGCAATGTTTGCCCTTATTTTAAAGGATTGAACTCAAATATCTTCATTTACACAGTGTAGTGCACAGTGTAGGTCATAAAAAACACTTCCTGCACTAAAATAGAAAGTCATTGTGAGTCAGATAATAAACACATTTATATTGTTTATATTCTTCTGTCTAACATTTAGGGCACTGTCTGACTGTAGTAGTATTATTTTTATAATCCGTGAAGTGCACCATGTAAGGAGTAGTGGGCTATTTGTAACAGACTAGTGCAGGGCGATATGACGAGTGCTGATCAATATCACGATTAATTGTACATCAACACCACGATTATGATTAATGAAGGATTATTTTGTTTTTGTATTTTTACCCTCATAGTCCAGTGACTCCAGTACGCTCCCGTGTTAAAGCTGGGGTATTTTTTCTAATATCGTTGAGAGCTTGTTCCTCTCCTTTTCTGAGCACTGTTTATATTTGGTGTGTGACTGTCACTGAAATGTTTTTTTTTTTTTTTTAATTTAGTGTTTGCATTTGATTTCTTTTTTTTCAGTGTCGTCTTAATTAAAGTCAAAACACAGCACGTCCAAACCATAGATGCCGTGTTTATCTTTGGTACGAGCTGCTCGAGTCGCTCGGTCTGCCCCAGCGTTTAGGCTCTCCTCCATGTTGCTTCCATGTGGCATATAGGGGGCAGAATCAGGTGACTACTGCATGGTAGTGTGGTTTTAAAGGGACAGTACATGAACTCACATTGGGGACATAACAATATAAAAAAAATAAAACAGTTAAAAAAATTATAGACAAGATTATGTTGATTAGAGAATATCGATTATGATTAATTGAAGATTAATTGCCCAGCCCTAGATCAGACCCAAAATTTTCCAGACAAGAGAACCTCCCCTTTCCGTTTCTCATTAGATTGTGGGACAATAATGTCCATCATTACCATACTCAAAACATATACTATTTCTAACTCTGCCTTGTGGATTTTTTTGTTTATACTTAACGTTCACATCTCTAACTCCACTACACAGTAAACACTCAAACACTAGTTTGAATTTTGTTAAGTGCACAATTGGGAAGCAGCTTCTGATACATTCAGACCACTATCAGTATAAAGGCTGTTCCTCCTTTAACAGTGCGCTGTTTTAGGCTGTTCACCAGTAAACCATAAGGCAATTTAGGATAATGCAGAATCATTTCATATGCAAATTATAGACCTCATACTTGTCAGGACCAGAGGGTCAGAACCAGACATTCGAGAAACGTAATGACTTATTCAAACACATGATATTTGCCATTCAAATACACAAGGACTAACACAAGTAACACAAAAAGAAGCGCACAACACAATGTCAGGTCACAGTAAGGTCAGTGCTGGTTAGAAATTTCATCTTTACCTTTCCTCCTCTACGTGAGTGCTGACCGTAAATCAGATCAGAAATGATGCTCTAAGAAAACAAGGTGACTCAGCACATTTCTGAGAAAATTTTAAAGACTACACTTAATGAAGCAAGCTTTAAAAAAAAAAAATGAATGAGGATAAAAGCCAGGGATGAAGTAGACTGTATACAGCCAAACGACTGTCAACAGACATCACATCATCACCAAAGACAGCGAATGGCAGGAAATATGACAGCTGTCAATTACAGCTAGAAGCTAAATCACTGCTGAGCGACTTGTTTCAGAGTCAGTCCTATGAAAGTACAGATCCTTCAAAAGCTGCTCTTCCAGGCTGAGGAATGCTGTAATACATTTACGTGTTTTAATCACAATCCGTGGCCCTAAGAAGCTAACTTTGCACAAATGAGATGAAAGTCAAGAGACCAAACAAAATGTGTTCAAAAACAAAGTGCATCAAAACAAATGACCCATGAGGTTTAAGGTTTACATTGTTAGCCGTTAGCATTTTTGAGATCACAATAAAGGAAACTCAGATGTACGCCATAGTAGCATTTTTAAAAGATGGAGATCTACATGTGTTCAAATCTGATCACTACAGTGTTAGCAATTGTAGCATTATCAACACAGATAAAGAACTGTGTATGATTTAAAAACTTAGCCATGTTAATATTTCAGACAGAGATTAAAGAAACACCACATTGTATTTTTACCTTAAAATTTCATCTTCAAAATCATTGTGATGCTCCACTGAGCTGTAATAGGGAGAATAGTCATTGCTGCTCTGGGCTCAGTGTTGCAGAAAATGTTACTTTTGGAGTTACACAACCCTACACTGGCTTGATTTTATAACAGTGCGGTAAAAATGATTTACACTCTGCAACAACAGGGGAAGCCAAAAATACCACATCTTACCTAATGTTACTTTAAGGAGATTTCAAAACATTGTTTCTGAGCTCAATGGTACACGATCAAAATGCTAGTGAAAACACTGCTGGCCATGTTAGCATTACTAAGACACAAACATCAAAAGATGTTGGTCAAAAGATTAAAGAGAGGAATGGGATTGGTCAAAACATTTTTTTCCTCCAAATTTCCTGAAATATTTGGGCTCAGGTGGAAAATGGCATATGCCTTTTCTGTTTTTAATCTAAGATTAATGACCAGACAAAAAGGAATTAAACTAATGTCAAACCACATACAAATGCTTTAATCGGGAAAATCTCAAACTAGGTTTGAACTAGTTCTTAGACGCTTTACCATTATTGAGATAAAATGAAGCAGCGTGCCTATGCTCCAAATATATGTTACCATTTCTGAGTCAGAGATGGAGGAGGTTGTATGCAGTCGAAAGTCTTCAGAGCGATGTTCATTTCATTACATCAGCAGATGACACAAAAGCTAATCTCAGGAACCCTATCAGTAACCTATTTAGAAAGTCAGATCTAAGAATATATCACTGCCACTACGAAAACTACCACAAAAGCTCTCCATAAAAGGTTAACACTCCCATCACTGTGACTCCGAAGCCGAATATGAGCTGTGCTTCACCCTTAAAACTCAGAGCTCAGATGCTTGTCCCTAGACGACTCTTTCAGGCTTTTGAAATTGGTTATATTTATTCTGTTCATTTCACCAAAGCCACTACGACAACGGAGCTAAGGGTCATGGCTGCGTTGCTGGAGCCTAGTTTCAACTCATGCAAATTGAGCAGGTGCAAACTGAATGGGAAGCAGAGGAGATCCATAAAAGGTAATGGTCCAGTGGGTCATTTGTGTTTGTTTGCGTGCATCCCGCAGCGCTTTTGAAAGGACACATGAGCAAACTTCGGCCGCACCCCTTGTTCTCTTTGTTGCATCGCTAGTGTACAACAAGATTAACGCGAGTTAGCTTAGTCATTACACACTCATCTTCCCCAAATGCTGTTTGAATTAATGACTGAACAAACAAACTCCAACAGACACAGTGAAGAGAGTTTATAAAAGAAAACTGTGCTTACTTTTTATCTATCAAAATCTATTTTGAAAATATTCACATCACAAACAGCTGCAGTTATATATAGATCAGTAAACCCTCTATAATATCGAGTGGTTTCATTATTATAAACCACAATAATAATCAAGTCCTTAACCTTCTGGACTCCACAAACAAATATTTTTTGCAATAGAACAGCACAGAAATCACAACACCTGGTCCTTCGCCCCTCACATCTGGAGTTAGGAGACTGTGAAGTGGGGCTGAGACAAGTCTGAGATCATCCTCTCATTGTGTGTGACCACTAGAGTGGTGTGAGTCCTACCCTCCTCCAAATGTTAGTGCAGTTTCTGAGGTGCTGAGCTCAGAGCAGCAACAACAAAAGCTCTATCCTCCCTGTTATAGTAGATATATATTTTGAATGGTCCCTCCCTATGTGACTCGGTCCCTGGAGTCACTGCGCCATTTCTACATGTCAGTCGATATGATATTATTCAGATATCTATATAAACAACATAAAAGCCACGGAAAAACTGCCCCGAACAAATAAGAAACATGACATCACCATCAAATATGAACTTCTTGGCTTTGTCACTATTAGTATTTTTAAACTAACTTTAAAACTGAGGGCAGCACCTTGTAGAGAACATCGTTCAGTGACAGATGCTGTAAATAATTCATTCATTCATTATCTGTAACCCTTATCCAGTTCAGGGTCGCGGTGGGTCCAGAGTCTACCTGGAATCATTGGGCGCAAGGCAGGAATACACCCTGGAGGGGGCGCCAGTCCTTCACAGGGCAACACACACACACTCACACATTCACTCACACACTCACACACACCTACGGAGACTTTTGAGTCACCAATCTACCTACCAACGTGTGTTTTTGGATTGTGGGAGGAAACCGGAGCACCCGGAGGAAACCCACGCAGACACAGGGAGAACACACCACACTCCTCACAGACAGTCACCCGGAGGAAACCCACGCAGACACAGGGAGAACACACCACACTCCTCACAGACAGTCACCCGGAGGCAACCCATGCAGACACAGAGAGAACACACCACACTCCTCACAGACAGTCACCCGGAGGAAACCCACGCAGACACAGGGAGAACACACCACACTCCTCACAGACAGTCACCCAGAGGAAACCCACGCAGACACAGAGAGAACACACCACACTCCTCACAGACAGTCACCCGGAGGAAACCCACGCAGACACAGGGAGAACACACCACACTCCTCACAGACAGTCACCCGGAGGAAACCCACACAGACACAGGGAGAACACACCACACTCCTCACATGTAAATAATGAAAATGTGTTTTAAAATCATTGTTATTGGGATATATATTGATATTGAACTATTGTCCAGCCCTATGATTAATCACAACACATTGTGTGATTAGTCGGTTAAAATATTTTAATCATAGAACAACCCTTGTATCGACACGCCCCTATTCAGCCACAAACTCACTGTGTGACAGCGGCTCGTTCCTAGCTACGTCTGCGCACAGGAAGCAGACGAAGGAATGAGAGTGAGGCCTCAGACAAGACTCTAAGTCAGTCTCAGAGACAGAGGGTGGAGCCTTAAAGGGTGGTGAACCAAAGCTAGTCAGAATAGATCAGAGAGGAGCTTCACACAGAAAGCACGAGAGGGGAATCAGCAGAACACATTTTCCAGAGTCTCATCTGAGAGGAAATAATCATGCAATAGGAAAGTTCCAGTCGTGCTACTCTGGCTCTTCATTATCAGCGCCCAGAATCAAGAGAGTAAGCGTGATTCTGATGAGCAGACTCATCTACATTTCCTTGGTTGTTTCATGGATGTTGAAGCTTGTGCGATTCTGCGCTAATCTGAAGTACGTCCCTGCCCCCGGGAAAAACACCCTCGCCACATCAGCCCAAAACTTATAATAAGACTTTCTCAAGAAGTCAAACTTGAAGCTAATCATCTGCGGAAATGTGCTTGGACAGAATCCACGAGCTTGTGGAAAAAAAAGGCAGAAGTCACAGGCCGTCCGTCCACTGGGAACCCGTCCAATCTGGAACACAAATGTGCCCCTTAGAGACGTTTTTCACGATATCTTGTGGTCAAGTGGCACACAACATATCGGGGCGTCCTCTCCAAATAAGGCCAGAGCAAGCTGAGTGTATTTTGAGAGATAGTGGACCACAGAACTGTGCACAGTGTGGCTTTCATGGTCCTACAGGAGGCTGTCAGTCTAGCTCTGCTGAGAGAGAATAGCATGCGTCAGTAAAAGCTAAGCTACGAGATGCTAAGAGCAGAGTTTTCCAGTCTGATAGTGTAAACACTGCCTGAAACCTCAGATGACCTCTGTAGTATCAAACATTTCTGTGGCCTGTATCAGACTGGACTTCTCCCTTCATCAGTTCTGATTAGACGCCAGCTAATGCTAAGATTAGCAACTCGCTCATCACTCAGCCTAGCAACAACACTCACATGCTACTGGGATATGGTGTGGGGTATGAGCATTTTAATATGTCATTGTCATTGTGATGAACATTATACTTGTATGCTTGAGTCAGCCATAACATTACAACCACCTCCTTATTTCTACACCTTCTTTTACATTTTATGAGCTTCACTGTCCACACAGGAGCACTTTGTAGTTCTACAGTTAGACTGTAGCCCATCTTCATACATTGTTATCCCTAATTCCCCCTGTTCCTCAGCGCTCAGGACCCCCACAGAGCAGGTGTGATGTGGTGGTGGATCATTCTCAGTGCTGCAGAGACACTGACGTGGTGGTGGTGTGTTAGTGTGTGTTGTGCTGGTGTAGAGTGGATCAGACACAGCAGTGCTGTGTCTGTACAGGACCGAGAATACCGAGAATAGTCCACCAACCACAAATATCCAGTACGCAAATAATACTCTGTGGGGGTCCTGACCATTGAGGAGTGTGTGTGTGTGTGGGGGGACGACAATAGATAATCAACAGTCAAAGTGCACATATACTGTACAGTCTGTGAACAGAGTGCAGAAATGAGGAGGTGGCAGTAATGTTGTGGCTGATCAGTGGACATAGTACAGATGGCTGTTTGCGCTGCGTGGCCCTGACCTTGTGTGTTAGCCTGATGCGCTTCCTAACCAAGCACCACAAGTCAGTTCAGGCTCCTTGGAAACTCAGGGCAAGGCTAATTGAAAAGCTGATTAACACTCTCCGATTCCTGTTTCCTGTAGCCTGCTTCACGGCTGCTTCCGTGACTTAGCATTGCTAACCAACAGACATCAGTCCTAAGGTTTAGGACGAGTATGATTACAGTTAAACACACAATGACAGCAACTCGTATCGGCCTGGAACTGAACAACGTCCACCCTACACAATCCTATCTTCAAGGCCTACACACTATTGATGCTGGCATTCAACTGTGCACACATTCTGGAACAGCTGCACATGATCTGGCATGGTATAGATGGGTTTAGATAGACTGAACAGACAACAGAGCAATGGAACTCTGTATTAGTGATCCATCCAATATTTTGTGGGATTAGTGGAGTGGTGTTTGTGATAAGCACATGACCTCGCTAATGTTTATGTGGCTGAATGCCATCAACCTTTAATGTCAAGCTTTCCCAGAAAAGCAGAGGCTGGTGCTGCAGCAGAGGGGTGAATACCCCCTCCTCCCCTTTTAATATCCTTCATTCTGGCATCTGACATAACATTAAAACCACCCTGTAGTTCTGCAATGACAGACTGTAGTGCTGTGCTGGTGTAGAGTGGATCAGACACAGCAGTGCTGCTGGAGTTTTTAAAACCCCTCAGTGTCTGGACTGAGAACAGTCCACTGACCAAAAACATCCAGCCGACAGCGTCCTGTGTCACTGATGAAGGACTAGAGGACGAGCGACACACACTGTGCAGCGACAGATGAGCTACTGTCTCTGACTCTACATCTACAAGGTGGACCAACGAGGGAGGAGTGTCTCACAGAGTGGACAGAGAGTGGACACAGGGTTTAAAAACACCAGCAGCACTGCTGTGTCTGATCCACTCGCACCAGCACAACACACACACACACACCTGCTCAGTTCCTCAATGGTCAGGACACCTACAGAGCGGGTTTTACTTGGGTACTGGATATTTGCGGTTTGTGGACTATTCTCAGGCCTGTACAGACACAGAAGTTTAAAACTCCAGCAGCACTGCTGTGTCTGATCCACTCACACCAGCACAACACACACTAACACACCACCAGCACAGATGTCCAGCTGCAGAACAGATGGGCTACAGTTTGTAATTGTAAACATTCAAATCCCAGTGAAGTTCCTCCAGGAACGTGTCCCGAGGCTGCCAGGCCTCCACCCAGGCTCGTGGGGCAGAAAAACAGAGCAATGAAAAGTGAAAGAGAGACAGAGAGTGTGGGATGGGGGTGTCTCACTCACCAGGTAGGCTCCCACAGTGCCCTGCGCCAGCATGAGCGCGCACTCGGCCACCAGGAATATCTTGATGTTGGAGAAGCATGAGGTCTTCTTCTTCATCTCGTCTCGCGGCGCGTCCTCCTCCGTGCTGCTCGGCGTTTTCACCTGCATCCCTGCGGCTCCGCGAGGACGCGAGACAGAGACAGAGGCAGAGACAGGGAGAGAGACAGGGGGAGAGACAGGAGCCGCCTGGGGCTCAACATAAGCAACGCCACGCCAGCGTTAACCCCCTCTCTATCTATCTGTCTCTCTCACGCACACACGCACACTCACACTCGGTCCTCACGCGCGTTCAGCTCGACGCGGCGCGCGGTTCATTGCAGCTGCGGCGTAGAACGGAGGCGCGAGAACTCCGAGAACTACCGAACAGATCCGAACACGCAGCGCGGATGTTCTCACGCGGCATTTCTCTCTGTCCTCTCCGTCCTCTGTCTCTGCAGAGCTCTGTCTCCGTAGCGAGTGTCCACACTGCGGTGTGTGTCCAGCAGAGAGAGAGAGAGAGAGAGAGAGAGAGAGAGAGAGAGACGAGCTCTACAGCGTCACAGCCTCTCAGCTCTGCCGTCTGTCTGCTTTGCTCTCTAACACACACACATACAACATTACACACTCATCCTTCTGGACGGTAGGGGCGCTGTTCAGTACCAGAGAGATAGTGATAGAGGGAGAATCATGGAGAAGTAGCACTCTGTAACTAAATAAACGCCTCCTCTCTCACTGCCCATCCTCTGAGATCCACTGACCACTCAGGGGCACTTTGTAGTTCTACAGTTGCAGACTGTAGTCCATCTGTTGCTCTGCATACTTTATACCTCCCCCTTTCCCCCTGTTCTTCAGCGCTCAGGACCCCCACAGAGCAGGTGTGATGTGGTGGTGGATCATTCTCAGCGCTGCAGTGACACTGACGTGGTGGTGGTGTGTTAGTGTGTGTTGTGATGGTGTAGAGTGGATCAGACACAGCAGTGCTGCTGGAGTTTTTAAACCCTGTGTCCACTCTCTGTCCACTCTGTGAGACACTCCTCCCTCGTTGGTCCACCTTGTAGATGTAGAGTCAGAGACAGTAGCTCATCTGTCGCTGCACAGTGTGTGTCGCTCGTCCTCTAGTCCTTCATCAGTGACACAGGACGCTGTCGGCTGGATGTTTTTGGTCGGTGGACTGTTCTCAGTCCAGACACCGAGGGGTTTAAAAACTCCAGCAGCACTGCTGTGTCTGATCCACTCTACACCAGCACAGCATACAAGGGTTGGACAATGAAAGTGAAACACCTGGGTTTAGACCACAGTAATTTATTACTACGATGTAGGGCCTCCTTTTGCGGCCGATACAGCGTCAGTTTGTCTTGGGAATGACATACACAAGTCCTGCACAGTGGTCAGAGGGATTTGAAGCCATTCTTCTTGCAGGATAGTGGCCAGGTCTCTACGTGATGCTGGTGGAGGAAAACGTTTCCTGACTCGCTCCTCCAAAACACCCCAAAGTGTCTCAATAATATTTAGATCTGGTGACTGTGCAGGCCATGGGAGATGTTCAACTTCACTTTCATGTTCATCAAACCAGTCTTTCACCAGTCTCGCTGTGTGTATTGGTGCGTTGTCGTCCTGATACACGGCACCGCCTTCAGGACACAGTGTTTGAACCATTGGATGCACATGGTCTTACTGGTGCAGTGTGGAGTTAATGAAGATTGTCCACCAGACTGCTCCAGTTTAGCCATGAAACCTCCCACACTACAATGACCCCTGGATATATATCTATATATCTTTTTCTACTATTTTCTTACTTATTTTGACTATTCTGAGCTATTTTTGAACCTGATACAATGAGGCTCTGGTTCAGTAAGTTTAACAAGAATCTAAATGATGTAATCTGTGTTTTATTGCAGAAATACACCCTAAAAAATGTAGACCACAATTAACTCTCTCTCAATTAATTCTCTCTCTCTCTCTCTCTCTCTCTCTCTGTATTCCTCACACTGTGGGGTTTAGGAGACTAATGCTGATACAGCCCAGCCCTGTGTTTCCAAATGTCAGGCCCAGCATCTAAAATAAACTGTTTAGTTTTCCTTTTCCTTTTTAAGTAAACTCCAGATTTCAATTGTGAGGAGCAGACAAGACGTCAGTTTTTCCATTGCTTCCTTCCTATCGTTCTGGGCACAGTTGTTCTCCATGAAGGGCTAACACTGGAACAGCATTCCCTTATGAATTAGAATAAAACCAGTGTTCATCTCGTGTTTATTACATTTCTGCTACAACCCAATTTTCGGAAAATGTTGTGAACTGCAGTAAAATGGTGATTTGTTAATTCCAGTGATGCTTTATATAGCAACAAAGGCACAAAAATATATTCCCAATGCTGAACAACTCAACTGTATTTGTGAACTGACAAATGCAACACTCTCCAAAAATGTTGGGACAGAAACAAAATAAAAGCAAAGAGTTTACAGCGTATCCAAGCTCCTTCATTTGGAAGTGTTGCACCATAAACAGGTCAGTTTTTGCAGCAAAGAGGGGGCTGTGGTCAACAATTTGAGCCAAACGTCATGAGAGAAGCAAACAGTTTAAAATTAACATATTTTCAGTGCAGTTTAGGTGGTATACTCCTTGTGCAGAATAAGAAAAAAGACTCTTCTGAACAAAATGTGAAAAAGCTGACATTGTATGAGGAGGTCATCAGTGTCCACAGCATGGGTGACTTGTGTGTGTGTGAAGGTAACAGTGGTTCGAAGGTGTATATTTGAATTTTGGAGAGACATAAGCTGCCATCAGAGTGACGTCTTTCCAAGAAAGTCCATGGTTATTTCAGCAGGATGATGCCAGGCCTCATTTTTTAAATGCTACAACAGGACTGCTTTATAGACACAGACTGCGTTTGATCGGCCTGGGGTCCAATTCTGTTCTTTGGTCTTCATGAAGAGGAGAATCAGACGACAGTGAGCACCAGTCTCCTCAGATCACAGCAGAGGTGTGCTGTATGCTTCAGCAGTTGTATAAAACTGGGGGCAGCCATGGCCTGGTGGTGAGGGAACTGGGTGTGTAACCGGTATGTTTCCGGGTCTATCCCCAGAGCCGTAGGTCATGACTGAAGTGCCCTTGAGCAAGGCACCTAACCCCCAATTGCTCCCCGGGCACCGTGGCTAGGGCTGCCCACTGCTCCAGGCACTGCTCACTCCCCCCTAGTGTTCACTAGTGTGTGTTTCAATGCACGGATTGGGTTAAATGTGGAGAACAATTTCCTCTGTGTGCAGCACAGTGCCCAATAAATTGATTCTAATTCTAAACCTAAATTTAAATCTTTAGCCTGCCCTACTGTCTGTAAAGCAACCAAACAATTTATAAACCCAAATACGCTCTAATCTGTCTTGAACTTGAAGTTTTTTCCTTCCAATCTAACCACTGTACAAATATCTGTCAGTAATAAATGTACCTCCTTTGTTTGGGCAATTACTTCTGAAGCCTTTAACCGTCAAACTGACAAATGAACCACAAAGACCAAAACAAGCTAATACATCTTCTGTAGTTCCAGAGAAAGTTATTTTAATGCTTTATGGGTGAAGCAGTAAAAAAAAAAAAAAACCTTCACACACCCCTTGCAGGCTCCTGTTTCTGAGCTGTGTTTATAAGTTCAGATGGTTTTTGGCTTTCCAACTTAGAAATACATTCATTCATTATCTGTAACCCTTATCCAGTTCAGGGGGGTGGTGAGCCTACCCAGAATCATTGGGCACAAGGCGGGAACACACCATGGAGGGGGCGCCAGTCCTTCACAGTGCGACATGCACTCACACATTTACTCACACACTCACACCGACGGACACTTTTGAGTCTCCAATCCACCTACCAACGTGTGTTTTTGGAGCGTGGAAGGAAACCAGAGCACCTGGAGGAAACCCACGCAGACACAGGGAGAACACACCACACTCCTCACAGACAGTCACCCGGAGGAAACCTATGCAGACACAGAGAGAACACACCACACTCCTCACAGACTGTCACCTGGAGGACACCCACACAGACACAAAGAGAACACACCACACTCCTCACAGACGGTCACCCAGAGGAAACCCATGCAGACACAGGGACAACACACCACAAAATGTAAAAAAGCTGACATTGTATGAGGAGGGCATCAGTGTCCACAGCATGGGTGACTTGTGTGTGTGTGAAGGTAACAGTGGTTCAAAGGTGTATATTTGAATTTTGGAGTGACATAAGCTGCCATCAGAGTGACGTCTTTCCAAGAAAGTCCATGGTTATTTCAGCAGGATGATGCCAGGCCTCATTTTTTAAATGCTACAACAGGACTGCTTTATAGACACAGGACTGCTTTATAGACACAGACTGCGTTTGATCGGCCTGGGGTCCAATTCTGTTCTTTGGTCTTCATGAAGAGGAGAATCAGACGACAGTGAGCACCAGTCTCCTCAGATCACAGCGACGGGCACTTTTGAGTCTCCAATCCACCTACCAACGTGGGTTTTTGGAGCGTGGAAGGAAACCAGAGCACCCGGAGGAAACCCATGCAGACACAGGGAGAACACACCACACTCCTCACAGACAGTCACCCGGAGGAAACCCATGCAGACACAGGGAGAACACACCACACTCCTCACAGACAGTCACCCGGAGGAAGCCCACGCAGACACAGCGAGAACAGACCACACTCCTCACAGACAGTCACCAGGAGGACACCCACACAGACACAAAGAGAACACACCACACTCCTCACAGACAGTCACCCGGAGGAAACCCACGCAGACACAGGGAGAACACACCACACTCCTCACAGACAGTCACCCGGAGGAAACCCACGCAGACACAGGGAGAACACACCACACTCCTCACAGACAGTCACCTGGAGGAAACCCACGCAGACACAGGGAGAACACACCACACTCCTCACAGACAGTCACCTGGAGGACACCCACACAGACACAAAGAGAACACACCACACTCCTCACAGACAGTCACCCGGAGGAAACCCACGCAGACACAGGGAGAACACACCACACTCCTCACAGACAGTCACCTGGAGGAAACCCACACAGACACCATGAAAGAACCCTAGGAACACAGCCTGATTCTAGCGCTGTTTCTCAATACAATGTGCATCCAGTTCCAGCTGCTGTACTAAGTGGCACAAGCTTGGCGGGTTCGACTTGAGAGCACACACTCCGAGGACGCTGTGGTCGTTATGTAATTGGAACGCCTGCGTAGTGAATGAGTCACTGTCTCCATGGCGCGAAAAAAAAATGAATAGCGCTGAGGTTCGTGCGAAATGCCTTCTGGGATATCAGAATCAAGTCTACAGAAGTCACATAATAATAATAATAATAATAATAATAATAGTAATAATAATACATGGGATTTTTAAAGCGCTTTTCAGTATCCCAAAGACGCTGTTTACAATCAGATGAACACGTAAAAACAATCACATCTGACAGTCAAACAAAACAAGAAGAATAATAATGCTACATAACACACAATGCTACAAAACAGGAACAAGGGTAAAAACAACATGGGCAACTGAGAGATTGCAGCCTCAAACAGGTGTGTTTTAAGATTGGATTTGAACAGCAATAGAGATGTTGACTGTTGAATTTCTGGAGGGAGGGCTTTCCAGAGGCGTGGAGCATTGTCTGGAGAAAGCTCGGTGTCCAAGACTACGCAGCTTGGAAGAGGTAATGGTGAGTAAACCAGCTGAGGAAGATCTGAGAGTGCGATTAGGTGTGTATAGTTGAAGAAGATTCCCAGTGAATCCATCCAGATATTTGAACTGTCCTTGGCTAGATGTGGACTTTTAAATGGAACGGAACTTGGGCCGAGATTGATGACGTTTCCCAAGAACACGAGCACAGACAAGAACACGTATTGAGAAACGGCTTAGCTACTTCATTTCTGAGGTATGACATAACTGATGTTTGTTGGAGATCCATGACTGAGACGATGCTTTGTTCAGCCTGAGAATGATGTCACACCCTCACTCTCTCATCTCAGGTAATCATTTCATCATGATCAGGGCAGATGCGGGTCTGGATGCACAAGACATGAACACACCCTGAACAGAGCGTCACACACTCAGTGTCCCAGTCACTCCACCTACCGACTGGACACAACTGGACTTTAACACCACTGCTATAGCTTTAAACGTACATTCACAGTGTATCTTTAATGACAATAATGTACCTCTACAGAACCTGTATATAAAGGGCTAGACACTTAGGGGTGGTTTCCCAGACAGGGATTAAGCCTAGTCCTGGGGCCGGTTGCACAAAACACCTTAAGTTTTCCCCTTAAGTATGACACTTATGGGCTAATAGCTTAGGGATTTACTTAAGAGTGTTGCAGAGTAAAATATGTCCTTACGTAACAAACATGTGTTAATGGATTTACTGCAACAAAAAAAAAAAATTATAGGAGTAAAATTCTACTCTTTCCATGGAAACCGTTGTTTACCTGCAGTCGCTGTGATACTCGTTATCGCCTCTTGTACCAGCTCACAAACCTTTCAGAGAAACCAAAAGAAGATAAAACAAGAAAACCAAATTGGTCAGAGGAAGGTAATAGAATCCTTCTGGAGGAATACAGCAAGGGCCCGTGAAAGTCGGTGAATGATGCGGCACACTGTTGATTATTGACATGAAATTCCTTGCCTTTTAGGATCCTGTAGCATTGAATCTGAGAGCAATCATTAACTGCATCGCAGCAGGAAGAGCACAGCTGCGGAGAGTAGCGTGATCCAACTTAAGACGATTAAACAAATCATGGATTGACTGCTGATCGAATCTATAATTTAAAATCAGATGCTCATCATTAAGTGAATCCAGTGGGTTTCCCCCGGTCGCAGAACACTCTCCTCGGGATACGTTCGTTTATCGCCCATAAACTCGGCCGTGTTGTGGTTAAGACATTATCAGAGGTACAGTACCTTAAGTAGTTTTCCTTCATTTGGTGTTCTCCTCCAAATGTGCTGAGTGCAATGGCTTTGTGTTAGCACCAGTTTAAAATGGCTTCCCAATGCCCCAGCCCAAGCTGGATTTATTGACGACTATCCTGACCCTGGTCTTCTCCCACCCCCCCCAAAAAATACATGCAAGAAATCATACACAGAACTTCATCTCGACAAGTGGGGAGTGCATGTTTACAGGCTTAAATGTCTGACCCCTCTGTGTGTCTTTGATGCTTTGGGTGGCATTTCGTTCTCATGGCTTGGGTCAGCATGTGCCTTTAGAAGTGAAGGGTCACTGCAAATCAATGCAAAGTTATTCTGACCGCTCACCTTTATCCCCATAATCTGATGCTGTCACAGCAAATATAACACAGCTCACATTCAGTGTGTTCTGGCTGTATACAAAAGTGTAACCTTCGGGACGAAAGGACCCCATGTGGAGGCCAGAGACGTGCTCCTGGAGAAGTGTTTGTGTGCTGACCGTAGCTGGCACTGACTGTGGAGTGGACCTCATCCAGGAGATAGCAGTGCTGGCTGCAATGGGCAGTCAAAAGGGCAGCCGCTGTGTGCAATCAGTGTCTGGTGGGGGCTGGATGGACGGCTCCTGTGTCCTGTGTAGTCACACACACAGAGAACGTGTGTACACACACGCACACACACACATACCAGCCATACCTTTAAAGCCACCTCCTGGTTTCTACATTTAATGTTTGTTTTATCCGCTCCACTGACCACACGGGCACTTTTTAATTCTGCAGTTACAGACTGTAGTCCATCTGTTGCTCTGCATACTTCCCTAATTCTCCAACGCTCAGGACCCCCACAGAGCAGGTGTGATGTGGTGGTGGATCATTCTCAGCGCTGCAGTGACACTGACGTGGTGGTGGTGTGTTAGTGTGTGTTGTGCTGGTGTAGAGTGGATCAGACACAGCAGTGCTGCTGGAGTTTTTAAACCCCTCAGTGTCTGAACTGAGAACAGTCCACCGACCAAAAACAGATGAGCTACTGTCTCTGACTTTACATCTACAAGGTGGACCAACGAGGGAGGAGTGTCTCACAGAGTGGACAGAGAGTGGACACAGGGTTTAAAAACTTCAGCAGCACTGCTGTGTCTGATCCACTCTACACCAGCACAACACACACTAACACACCACCACCACGTCAGTGTCACTGCAGCGCTGAGAATGTTGAATTTTACTGTTTTGGCTGATCAGTGATTATCTAATAGTGTAGCACAAAGTAGCAAGGCCTTTTAAACACATTGAGACCTGATACCCCTCAGAGAGAGAGAGAGAGAGAGAGAGAGAGAGAGAGAGAGAGAGAGAGAGAGAGAGAGATGCAGCTACCTCAGAGCAGCCACACCAACAATAGCATTTAGAGTTAGAGTATTAATAACATGGAAGATGACTAGAGCTCCTGGCAGCATCTGAAGCTGGCAGTATTAGCAGCATAATGTCAAAGACGACAGTCATTCCACAGCCATTAGCTCATCATGCTCCTATCACACCACAGAGCCCACCACGCAAAGGCATCCAAACAGATAATCATGTCTTATTCCAATTATACCAGGACTATTCTAACATACCAATCATGTCTAATGTCAAATCCGTGTTCCAACCCACTCATGATTAGAGCTCCTTGTCCTTTGGTTTTATGTGGATATCATTAAGGCTTAATATTTCTGTGCTCTGTACTTACTATATAGCACCATTTACAGGGCACAGATGTGTGTCTACAAGTCACTACATGTCTCTTGGAAGCCAGTACGGAGGTTAAAGCCTGGAATCTTTGTCATTACCTTGCAAGCGAAACTATCATGCACCGTTTTTTTAGCACATTTCTTGTTAGCACTGTTAGTGATCCCAGTTTATAACACATTTAAACGTCATGGAAACAGTTTGACATACAGCGGTTGGACAATAGGTATGACTGATTTAATGAGACATAAATAGATATTAATGTGGAATGATATGATCTTATTTCCTTACACACTGTTGATATACAGGCAGCCATGATGGATTCTGAACTCGGGGCTGGTGAGGCTGTGGCTACACGATTTGCACGACCTGCCCTACTTGGATTGCACAAGCACAGCCATTCATGCTTGTAGCTTATAGCAGCACAGAGACTGTTTTCCAAGGCAGAGAAAAGCTTTATCTTCTAGAGTGAGTCATATTTCTCGTTAGCTTTGTCTTCTAGAATGAGGAAAGTTAGCCTTTCCTTGCTGTCCCTTACAGTTTTAAACAACTGGAGCCCTGGAAATGTGTGTTTATTTACAGTTTATGTGATAATATCGGAGTAGATATGTTCTTGTTCATAACAAAACACGATGAATAATGATCTGGGACACCCGTGCCATTTAACCAAAAAGGGCTGTGTCTCTTCACAATAATACTTAAAGAATAAATGTATAAACAAACCAGAGCTATCAGCAAAGTGTACACAACCTTGATGTTCTGCGCAAGCACAGTCCAAATCGGGCAGCAGTGCAAATCTGGTAGTGACAGAGACTATTCAGACTTTCCAAGTAGGAAGTCTGATGTTTTGAGTGGAAATTTCCTACTTGGAAAATACGACATCCATATCCAATTGGAATGCACCATAAGGTCTCCACATGTGGACTGCTATATATTCTTTGCTTGTAGTGTTTATTACAGTCCTTACATTCTATTATACATTTAGTTTTGTTTTACTCTATTTTGCATATACATTTTGTATTTATTTGTATGTAAGCTGTTTTAACATAGTCATTTTCTTGCAGGATTAATAAAGTTTTATTTTACCTTACCTTATAATTAAGTTCATGGTCATGGGTTTCCAAACACACTATACCACATTATACCACAGTATACCACAGTATACCACAAAGACCACATTATACCACAAAGACCACATTATACCACATTATACCACAGTATACCACACTATACAACACTATATCACAGTATACAACACTATACCACATTGTACCACACTATACCACATTGTACCACACTATACCACATTATACCACACTATACCACAGTATACCACATTATACCACAGTATACCACAGTATACCACAAAGACAACATTATACCACATTATACAAAAGTATACCACAGTATACCACACTATACAACACTATATCACAGTATACAACACTATACCACATTGTACCACACTATACCACATTATACAACATTATACCACACTATATCACAGTATACAACACTGTACCACATTGTACCACACTATACCACATTGTACCACACTATACCACATTATACCACAGTATACCACAAAGACCACATTATACCACAGTATACCACACTATACAACACTATATCACAGTATACAACACTATACCACATTGTACCACACTATACCACATTATACCACAGTATACCACACTATACCACAGTATACCACAGTCTACCACATTATACCACAGTATACCACACTATATCACAGTATACCACACTATACCACAGTATATCACAGTATACAACACTATACCACATTGTACCACACTATACCACATTATACCACAGTATACCACACTATACCACAGTATACCACAGTATACCACATTATACCACATTATACAACACTATACCACAGTATACCACAGTATACCACAAAGACCACATTATACAACACTATATCACAGTATACCACACTATACCACAGTATACCACAGTATACCACAAAGACCACATTATACCACAGTATACCACACTATACAACACTATATCACAGTATACAACACTATACCACATTGTACCACACTATACCACATTATACCACAGTATACCACACTATACCACATTATACCACAGTATACCACACTATACCACAGTATACCACAAAGACCACATTATACCACATTGTACCACACTGTACCACACTATACCACATTATACCACAGTATACCACACTATACCACACTATACCACAGTATACCAAACTATACCACAGTACACCACAGTATACCACATTGTACCACACTATACCACATTGTACCACACTATACAACATTATACAACACTATATCACAGTATACCACACTATACCACACTATACAACAATGTACCACAGTATATAACACTATATCACAGTATACCACATTATACCACAGTATACCACACTATACTACACTGTACCACATTATACCACACTATACCACAGTATACCACACAATACCACAGTACATCACAGTGTACCACAATATACAACACTATATCACAGTATATCACACTATACCACAGTATACCACACTATGCCACATTATACCACAATATACCACACTATAACACAGTATACCTTACTAAACCACAGTAGTGTACCACACTTTACCACAGTATATCACAGTATACCATACTATACCACTGTGTACCAAACTATACTACACCATACCACACTATACCACAGTATACCACACTATACAATGCTATATCACAGTATACCACACCATACAACAGTATACCACACTATAACACAGTATACCTTACTATACCACAATATACCTTACTATACCACAGTATACCACACTATACTCCGGTATACCACAGTATACCACAGTATACAACAGTATACCACACTATACAACAGTATACCACAGTATACCACACTGTATCATAATATACCACAGTATACCACAGTATACCATACTATACAACACTATATCACAGTATAGCACACTATACCACAGTATACCACATTATACCACACTATACCACAGTATACCACACTATACAACAGTATACCACAGTATATCACACTATACCATATTATACCACAGTATACCACAATATACCATACTATACAACACTATACCACAGTATACCACACTATACCACAATGTACCACACTATACCACAGTATACCACATTATATTCCTCTTGCTGACCCCTTGCATCAACTAAGTCTTCTTTAGAGCATTCCATTGTATTAGCAATCCATATTAGACATGAGTGCACATTTGCAACCTTGTATGTGGTCATTGATTGATGGGGGGGTTGGGGTCGTGGTTTGCAAAAGACTTGTAGAAACACTGGCACCTTTTATGGTTTTTTTTAAAGTGCAATGGTGGCCAAGGGTCCACTGGTTTTATTTTTTTTTAAGCAGCAGTCTGCCCTGGGTTTGGTGAGAGAGATTAGGAGAAATGAGACGCACTGGGTCGGCTCATGCTGGGTGGAGTAATAAGGCTTCTTCTGCCAGACTGATGTCGCCTGATCTTCTCTCCACTCCTGCTGCGAAGTGCCGTGCAGCGTGCTGATGACACACTGCTGTTCGGTTACCATGGAAAATAATGGAGTAACAAAGCCATTAAGTCATAAAAAGCCTCTGCTTTCCCTAACCCGGGGTTATTTCTGATGACATAACGGAAAAGCAGGGCCATTTTCTGCCTATCTGCAGTTGCCTAGGGCCCCAGAGTCGTTGGGGGGAGCAGGTAAACTTTACTTTATTTAATGTATTATTTATTTTATATCTGCAGTTTATTAGATCACATTTCTGCTGTGCATTGCTCCATGATTGATCCTGATTGAAGTGAATGAAATCCAGGGTGGGACCCTCTCTGATGTGAGTGTGTGAATCTGTCCACAGATATGAGTGAGTGAATTGCCGGGTGTGTGTGTGAAACTGTCCAAAATGTGAGTGAGTGAGTGTCTTGGTGAGCGTGTTAAACTGTCCAAAGTTTTGAGTGACTGATTGACTGGGTGAGTGTGTGAGTGACTGGGTGAGTGTGTGAGTGACTGGGTGAATGTGTGAGTGACTGGGTGAGTGTGTGAGTGACTGGGTGAGTGTGTCAGTGACTGGGTGAGTGTGTGAGTGACTGGGTGAATGTGTGAGTGACTGGGTGAGGGTGTGAGTGACTGGGTGAGTGTGTCAGTGACTGGGTGAGTGTGTGAGTGACTGGGTGAATGTGTGAGTGACTGGGTGAGTGTGTCAGTGACTGGGTGAGTGTGTGAGTGACTGGCTGAATGTGTGAGTGACTGGGTGAGTGTGTCAGTGACTGGGTGAATGTGTGAGCGACTGGGTGAGTGTGTGAGTGACTGGGTGAGTGTGTGAGTGACTGGCTGAATGTGTGAGTGACTGGGTGAGTGTGTCAATGACTGGCTGAATATGTGAGTGACTGGGTGAGTGTGTGAGTGACTGGATGAATGTGTGAGTGACTGGGTGAGTGTGTCAGTGACTGGGTGAGTGTGTGAGTGACTGGGTGAATGTGTGAGTGACTGGGTGAATGTGTGAGTTACTGGGTGAATGTGTGAGTGACTGGGTGAGTGTGTCAGTGTCTGGGTGAATGTGTGAGTGACTGGGTGAATGTGTGAGTGACTGGGTGAATGTGTGAGTGACTGGGTGAGTGTGTCAGTGACTGGGTGAATGTGTGAGTGACTGGGTGAGTGTGTCAGTGACTGGGTGAGTGTGTGAGTGACTGGGTGAATGTGTGAGTGACTGGGTGAATGTGTGAGTTACTGGGTGAATGTGTGAGTGACTGGGTGAGTGTGTCAGTGTCTGGGTGAATGTGTGAGTGACTGGGTGAATGTGTGAGTGACTGGGTGAGTGTGTCAGTGTCTGGGTGAATGTGTGAGTGACTGGGTGAATGTGTGAGTGACTGGGTGAGTGTGTCAGTGACTGGGTGAATGTGTGAGTGACTGGGTGAGTGTGTCAGTGACTGGGTGAGTGTGTGAGTGACTGGGTGAATGTGTGAGTGACTGGGTGAATGTGTGAGTTACTGGGTGAATGTGTGAGTGACTGGGTGAGTGTGTCAGTGTCTGGGTGAATGTGTGAGTGACTGGGTGAATGTGTGAGTGACTGGGTGAATGTGTGACTGACTGGGTGAGTGTGTCAGTGACTGGGTGAATGTGTGAGCGACTGGGTGAGTTTGTGAGTGAATATATCAGTTTTAAAAAACAGATTTATCATGTGCCTTTTTCACCAACACAGTTAGTAATACTCCAGTAAGAGTCACAGTCTGTGTGTCTGTGTTAACATGTGTGTGTGTGTGTGTGTGTGTGTTTGTTTTGTTACTGTATCCTATCACACTTGTTTATTTAGTTTGTATGAGTCAGGAGTGGAGCTCCAGCAGTGTGTGGGCGGACCAGCACAGTGCCACATCCGTATGAATGGAAAATGCATGTCAGGATCAGCGCCGCTCTCTGGAATGGGCTTTTATTTATAGGATTTGGAAGAAGGCCCATTACCAAGGAGCTCCCAAACTACTTTAATGGGAAAGTGTGGAGAAAAAGAGTGGAATCATGGAATCAGGGAAAAATATCCACACTTTCAGCACCTTATACTCTATAAAATAAAGGTCCCTTGAGGGTTCATAGCTGAGTTGAACTAAGGTTATTAGAAAAACTTGTCATTAATACAGTTCCTTTACATTGAATCGAGAATCTTCATACTGTATGAAAAACTAACTTGTTCAGAAGCATTACCCCACTCCCTTGTCTGAGTCTCTCCAATCACAGCACTGGACACATGTTAATGTGCGAACTGGAGCAGGGGGGTCAATCCTTCACAGGCGATATACACACACTCACACCTACCAACATGTGATTTTGGAGCACGGGAGGAAACCAGAGCATCCGGAGGAAACCCACACAGACACAGAGAGAACACACCACACCCCTCACAGACAGTCACCCGGAGGAAACCCACGCAGACACAGGGAAAACACACCACACTCCTCACAGACAGTCACCCGGAGGAAACCCACGCAGACACAGAGAGAACACACCACACCCCTCACAGACAGTCACCCGGAGGAAACCCACGCAGACACAGAGAGAACACACCACACTCCTCACAGACAGTCACCCGGAGGAAACCCACGCAGACACAGGGAGAACACACCACACCCCTCACAGACAGTCACCCCAAGGAAACCCACGCAGACACAGGGAGAACACACCGCACTCCTCACAGACGGTCACCCGGAGGAAACCCACACAGACACAGGGAGAACACACCACACTCCTCACAGACAGTCACCCGGAGGAAACCCACGCAGACACAGGGAGAACACACCACACCCCTCACAGACAGTCACCCCAAGGAAACCCACGCAGACACAGGGAGAACACACCGCACTCCTCACAGACGGTCACCCGGAGGAAACCCACACAGACACAGAGAGAACACACCACACTCCTCACAGACAGTCACCCGGAGGAAACTCACACTGACACAGAGAGAGTTACAGACAATGAATGAATGAATGAATGAATGAATTATTGATATTTATGATTAATCTACATATCACCTCTGAGCAATGAACCTTTATTTTTCAGAGTGTTCCTTTGTGTTGGTTTATGACTGAGATTCGAACTCATCTTTGGGGATGAATAAGAAGTAATTGGTGAAAACATGTAAAGACGGTAATAAATTAGGATGGCGATGTGCAGTAAAGCATACACCGAATGTCACGGCGGGCAAACTCCATTAAAACAGAAGCTGGGAAGGGGGCTGCAATTGACTGCTCTTATGTGCTATGGGGGGAGGGAAATGTCTCTCCTGAGGACTATACTTCAACACTAGGCTGAACAAGGGGAGCGCTGTGAAAGTGAATTGTACTTGAACAATCTGTGTCTGCGTAGTACCAGCCAAACTAGCCTCCATTGTATGCCTTATAAAAATGACAGCACCAGGGCTGGTTATGAGGAAATCAATGCCTTAAAATCACATTTGAATGTTTTACTCTGGAGAAAATGTTGAGCGGGATCATTTCATCCTGCTGGAAGCTCTTGTGCTGCTCAGACTCCAAAATATGTTCCTTTCATACTCAAGTCCAAGTAGAGCACCTCTGTCGAATGTCTACCTTCTCTCTCAGTTTTTCCATCGTTTTGAAACTATTTAGTATGGGGACCATTTAATTTCATGTGTCTGTTTTGTTCTGTTTGTGTCCTGCTTTGGTCCAAACCCCACGAGCCCCACAGCAGTGTTCTCCCCCTGTGTAAACAGCCCCTGTTCAGAACGCACCTGTTCCTTTAAATGATAATGAGCCGCTCGCTGTTCACCCCGACCCCGAGCCCCACAGCAGTGTTCTCCCCCTGTGTAAACAGCCCCTATTCAGAACGCACCTGTTCCTTTAAATGATAACGAGCCGCTCGCTGTTCACCCCGACCCCGAGCGCACAGCAGTGAGGAGCGAGGAGTTTGGTTTGTAATTGTTCTTGTTTTCTTTGTTTTTACTCAGTGCTTTTACTTCTCCGGTGCTCATTGTGTCTGTTT